>NC_044256.1:21821694-22121694 GCF_003957555.1 Calypte anna | reverse complement strand
GGGTTTTCTAGAAGAAACGGCATGGAGCAACATGGTGTGTACATATTGCAGGCAGAACTCTTCAGCTCAGATGTGGAGTTTGTGAGCTGAGAAGGGCCTTTGCTGACCTCCTTGGAGTGGTTGTACTGGCTTAGGGAAGAAGTCCACCTCTCCTTTCTCAGGAAGAGATCACTCCTGGGTGACCAGGAATGGATCTGGGAACAGGACATACACATGGTGATGCTTCCCCAGCATGCTCTGTCCATGTCCAACAGCTCATAGGTCAAGGATTCTCCACCCTTGATGGGTCTTGGAGCAACCTGGTCTAGTGAAAGGTGTCCCTGCCCATGATGATCTTATAGTCCCTTCCAACCCAAACCAGTCCATGATTCCATGATTCTGTCATGTGAAAAAGCCAGTTTAGTTCAAACATTGTCCTCTAGGTTCAGTTGATATGACCTAGTCCTTGTGCTGGAGGAGGTCACCATCCTTAGACCCTCCTCAACTCTCAGGGTTTTGCAGGACTGTTTCCCCTCGTTTGTGTTTCTTCAGGTTAACAGTTACTAAGCAGCATTATTCCTTGTTCAGAAAATGTTCCCATACTTTGGACAGTCCATGTCACCTTTCTTTTTACCCAGTGTTGTTGTATTCTTTTCCAACATGGGAAGACCAGAGTTACTGCAAGCATTCAAGATGTGGTTGTGCCAGTGGTGTCATATTCCTCTGTCTAACTCTTTTCTTTTTTGCTCATCATTCCTGGCTGCTGCAGGACACTGGGATGACACTCTTCATGAACTGTCTGTCTTATCCCAAGTTCTTAATCCTGGCAGGAGCAGTCAGCTCAGAGCCTGTGATTTTATGTATGAGGAGAGAATTGTTTTTTCCCATGTGCATCACTTTCTCTCCACCTTACATTTTAAGATCTTTCTGCCGTTCCTCACAGTTTTGCTCCTCTTTATTAGTCTGAATAGTTTAGCATTATCAGCAAACCTTGTTACCTCTCATTCCTCTCTCATGATCTAGGGTTGTGTCGAGCAGTGTAAATCCTGGCACTAGTCCCCATGAGACCCCACTGCTGACCTTTCTTCTGATGAGAAATCCAATCATTTACTTTTATTTGAACCTTTGAAAAAAATCACATGTAAAAATCTTCCTTTTTATCCCATGGCTTCTTAGCTTCCTCAAGAGATTTTAATGAAAGATCTCATCTGATGTTTTTGGAAGTCTAAGTAGACTTCAGTTAAGTTTTTGCTGTCAGATAATTTGGGTCTTCGCTTTTTTCTCTATTGGTCATTCCTTCTGGCTGCATGGCCATTCACCCTCTGCTCTGTTCTGAAGTTGGCCTGTTGCATCCCTGGAACAACACCTGGTTGTGGTTCTGAGGGTGTTTAAGCCCAGTGAGCATTTGCAGGAGGTGCCACTGAAGAAGCTGTGGAGTTCACCTGTGTCCCCCCTCTTGATGTCATCCCTTCCCTCCCATGAATCAATTGCATCACTCACCTCAGAGTCATCTGGAAGCTTGCTGAGGATGCTCTCCATCTCACTGTGTCATTAATGAAGATGCTGCATAGCATTGGTCCCAGCACACACCCTCCAGGGACACTGCTCCAAACTGGAGTTCATGAGGCAAGACATTGACTTCAAATGCCACATTATCTTCCCCAAGGTGGGATGCTCATCTGTGTGCCAGCTGGCTCTTTGCTTGTCCCAGCTACCAGAGCCTTGCCCAGAGAAGCATCAGGATGGTGGAACTTCCTTCTCTGCATGCATCCTTAAAAAACCAGGTGTCCCATACTGGCCATCCCACTCCAGGCCCCATGGTGCTTCTCACCTTGGCCCACGCACTGTGGGTGACGTAGCCCTTTCACTGACAAGATACTGTGGACAGCTCTGGTCCTGGTGGCTCCTGCCTTTGCTTTTTCTTTCCTAACCTTTTGTAGAGACCACCGTCTTTCTCTGAGCCCAGGAATGCTCTGCCACCACCATCCTCTGACCCCAAGGAGCTCTGCCTGGTGTCCTGCTCCCTGTGCACTCAGGAACTGGCTTGGTATTAGCTTTGATGTATTTTGCAAATTGTTCTGCAGATCCACACGTGACCTGTCACCTGTGTGTTTACATTTCGCCTGCAGGAGTCCATGATTCTCTCTATTCTATCCATTTGGATATGGTTTCAGCTTCAGGAAGGTTTTGCTAACCTCCATCTCTCTGCTGTCGCCCTGCCAGCTCCTTCCTGCTCTTTCTCAGTCTGTGGTGTGGATTTGTGCTTTTCCCAGCACGGTGCCCTTGAAGGGTCTCCATCTGTCTCCTTTGCTGCAGGTGGAATAAGTCCTCACTGTAGAGTTTGAAGAAATGTAAAATTTGGGTTTTTCTGAGCCTTGTTTTTATTATTTATAGAAATATGCATTGTTCATTCCTGAATGCATATTGGGCAAGAGGCAGACATCATGTTCTTTAATCTCCTTTCCATGAAGTAAAGGGAGATTTTAGGTGTAGTCTGTCCTTTCCCAGTATATGTGGCAGCTGAAGGCAGCAGTGGGACTCTTGCCTGCAGCATCCCTCTGTTTGTGACCATTTTCTCTGTTAAATATATGCAGCATGAATTTCGTGAGCTAGTGAGACATCTGAAGATTTGAGCTGCTGTCATGTGTTACCTTATCTGTCTCTCCGTGCAGCTGCGCAGTCAAATGGCTTCGACGTCAGCTTTGAACAATGCTGCTTGTGTGGAGTAGAATTCCCACAGGTGACATGGGTAATTTGGCAGCTCTGAGCATGGATCTCAGCCTTCCTTTGCCTCCTTTTTCATTAGACACCATTTTGCACCATTTGCTGAAGAAGTGATGGCAGGGAGCTGTGAATGATGGACCTGAACTCTCCTCCCTGTAGGCTGAGGCTGGGTTGGCTCATCTGGGGTCCAGGGTCACTGTGGGTGTCAGGTTCAGTCTGTCTGATGGAGACCATGTCCAGGGAGAAGGTTCAGGACAACATCACCTCTTCACCTGCAGTGCCTCTTCTGGCAAGTGAGGATAAAAATCCAGGACACATCATAGAATGATGAAATGGTTTGGGTCGGAAGGGACCTTAAGAGCTGAGCCACTGCTACCCCTGCCATGGGCAAGGACACCTCCCACCAGCCCAGGGGGCTCCAAGCCCCATCCAACCTTCAACCCCTCCAGGGATGGGGCAGCCACAGCTTCTGGGGGCAACCTGGGCACCCAGGGGCTCAGCACCCTCACCCCAAAGGATTTCTCCCTCCTTCCCTCCCTGCACAAGATCTCCTCTCCATCTCCCCTCTCCCAGCTGGAAACCCTTCCTTCCCCCTCGTAGGGTCCCATCCCTCCAGGCCCTTGTCCCAAGTCCCTCCCCAGCTTTCCTGGAGCCCCTTCAGGCACTGGAAGGTGCTCTAAGGTCTCCCCATTGCAGCCTTCTCTTCTCCAGCCTCAACACCCCCAACTCTCTCAGCCTGGCTCCAGAGCAGAGCTGCTCCAGCCCTCCCAGCAGCTCCAGGGCCTCCTCTGCACTGGCTCCAACAGCTCCGTGTCCTTCTGCTGATGGGGACCCTGGAGAACCCCTCCCTTCTGCCAGAGAAACGCAATCCTGATCATTCCAGGGACTTTTCTGTTGTGCATTCTGCAGTGGCATCTCCTCGACTCGACTGCTTTTGCAGCATTCACAGTAAGGTTTTAACAAGTTTCTCAGTATCAGTGCAAGGTGTGAGTCCAGGCAAAACCCATCTCGGACTTTCATCTTAGACTTCTTGTTCCCCTAATGAGCTGTGTGGTTGTAGAGTTTTGGGTAATGCTCTAGAACTTACCAGCTTGGTTTTTTTAAAGGAAATTAATGTAGATCTGAAAATTTTGTGAGAACTGTTTGTGTTTGGATGGGGAAGATGTGGCTTTTCAGGGCCTTTCACTGAGGCTCTTCCTCACTTTCTGCAGCAGCTGAGCTTGAGAATTTCTCTGGTACTGCCAGCCCACATTTCACCTGGGACTGTGCAGTGCTGGCTTTAGATTTTTAGCGGGTGTCTGAAATGTGTTTGATCAGTGCTGGAGGGTACGTGACCTCAAGCAACACGTCCATCCCGTGGGCATGTGTGTGGCTGGAAGATGGTTTCTTCTGGAGTTGGGGTTGGTTTTCATCTGTCAGTTTGCTTTTGACGTAGTTCATAATCAGTGCCTTGATGAGCTGCCTCCATACTGAATTAAACAGAAAATCTTCCTGATGATAATCAGTGCTTTGGGATCAGTTGGGAGCATAAATAGGCTCTGTCTGAGCCCCCTCACTGTTTCCTGCTGCCCTGTGCTTCCGATGCAGGAACATCACTGTCACACACGTTCCCAGAGGCTCCCCCATCTGCACTGCAGAGTTAAGTGGCTTATAATTTTATTTTATTGCCCTCTACAACTACCTGAAAAGAGGTTGCAGTGAAGTTGGGGTCAGTCTCTTCTCCCACAGAAATGGCAACAGGACAAGAGGAAATGGCCTCAAGTTGAGCCAGAGAGGATTCATACGGGATATTAGGAAAAATTTATTACGGAAAGGGTGGTTAGACATTGGCCCAGCTGCCCAGGGCAGGCATGGAGTCACCATCCCTGGAGGGGTTTGAAAAACATGTAAATGTGGCACTCTGGGTCATGGTTAAGTGAGCATGGTGGTGTTGGGTCAGCAGTTGGACTTTTGATGATCTTAGATGTCTTTTCCAACCTTAATTCTTTGGTTCTGTGAGTTCTATGAGTTTTCCATTCAGGGTAGGGCTTTTCCCAGTGTCATTTCTGATGGTGTTGCTAAGGTCTGCTAGATACCAGTCACTGGGCCAGAAGCTATTCTGAGGACAGTGGCTGTGCATTTCAGACCTGCTGTTTCTCTCTTCTCCAGGCTGCTGCTGCTGGTCAGTGTTGGAGATGAGAGGCCTGACAGACACTCTGTGGCCATTCTTTGGTATTCAAATAGGGCCAAGAGATGCAGCTGTGCTGTGACAGCAGCCTCTGCAGAGCACTTGGGTCCTGGTTTGTCCCTCCAGGCTCCATCACTGCCAGGGAAACTGTGCTCAGCAAATGGTCAATAGTGATGTGCCCAGCTGATCCCAAACCCTTTGTAGAATCACAGACTGGTTTGGGTTGGAAGGACCTTAAAGCCCATCAAGTGCCACCCCTGCCATGGGCAGGGACACCTCCCCCAGCCCAGGGGGGCTCCAAGCCCCATCCAACCTTCAACACCTCCAGGGATGGGGTAGCCACAGCTTCTGTGGGCAGCCTGGGCACCCAGGGGCTCAGCACCCTCACAGTGAAGCTAAGATGCTCAGCTGCTTGATGTGTAACTCCAGGGCTGATCTGTGACCTTTCTCCCTAAAGCATCACCTGCTCTGTGAAGTGGGACTGGGGAAGGAAGATGTCTCAGTGTCATCCATGCAGTTTCATTGCTGGTTTATTCTGTGGGATAACTTTGATCTAGGCCAAGTGGCAGTCTCCTGGAGAAGCCCAGCCCTTGCCAAAAGCAATTTCTGGACTATGGTTTGGAAAGAGCTGCCCTCTGTTCTGGTGCTAATCTCAGGGGGAAGAAAGTTTGTCCATAAAGACCCAGGCTGTACCACATGCTCCTCAGGACAGAGCATTGTCTGTGCCCCCGTTATTTACTACTGCTGTAAACCCCATCTGTCTGTGGGAGATCTGCTTGAGATGGCTGAGCAGAACCGAGCTCCTCACACTGCCTGGTGTGGATCTGAACACCCCCCTGTGCTGTGCCAGTGAGATTTTTGCTTGGAGAGGCCTGGGATGGTCCATCCCTCCAACAGCTGAACTTAAATTTTCTTGAGAAAGATTTGTCTAAAATTTCCCAGTAAGTAAAAGTTTTCCCCCAGTAAGTGGCCTTCCATCCCCATCCTGTGCTTCAGCAGTGTTACTGCTGGAAGTTGTGTGACACTTCTGAAGCATTTTCAGGGGACTCATCAAGCCAATCAATCAGACCAGGTTTATACTTTGCTGCTGGGCCTTTTATCTTCCAGGTGTCTTCCTTGGGACTCTCTCCTCTTGACCCACATCCCTTTTGGAGCTGTGGTGTTCTGCACTGTGCCACAGGAGTGTTACCTAACCCAGCAGTGCCATGCACGTCACTGGGCTGTGGGTGTCTGCCACGTGGGTGTCTGAGCTCTCCACCCTGGCTCACCCGCAGCCCATGCAGATGTGTGGAGCCAGGGGTGCCATTCACTTGACAAAATGTAGGCGGTCATTTCAGCATGGGATGAATCACAGCTCCATTGACTTCACTGAACAGTTCTCCATTGAGGCTAAAAGGAGCCCAGAGCTCCTTGCTGGCTGTACGTGCTAGGTTTCCTTCCCTGTGGGTGCTTTGCTTATCCCCTCACGTTAGGTAGATGACTCCCCAGGCAGCATGGGGTCAGGCAGGAGGATTGTTTCTGGTCATTGACAGTACCCCTGCTCTTAGCTCCAGTCTGTCTGTCATCCTTCTTTCATAGAAGTGTGACACTGCAGCTGCTGGTTATGTGCCAGGATGGTATTTGTGTCTTCTTCTGCCAGCTGCCTGCCCAGCCAATCCACCTCCATCTTCTGTTTTTCTTTTCATAGCTCCTGACTGTGACTCCTTGCACTTTTCCTTTTCCCCCTAGAATTTTTCAGACCCTTTCTGCAGTGATAGTACCATGTGCATCCAGCTCTGGTCTTCCAATGGGCTCCTGCCCGTTCACATGGGATCTTCTGCAAATTTATTGAGTTTACTCTCTGTTACATCCTAGTCATTGGTGAAAACATTGAGCTTGTCCCAAGACAGAGCCTGGCAAGATCCTACTTGATAAATCCTTCCAGTTAACAGTGAAGAATGTGTCAAAGCAGCTGCTTACTCACCTCGCAGTAGTTTATGTTCCACTTGTTTTTTATGAGAATGCCTTGTGAGAGCATTCAGAATGCCTCACTGATACCAAGGTACCTATCACAGGACTGCCTTTCCCCTTTTCATGAGACCCATGATGTTCAAACAGAAATTAGGATCGTTGAGCACAATCAGTTCTTTCAAATCCATGCCACCTGGTAGTTATCTCATTCGTTTCTTCAGGATGTTTTATTAAACTGCTGTGTTGTTTGTTAGAGAATTTTACTGGGAATTAAAGATTCATTTTTGTTGTTGCTTCATTTTATACTTACTTGGATTTTTCTACTGCCTGTTTTTAAAGATGAACATCATCCCTTTTTCAGGTCTTCTGTAGTGTTGTGCATGCCATGACAGCTCTTAGGGACAGCCCACCATGGATGTCTCCTCTGGCTGCCCAGGCACTTGGTATGAATATCACTAGGCTCAGACAACTGAAAAAACCTCTTAATTCTTCCATCTGATGGTTTTTCACTTGAGGGTTAGAGCTAATCTGTGCTGTTGCCATGTTACCAGGCGTTAACCATAGCTGTTTAGCACTATTAGTACTAATCATCCTATTTTTTTACCTCTTCATTTGGTGGTCTTCATTGGTCATACCTCCTGGTGACTCTAAAGTCACAAAGTTACTAAAATAACTTGCTCTAGTCAAGCATCACGTGCATTAACTGCCTTTAATTGAGCTCCAATGAAAGAGAAACCAGCAGCAGGTCTGACACTGGCAGTCAGTCCTGCAGAAGCAAGAGGGTAGGGTAGAGCTGGTGTCACCTGGAGGAGCAGCTCTGAAGAGCCCTGCTCTGCTCTGCTGCCTCTCGAGTGGCACAGTAGCTGCTGTTTGTTTCACTTCATCTTGCTCTGATACCTTAAAATAACTCCTTACTACATCTTATTTTTTGAAGGTTCCTATTTTTATTTAGATAAAAATAAAAAAATTAGTCATTCAGATTATTTTTCAGTGTGACAGTATCACAGGTCTTTGATTACACTGCTTCATCTCCTTCCCAGGCTGTTTCTTATTGCTTCTCCCAGCCCCCGGAGCTCCGGCAGTGCCGATCGGTGGCTCCTCGGTGTCTCTCCACTCCCCCACAACTCCAGTGCACAGAAATGTAGAGACATTTTATTTCACTTTTTATGTACATCTATTTACAGAGCTAATTAGTGTGTCTGTATCCGAACGTGAGGGATGTCCAGTGGATCTTGCTGTAGTCAGTTCAGAATCTGAGGATTTTTCAGTGCCTGTAGAGCTGGCTGGCAACAGGTGAAGGGTTTGCAGGGTCTGGAGGGATTTAAACTGCAAAGTCTAACTTCATAAATCCCTCTGTGGATGCAGTGCAAGAGAGAGAGCTAAAGCAAATAAACATCCACCACTTCTAAAAATCCCACAGGCAGCTCAGTGTGTGCACTTCAGAGTGTCCAGGGACAGAAAGGAGTGTGCTGGGGGGGTTCCCCATTATTGCTGACAAGTTTGGGGTTTGAGTTGAAGTACTTCTTGCCAGTTTACTTGGAGGAGGGAGAATAATTCAGAGGTGGCAGATAGAGTCAAATATTCTTCCTGCAGAATAACTCTGGGTAAGAGCAGCAGCAGGTCGAATTTATTTAAAGTCTTGCATTATTGCAGAAAATCTTGGCAGCTGAGAACTGGTGGGGGAGGCTGGGTGAAGTTGTACTTACACAGAGTACAAGCAGACTTGTCAGGAGTTTCTTCAGTTTATTGGGTGGATGAAACAACCACAGAGATCCTGTGGGAAGAGTTAGAGGTACAGAATTTTCTTCTGTCATGGATTCCTCACTTTCCTATTGACAAAGCAATCACAGCAGGACTAATTGGGGACTTCAGCCCACCACCAGGTAAACAGAAATCATGATTTTTTGTACATAATCATCTGTTCCTCTTTCCTTCTCTCTCTCTCTCTCTCTAGCTCCTGCATAGACACATGCACAAACACATTCTTGTAGATGTGGCAGAATTTGCTCTTGGTATGGGTTACAATCTGGCACAGGTCATCTACAAGGGCTTGATGTGTCATATGGTGACATGGGGGTGTTCCTGTGGATGTGAAATGTGTTAGCCCTAGCTCTTCTCTTAGGTGGTAAGAAATAGTTCAGATAGAAGATAAAAGCTTGTCACAGAATCACAGGATGGTTTGAGTTGATAGGGACCTCAGAGCTCACCCAGTGCCACCCCTGCCATGGTCAGGGACACCTCCCAGCAGCCCAAGGTGCTCCAAGCCCCATCCAACCTGGGCTGAGACTCTGACAGGGATGGGGCAGCCACATCTACTTTGGTGCAAGAACCAGGGTTCAAGGTTATCTGGCTCTTGTAACATGGACAGAGGGGTTGTGTTGCTGTAATGACCTCTTCTGGGCATGGCAGTTCTGAATCTGCATCAAACAAGACACTCAGTACTTGGAAGAGTGGATTTCATTGGAGAGAGGAGGGTTTTAGCCATAGTGAGGCACATAAACATAACCATCTCTGCTGTTGAGAGGTGGGCAGTGTGTTGAAAATGTGACATACTGGGATGACTGTAAAGCAGGAGCTGCCTCCTTGAAAGCAGTTCCCATAGTTTTGTTGAAGTTTGTCCATATCTATGTACTTTCTTTTACAAATACCCTGTTTTTTCATGGACAGTGTATAAGTGTCCAAAATCATAGCACAACGTGAACTGCCAGGGAAGCCCAAGGAATTCAGGCTTGTGTCTTGCATTAGTTCCCTTGGATGGTGTCTGTCCTACATCTTCTGGAGTGCTTTGATACCTGCATGGACTGACTTTTATGATCACCTTCCTGTGGTCTGGAAAATGAAGGAATATTTCTATCTGTCTTGCTAAGAGCAAGATACTATTGTGGTGTTAATGGCAGAATTACAGAAGTACCCACCCAAAACGGGATTGTGGTTCCAGCAAATGGAACCCTGGCTGCTGGTGGCCAGGATGCAGAGAATATAACATGATAGAACCATAGAATTGTTTGGGTTGGAAAAGACCTCTGAGATCATCAGTCCAACCATTAACTCAACTCTACTGAGTCCAGCACTTAGCCATATCCCTCAGCACCAGATCTAGATGTTTTAAACACCTCTAAGAATGAGGATTCATCCCCTGACAGCCTGAGTCAGTGTTTAATCACCCTTTCAGTGAAGAAGTTTCTCCTGATCTCCAACCTAAAGCTCCCCTGGCACAACCTGAGTTGTCTCTTGTCCCATCCCTTGTTCCTGGGGAGCAGAGCCTGACCCCCCCTGTCTCCAACCTCCTCTCAGGCAGTTGCAGAGAGCCAGAAGGTCTCCCCTCAGCCTCTGCTCCAGGATCAGCAGCTTCTGGTCAAACTCTTGCTCCAGAGGTGTCTCCTGTCCCGCTGTGGGTCACTCACAGCCCATGGCTATAGACATGAGACTGAGTTGCCAGCCCAGCTGTGTCCAGCACCCTGGCAGACCACCCCTTCTCTGCATCACAGACAGGAGGCAGCTGGCTGGGTTGAGCTGGGATGCTGTGCTGTGGGCACCCTGCTCCCTGGCAGCGTGTTGCTGTGGAGCGTGGTGGGGAATGGGGCTTTGTTCCCTGCTTCTGGGTTGGTCTCATTGCTGGGCAGACCCCCTCCATCTTTGGGCAGTCCCCATCCACTGCTGAGCAGACTGCCCTCATTGCAGACCCTCTCCATCTCTAGGTAGACCCCCTTGATGCAGACCACCTCTATCTCTGGGCATAGCCCTCTATCTCCGGGGAGCCCCCTCGATGCAGACCCCTTGCCTCTCCGGGCAGCCCTCTCGCTGGCTGCCCCCCCACCATTGCTCCCTCTCCACCCCTCTCGGTGTTGAAGCTCCTTCTCTGCACTGCCAAGAAGGACCTAGGTCCTTGATTAATTCCACTCTGATGTCAGACATGCGGCTCTGCTGGGAGGGATTTGCAGGGCTGCATTTCAGCTCCCGTTTGCTGAGAGAATCCCTCTCCCATCTCCCCTCCCCACGCACCCCCTCCCCTCCGGGTGCTGGTGGGGTGGGCTGTGCAGGGGTCTCCGTGGTCGGGGTCCGGGCGGACCTGAGCCTCTGTTTCTCCCTTTCCACCGCTGGATTTTCCCCGTTCTTCTCTCGGCAGAGGGCAGGGAGAGCAGCAGCTGCTTTGTGAGAGGAGGACAATGCCATGCAGCCCCCCTGGGCTAATGACAGACTGTTCCTTAGCAACGCGGGGGGGGATTTTAAGAGAAGATCCAAGCGCCGGGATGAGGATATAAACTCTGCTGTTCTCCCTCCCAGGGAACTTACCAAAGAGGCACCTCTCTGCTTTTGTCAAGCATCTTAATTTTTCATTTTAATTTTTTTCATACAAGAGGCACCCGGAAAGCCTGGGCGAGCTGGTTCCCTGATGGCTGCCTGGCTGCCTCCCCCAGCACCTCCTCTGCTCCGCCACTCCGCTCGCCAGTTATACGCTAAGGGCATCATTTAAAGGGAAGCCCCGAGCGGGATCAGTAAGCTCCCTGCATGCGTATGCAGGTGACTGAGAAGGGGACCGGTGGGCAGAAGGGTGATCGAGGCAGCCAGGGCTTTCCTCCACCCACACGTTGAGGGAAAGTAGCTTTCGTCTTTTTTTTTTGTTCTGACTCTTGGGCAAGGGAGGGAGGGAAGCAGATTGTGCCCAACTCCTTGCTGAGATGAAACGGTCGATGAGAAGAGGTCTCCTTGTCGCAGGCACAAAGGCCACCTCCGCCTGGCAGCATGGTGCTGAAATCTAACCCTAGCATCATTCTCTTGTGCTCTTTCCTGCCCAGTGACTACATCATTGAGGAGAAGACGGCCGTGCTGCAGAAGAGGGAGCATGAGGGATTCGGGTTTGTGTTGCGAGGGGCCAAAGGTAAGGGCTGCTTCTTTCGCTCGGTCCTGGGGCTGGGGGGGATGCTCCTGCTCCTCACCATAGCTGCTGCTCAGGACCCCCTCTCCCTGGTGCTGCCCAGCAGCCCGTGAGCCCCTGGGCTTTGGGGTCTCCTCGGGGACTCTCTTGTCCTCCTCCAACACACCAGCAGCGCTGTCTCTGCTTCCGTGCAGCGTGCAGACAATGCTGCTCTGGCACTTGTGCATCTCTCGCAGGGTCTGGGGTCTTCCTCTGGTACCAGTGCTGGTATTCCTAGCTATGTGTTTGTAGTTTTCACTTCTGCCTTTTTCCTGGGTGTGCAAAGTGCATCTGCTCTGTTTCAGGTGCAGATCTCAGCCCCGTGGGACAGGCCTGTGTCCTCCATCATTTTTTTGTTGGGTTTTCTGTGGTGGTGGTGGTTGTGGTTTTTTTTTTTTGATGCTTGAAGTATTTCATTCTGCACTTTGGCTGTGAGGAGTTGGGTCCGGAGAGCCCTGGCTGTTCTGGGGTTCAGCCCCAGCATGGGGACAGACCAGGAGATGTCTGTCCTGCATCTGTCACTATAGCCCTGCTCCTGCCTGGGGCACGCGTCCCTGGAGCACCTGCACTCCTGCAGCCCCTTCCTTCCACCAGGCTGTTCCTGTGGCTGCTCTAGCCAGAAACTGATTTTTTGCTACAAAAAATCAGAAGCTTCTGGGGGGACTGGTCCTGAAGGTGTTTGTATTCACACGGGTAGCAGGCTGCAGCCCTGTGCTGGGAGGCAGCTCCAGCTTTCCAGCAGTTCCAGGCTGGCAGAGGGGAGGGGGTGTCACAGCTGCAGCTGCTGGCAGCAGAGGCACAGCTGAGCATGTGGCCATCCCTTCCCTGCATGGAGGGTGTGGGATGCAGGAGGGAAAGCTTAAAACAGGGGCTGCCAGCTCCTTCAGTAGTGCTGCTCCTTTCCTGGACCTCAGTGTGGCTGAAGAGCTGTGTGATCTGGGCATTAATCTTGGGTGTGATTTTCTGTGGGGATTCCTGAATTGTCTTTGTTCTGCTCATGCCGTGGAAGGGCTCCGGGTTCCAGGGGGTGTGTTTGAGCTCCTGTCAGAACATGGTTGCTGTCGTGTCCTCCCCTCTCTCTCTCCTTCCCTACCTATGTGATATACGTGTCTGTCCGTGTGGTGCTCTGTGTAATGTCAAGTGAAACTTCAGGGCTCAAAATGGCATCCATTTTTTTTTTGCCAGATCAGCTATTGTGTTAGGAAAAATGGGATCAATTTTTTCCTGTTCCCTTTTTCCCTTTTTTCTTCTTACTAGCCCACCTAGCATTTGTAGGCTTTGTATTTTCCTTTGTCTGCTGAGGCTGAAGGAGTGGACTGGGAGCAGATGAAGCAGTGGGCGTGAGGCTGTGTGGGACTTTGGTCTGGTTTAGGGATTCCTATCCTGGTGTTGCTGCAGGGGCCCCTGCAGCACCTCCTCTTGACTGAGAGGTGACTGTGGTGGCTCTGAGTCAGCCCCCCATTTCCCAGCTGCTCAGCCTGCTGCTTTCTGGGACTCTCTATCTTGGCCCTGTCGGTGTCACCACCACTCAGGCTTCATCTGAAGACTCTCTGGGAAACACTTCAGGCCTGGTGGGGTGAACCAGAGCAGAGATTGGAGAACGGGAGGGACCAGAGCATCGGCAAAGTCTCTGCAGAGGGAGGGAGCTGGTTATTGAGACTCAGCTGGATGATCCTCAAAGGAAGCTGCACTTCATGCTGCAGAGGATGGTGAAAATCTTACGTGGTTTCTACCAGGCTCACAGAGGGCTGATGCCTTCCCAATCCCAGATTTGCCCATCTACATGAGCTGCCCCATCAGCTGCACCCCCAGCACAGAACACTCTGCACCCAGTCCTGTCCAGCCCACCCTGTCCCCCACCTCTGTCCAGTGCTGGGCAGAGGTTATGTCCCAGTCAAACCAACTCAGCGTTTGGACAAAGGTGATTTTATCCTGGTCCCTGCAGAAGAGGAGCTGCATCTTTTGGCCATGGGACTCACCTGCAGGCATTGCCTCAGGGAATGGTGTGGAGCAGATGGGAGGGGGTGCAGCAGCCCCTTCACTCAACACTCATGGAAAGTGATGATCAGGTGGATTCGCATCTTTATTTCTTGTCCCAGGATGAGCATCCCTGCCTGTCACTTATGCAAATGATACACCTGTGCTCAAAATGTTGAAAGATAGTATTTCTTGGTCTGTAGTATCCTGAACTCAGTCAGTCTTCTGTGCCTCAACTAGACCAACCTCCCTCTTCCTGGCTAACCTGGCCACGGATCAGGCACCATCTCTTTAGTAATGTGATTCATAAAATATTCACACATCCCTCCCTGGGGCCATCCCTGCAGACAGAGGTTGTTACAGCTGATACACTGACTGCAGCTCACTGGGCTCAGCAGATCCCTGCTGCCAGCTCCCTGGGCAGGGAATGTTGTTCCTGGGTGGGTTACTGCTGGTTAGCACCTGGTTGTGGTGGGTCCTCTGGAGGTGGAGGTGGAGGGGCACATGCAGTCCCTGACTTGGGGATTTACTCTCTAACCAAGGAGCAGATAACATGATTGGCAAGGATACTGCAAAGAATACAAACGCTGTGTTGAGAAGAGAAAAGCAGATGACTCTGAAGTCCCTGCTTCAGGGTGCAGGGTTGCTTTTGTGTGCTGGGTTGGGAGGAAGCAATCAGCTGGGGCAAGTTATTCATGAAGTTACCTGCAATGATTGCTTCCC
The DNA here is from genome assembly GCF_003957555.1 of Calypte anna. Taxonomy (NCBI): domain Eukaryota; kingdom Metazoa; phylum Chordata; class Aves; order Apodiformes; family Trochilidae; genus Calypte; species Calypte anna. Next base: position 22,107,259 of record NC_044256.1, on the reverse strand, counting down.
ATGAACCGGGTACCTCCTGGAGTAGCTGGTCCTGAACACGGTTGGGGGGGGATGCTGTGCTGATCCCCTCTGGAGCTCTCTTGGCTCCAGCTTTTATCCAAAATGCTGTCAATCTTTATTTCCCACAGCCCTCCTGCTCTCCTCTGCCTGATGTGGCCTCTCTGTCCCTCAGTGCCCTTCCTGTGTTCAGTCTTGGTCCTTACATTTCAGTGTCTGTAAAACCAGCTGCTCACAGCTGGTGACCAAAGTGACCATCAGTGGGACCCAGTGATGGGAAGGGTCAGTCTGTACCCCAGCCCCAGAGTTGTTCTGGAGCCCTCCCCATGAAGAGTCATGAAATCACTTTGGTTGGGAAAGACCTTTAAGAGCAAGTCCAACTGTTCCCCCAGCAGTGTCAAGGCCACCACTGTCCCATGTTCCTCATCCCCACATCCCCACGGCTCTGAAACCCCCCCAGGGATGATGGGGACTCCAGCCCTGCCCTGGGCAGCCTGGGCCAGGCCCTGACAACCCTTTCCAGGGAGAAATTCTTCCCCAGCTCCAACCTAAACCTCCTGGTGCAATTGGAAGCCATTTCCTCTTGTCCCATCCCTTGTTCCTGGGGAGCAGAGCCCGACCCCCCCTGGCTCCAACCTCCTCTCAGGGGGTTGCAGAGAGCCACAAGGTCTCCCCTCAGCCTCCTCTGCTCCAGGATCAACACCCCCAGGGCCCTCAGCTGCTCCTCACAACTTCTCCAGACCTTCTCCTTGCTCTCCAGCCCCTTCCCCAGCTCCATTCCCTTCTCTGGACACTCTCCAGCCCCTCAATCTCCTTCTGCTCCTGAGGGGCCCAGAACTGACCCCAGGATTGGGGGTGCAGCCTCAGCAGTGCCCAGCACAGGGGATGATCCCTGCCCTGCTCCTGCTGCCCACCCCACTGCTGGTCCCAGCCAGGATGCTGGTGGCCACCTTGGCCACCTGGGCACACACTGGTCATTACTCAGCTGCTGTTGACCAACACTGCCGTGCACTCCCGTTGGTTCTGTGCCAATAGTGATTTCTGGCCATCAGGGCTCTGAGGGGAAAGCCCCAAGAGTTAAGGGCTTGAGTGGATCTCTGCCTGGATAACCTCTTCTTGCTTCATGAACTCCTACTTGTTTTTTGCTGTGTTTTAAAGTTTGATGTTCATTTTTAGATGTTTTGAGTTGGCATCCCTGTATGTAAAGGACATCCAGAGCAACTGGTACGGCAGTTAGCTCTTTGGGTGGATCCAGAGCTCAGGGCTTGCCTGGCTCTGTAGAAATCAGTGGCTTGCTTTAAGGGGAGTTTGAGTTTTATTTTCTGCCTAGCACTTGGAGTGAAGATGTGAGACTCGGAAGCTGAGCTTTGGTGCTAAGGAGTGCTGGTTCTGGGTCTCATTGACCTGATGGGGATCTCTGACAGCCACAGCTCCTGCCCTGCATGGCCCAGGGGGTATGAGGAGGGCTGTGGTGAAGGAACTGCGGTCACAGCTTGAGGACCTTGGTGTTGGTCTGGGACAGAGGGGAGGTTGCCCTAAAGCCCTGCTGCAAGTTTTGGGATGCAGAGCTGGTATCATGAAGTTTCGTGGAAATGGAAGAGCTCACTGATAGTTTCCACAACTTTGCTTCTTGTTCTCCAAGAATGGAGAGAGGAGTTGTCCTCCACAGCAGAGGAGTGCTGTGACACTGTGTGACCTCCAGAATGGACAGATATTGGGACTGGACATGTTTACACAGAGCCTGTCAAACCCGTGTCTGTCATCTTTGTTGCTGAAGGTGGTGTCTTCCTTCTGGAGATCTCATGGAAAACTAGAAACAAGATGCAGAAGCTAGGTATGGCAAATGCTGCTGGTGACACACCTTTTATGTGTGATCACTTTACAAATTCAGGAGCTGGTCTTGCATAGCTGCCATGGTACCCCAAACATGGGTGCTCCGTGGGAGCCTGTCCTCTGCTGACCCCCAGCTGCCAGCAGGACTCTGCTGCTCCCATGTTCTGTCTGGGGGTCAGGACAGTCAGTGGTGGTGGCCTCCTGCTCTGGCCATCACTGGAGGCAATGCCTTTGGGATTTTAGGTGAGAAGCACCAAGGCAGCTGTGGTATTATTATGTTTTTCACTCTGTAAATTTGTTTCCGGGGAGTTAATTGGGATCTTAAAAATTTGCTCTGCTTGAAATAACTTGTAATATTTTTCAGTGCTAAGCTTGGATTCTAAGAGAGTTAACTTGTCCAAGAGAAGCGATGTTTGCAGTGAATGGAGTGAAGTAGTTCAGCTTGGAGGGACCTACAGTGATCATCTAGTTCTGCTGCCTTGCCACCTCCAGGCCCAACGTCAGAGCGTGTTACCAAGGGCTGTGTCCAAATGCCTCTTTAAGAGAGCTCCTGGAACAGGCTGGGAGCCTTCCTCTCTAGGAAGCCTGTTCCAGGGCTTCACCACCCTTTCCATAGAGAAATGCTTTCTAGTGTCCAGTATAAGCTTCCTGTGGTGCAGCTTTGAACCATTCCTGGGCATCCTGTCCCTGGATCCCAGGGAGAAGAGCTCAGCACCTCCCTCTCCATGTCCCCTCCCCAGGAGGCTGCACAAAGCCATGGGGCTGCTCCTCAGCCTCCTTCTCTCCAAACAAGACCAACCCAGAGTCCTCAGCCACTCACAGGACATGCCTTCCAGCCCTTCACCAGCTTGGTTGCCTCTGGAGACATTTGAGGATTTTCTGAAATGATGGGGCTCAGCTCTGCACCCAGTGCTCCAGTTGGGGCTGCACCAGTGCCAGCTCTGCAGTAGGACAATCCCCAATTCTAACCAGCCATTTCTCCTCTGTTGGGAGCCCCCAGGATGTGGTTTGCCCTCTGGGCTGTCAGGAAACCTCCTGCTTGATGTGCCATCAACTGTGATGCTGCAAGAGGCAAAGTCAGGGATGGGTTTTACTCTGTTGAATCCTGGAGAGCAATTCCTTGAGGAGATGGGCAGCCCAGGGGAAGAGACAGCTCAGAGGGGCAGGGGAAGAGAGAGTTCCCAAGGATGGACACACTTCTGGCCATGGTTGATGCCACTGAAGTAGTTTCATGGTGTGGGTCTCCTTTGGGTGCTCCGCCCAGTATCAGTGTGGTGGAGGCAGAGCTCTCATGGACCCTCCCTGGCTTCTGGGGGCTGTTGGTGCCCCTCTGCCAAAGGGCAGGATTGGGGTGCTGCAGGGCCCTCACCCTCAGCAGACTTATGGTGCTGAGAGGCTTGTCAAAGCCACGCCAGGGCTTCCTGGTGGTCTGGCTCCTCAGGGCTTCTCCCACCTGCCTTTGCAGCTGAGATTGGTGTCCCTGGTGTGGGACAGCCCCACAGCAGAGTGGTACAACCCAGAAATGGCTGTGGGGATCAAGTTGCACAAGCGAAACTGTGGTGTTAACTTAGTAGCTCCTCCAGAGGTGTGAGTTGTACTTCCTGAGATTCAAAGCCATGAGCTTCTGCAGTGAACAGCAGACCTCATTGTTAGGGAATTTAAACTCTTTATCAGCAAGAATTCCTGTAATTCAATTCCAAGCCTTTTGATTTAGTTTTGCCTTTGCTAGCTAGCTAAGAGGACCTCCTTAAATTTTATGTCCTTCCTGGGTAGACTCTTACAGATGAATTGTCACCAAATTGCATACTTCTGACCTAAAGCTTTCCCTGGGGCTCTGCTCTGAAGTGGTATTTTGGAGGGGGGGGTCCTGAGCTGGTCTTTGTGGTGGCTGCTCTGCTGTGTTCAGCCTTTGCTCAGACCTCTTGTGAGGGATTCTCAGGTAGTCTGAAGAGTGTTGGTGTCCTCCTCCTCCATCAGCAGGCTACAGCCAGCTCTGACCACTGTGGTAACCCACAGTTCTGGTTAATGTGCCTTGGTTTGACAGTGATGGGGCAGTAGGCAGATGGCTGGGCTGGTGACCAGGCCAAGGCTAAGGTAATGAAACAGAGGGAGAGGCCGTCTGGATGTGACGTGAGAGGTTGGAGATGACAGTGGTGAGGGGGTCGATGCGCGTTGGAGGAACGACAGCATTTCAGCCATGGGCAAGGAGAGTGATGGTGCAGGTGGCCAGACCTCAGGTACCTGACAGGGAACACCAGCGACCCTCGGGGTAACCTCTTGGTGATTCCAGCTGGGGCCAAGATCACCTGTGGGATGGTAGTGGAGATACCAGGCTTGAGATGTAGTGGAAGTGGGGTGAGTGGGGTAAGAGCAGCTGGAGGCAGGTTGCTCATTTGGGGGCAAACTGGAGCAGCAAAAAGGAGCATCAGGAACTGGGGAGAAGCTCATGAATGTGGTGAATGGTGTGGCTGGGGCTGGCAGCAGGGTTCTTGCTGGAGAGCTCTGTGCTTGATCCCCATGGCCCAGATCAGCACAGTGAACAAATTGGTCCTGCTCACTGCTGTGTGTCCAGCCCACTCCTTGGTCTCTGTCTGTCAGCAGAACAGCCCTACAGATGGACCCAGCACCTTGGTCTTAGAGGTCTTTTCCAGCTGGGTTGGTGCCTGCTCCAGGCATCTCAGCATCACTGTCTGTCCACCTCCTCTGAGGGGCCACACAATTTAAGCAGGTGACCAAACCAGCTGGGAGGTTGGGTTTCCCAGGTCCGTTTTATCTGCCTTCGCCATCAATCTGTATTTTTGATCACCATAAGAAAAGCACGTGCTTGAACTGTCCATCAGAAGCCTCTGCTCTGAGCTATGATGGGAAACAAAATGTGGAACCGCGGAGCAGCAGCGAGGGTGAGCCTGGTGGGATGGTGGATCTGGAGCTGCCCTGATAAGGTGCTTGACTCACCTCAGGCTCCTTCTCCAGGCTAGGAAACCAATTAAATTGTCATCTATCCAACTCTTTCCACTGCAAGGATTAGGACTTCCACTTAACCTTTTCATGACTTGGCTGTGCTGCCTGTCTGCTGAAAGGGCAGTATCGGCAGGTCGTGCTGATGCTCCTTTTATGAGGTTGAGTGATGATCTTCTATGGAGACCGTGTTTCTCGTTATCATTGTATAAATAATTTACCTGACACTCCAGGCTGTCCCCTTTTATCCTGTGCAGAGGTTCAGGCAGCACACAAGGTCTTTCTCACCTTAACCCTCATGTCCTACTGGGCCTGGACTAGCATAAGTTAATGACACCTGGTTCTGCAGCAAGGTCATGTTTGTGGTTCCTTTAACTTCATACTACTGGAAGAATTTGCTGGTCAGCACTGATCTAAAAAGGTGGATTTAACACCAGGGAAGTCCTGAAGGATTTGGAGAAATCAAATGTTACATTGACATTTCTAAACATAGGCAGGATGACTTGTCAACTGTTTGGCATTTGAGCCAGCTTCCATCAAAGGAAGGAGTCATGGAAAACTGCTGATCAAAACATCTAAGATCACTCAGCACATTAACATCTTGTCAGGCAAACTTTGTCTTGTTCTGGTCCTGTCGATAGCTATCTGATCTTGCAGAAAAAATGTGGCATTAAAATTGTAAATTAAAATCATAAAGAAGTAGTATATTAAATGATGGGAATATTTTTATTCAGATAAAATCAGTGTCTATACAATTTATGCAAATGAAAGAGAATGTAGGTCACATCTACTGGAGTGACCTGACATCAAAAGAAATGTATTCACAAGATCATCTGCTGACTCTGTTAAATCCACTGCTTCATTAGGGGCTTGACACAGCTTTTGGAGGAATGTTGTATTGGTAATAGACTTGGAGGGATGGATAACTTCTCTAGGCATTACCTGATGGCTGGGAAAATGAACTGGGCTTTGGGCAGACATCAGCTGAGGTGAGAGGTGGACCCACAGGGACCTTTGTTGAAATCTCTGTCCCTCATCATCCATGATATCAGACTAGATAACCATGGGGGTTTCTGACTTGATCTTTGCCTGTCTCTGAGGTGAATGGTTTGTTCAAGTGTCTTTGGAGACTGAAGAAGACATTTGGTGTCTGATTTCTTAGAACATTAACCTGGATCTTGCAGTGCATCCTGCTCAGAGCTGTCCCTACAATAGCACAGGGTGTCCTTTTTTTACTTGCTGTTCTGAATGAAGATGGGACAATGAATCCTGCATGGACTGAAGCTTCATGTGAGAAAGAGACACCTCCATCAGTCTGCTGAAAGGTGCTGAGGGCAGCCTGCAGTTCACCTGGAGAGGTGGACAAGATGAACAAGGAGGTGTACTATCCATTGGCAGCCTGGCCAGGGCTTGGGGAGAACCTCTTGGTTTGGAATTCCCAGGCTCTGCGTGTGCTTGAGCCAGCAGTTTCATGATGCTGGGGCCTCACTGGTGTCTTACCAACCAGCTTTAGCTTCTCTCCTGCACTTGTGAAAATTATGGTGTTTGAGGGCAGGACAGTGTGAGCCTTGGCAGCTGAGCTCTGTCAGGGTTGGGAGGGACCTCTGGGGATCACCCAGCCCACCTCCTCCCAGGGCAGAGTCCCCCTGAGCAGGGGGCACAGGATGGGGTCCTGGGGGGTTGGGAATGTCTCCAGAGATGGAGACTCCAACCCCCTCTGGGCAGCCTGGGCCAGGGCTCTGCAACCCTCAAAGTCCCCCCCATGTTTAGATGGAACTTCCCATGATCAAGTTTGTGCTCATGACCTTTTGGCCTGACCCTGGGCACTACTGACAGGTCTGTCAGAGCCTGGATGAGGTTTTCAGCCACTTACTTCTGATGTGTGATGATGTGATGTGATATGTGATACGTGATGTGATGTGATTGATGTGATGTGATGATTGATGTGATGTGATTTGATGTGATGTGATGTGATATCTCTGCCCCATGACAGTCAGGCCATATGCAACATGGTCTCCCATTTCAGCAGGCATGGAAAGCAGATGAGCTGGCAGAAGTGATTTCAGCATTGAACCTTCACCACCACCCCACCTTGCTGAGGGACTCCTGTATGGAGTAGCCTGCCTTCAGCTTCATCTTTGAGGCTGCTGCCCACTGAGAACAGCCTCAAAACCTGTGCAGCAGATCACTGAATGTGGCAACTTCCCCCTGTGACTGCTGCTGCATGGAGGTAGGGCTGGAGTGACCCTGTAGCTGCTCCTCCCTGGAGGCTGTGCAGACAAGTGGCTGGGTGTCAGCACTTTCCTTGGCAAGATCACTCCTCTTTCTTCATCTGTGGCACAGGCTCTTAGGAACTGTGGGTCTGGTAACACATCAAAGCTGGACATGAGACTGCATGTCCTTAGGAAAGTGATGTCTCCAGCTTCTGGATCTGCTTCGGGTATCCCCCCATCATGTCATGACAGAGAAGTTCTCCCTGTGCTGTGGTCTCATGCATCAATACAAATCCCCTCCCAGGATAGCAGGGACCCAGGCAGCAGGACTGCTCACACTACAGAGAGGGGCAAATAAAAACCTTCTTGGACAATCATGACCAGCCCCTGAAACAGCCACAGCTGGTACACTGTGCTGGGAACATCAATCCATTGGGCTGCCACTGGTTGTTTCAGGTAACCAGAGTCTGGCCAGATATAGGAAGAGTATCTGTGGCCTTCCTGCTTAATTTCTTTAATGAATCTGATATTTCTGATTGTCTGCAACAGTCTCCTCATGATAAACAGGCCAAGGAAACTCTTTCCTTTGTCCCAGCACAATAGGTAGCACCCAAGGTAGGACACATCACCCAAGGTAGCACACAGCACACCAAGTAGGACACATCACACAAGTTCCTCTCTGCTGTAAGTTGGGCATCCACCATGCAAACTTCCTCCATCCTGAGTGGGCAGTGATGTAAGGTGGGTTGAAGCTGAATAATGTGATTGCTGATTGGGTCTATCTGAGGAAGTTCTTTCCCTGGAAATGGTGTTCTTGGGGGCAGGAGCAGATTTTCCAGCTAGGAATGCAGTTAAAACCTCAGTGTTGAAGAATGGGATTCTATTGAGTAAAGCAGATGTCCATCAAGAAGTGGCCCTCTGCTCATGAGCTGTCTCCAGTGGGAGTGGTAGGAGAGAGGCACCACAGTGAGGTGCTGGGAGCTGGGGTTGTGTCTGCAATAGCATGGGTGGGTGGTGCTCTGCTGGCTCTGAAATAGGCCTAGAACTGATAACCTAGACGTAGACAGAGGAGTGAGTTCCTCCCCTCCTGGCATCGTTCAGAGATGTTCTTGTTTCATCTGTGGTACTGGGAGGTGGATGAGGCTTTAAAGGACCTTGTAGGAATGTCTGTAACTCTGGGAGTCACAGGTGCCCGGGAGGCTCTGGGGCCACCTTAGGGTATAAGCTGATGAGTATTGTGGACATGGAGCATTAGGTCTGGCTCCTGCTTTGCAGTCAAGCTGAGCCTGGCACACATCGTCTTTCTGAGACCATGTAGCGATTTTTCTGGGCGTTCTTGTCTACCTTCTGCTCACTGTTTGCCATACTGCCTCATTCTCTCTCCTTTGTGTTTTGCAGCTGAAACCCCAATCGAGGAGTTCACCCCAACCCCAGCCTTCCCAGCACTCCAGTACCTGGAATCTGTGGATGTGGAAGGAGTTGCCTGGAGAGCAGGGCTCCGCACCGGAGACTTTCTGATTGAGGTGAGCAGGGGCACGGTGGGGAGAACCAAGGGCTGCCAGCACCCTCCTCCTCACCAGGGCCAGGGGACAAAACCTTCTTTGCCATGAGGTGTTCTGAGAGCCAGGTTATAATTGTTACTGAAACACCTGCTGCCTGGATGTCTTGACTGTAGAGATGTTCCTCAGGTACAAGATTTCTGGGTATGCAGGGCCCTGCTCATGTCTCTACCCCTTGCCCCTTCCTGTTCTCATGGAGGTTGTGCTGGAGGCTGTCATCTGCTTCTGCTCAGCTCAGAGCCCACAGCTCTCAGGTTGTGTTTAAAAGAAGGGTGGTAGGTGCTGTATGGTGGTACAGGTTGGGACACAGGGCTGTCTCTGGCCAGTGAGGTGACACCACCAGGGCCCTCCTGGCATATTGGGTGCTTCATGGTGTTGTGAGTGCAGCAGAAGATGGTTTTAATGAGTGATTTCAAAGAAAGCGGTAGCAGTAAATTGTTGATGTTCATATGGACTCTCCTCACTCCAGGAGGAAAGTGCAGGGGACATCACTGTGGTACTTCCAGGTGTAAATTAGGGCCACAAAAATGTTCAGGAGTCTGGAACACCTCTTGTACAAAGCCAGGCTGAGGGAGCTGGGGGTGTGCAGCCTGGAGAAGAGGAGGCTCTGGGGAGACCTAATGGGGACCTTCCAGTATCTGAGGGGCTGCAGAAAGGCTGGAGAGGGACTGTGTGCAAGGGCCTGGAGTGAGAGGACAAGGAGGGAATGGCTTTGAATTAGAGAAGAGCAGATTTAGACTGGATGTGAGGAACAATTCTGTACCCTGAGGGCAATGGAACAATGGAAGAGGTTGCCCAGGAAAGTAGTTGGGGCCTCATCCCTGGAGATGTTCAAGGTGAGGCTTGAGGAGGCTCTGAGCACCCTGAGGGTGTCTGTGCTTACTGCAGGGGGTTGGACTGGGTGACCTCTGGAGGTCCCTTCCAACCCAAATTACTCTATTATTCTGTGAAACTGGATTCAGTCTCAGTGCCCAAGGGCTGTGGTGTGGATGGGCTGAGCTGGCATTTCCTGGAGCCAGAGACAAGGCTGCTGCATTGAGGCTGCTGAGAAATAATTGAAGTGTGAACCACTTGGCTGAGGTGCCCATTTCTGTGCCTTAAGTGTAAAGGGATCCCAGAGTTTGTTTCAGAGGGAGACGTTGGCAGTGCAGGTGCAGGAGTGGTTGGGAGGTGACTCCTGAAGGAAGCTCATGGGGAACAGACCCTCCCTGTACCATCAGAGGGGCTGGAGCACCACCTGGGGTTTTACTTTCTTGCATCTTCCCATGCAAGGATCATCAGGATCTACACCCAGACACACAGCGTGTGACAGCAGCATGGGTCCAACCTGGTGGGGAGTGCCACCCCTGCCATGGCCAAGGCCCATGGACCTCCCCCAGCCCAGGGTCCTCCAAGCTCCATTCAACCTGGGGCCTTCAACACCTCCAGGGATGGGGCAGCCACAACTTCTGGGGGCAGCCTGGGCCAGGGGCTCAGCACCCTCACATCAAGGAATTTCTCTCTCCCTGCCCAAGATCTCCTCTCCATCTCCCCTCTCCCAGCTGCAAACCCTTCCCCCTCGCAGGGTCCCATCCCTCCAGGCCCTTGTCCCAAGTCCCTCCCCAGCTTTCCTGGAGCCCCTTCAGGCACTGGAAGGTGCTCTAAGGTCTCCCCATTGCAGCCTTCTCTTCTCCAGCCTCAACACCCCCAGCTCTCTCAGCCTGGCTTCCCCATGGGGTGGAAGCAGGAGGTCAGTGCTGCAGTGGAGCAGCCTCCCCAGGGCTGAGACTCACAGTCCCTCTCCCCTCTCTCCTGGTTGAGATCTCCAGTTGCAGAATAACCACACAGAGCTGGTGCCCTGTGGTTGGTGGGTGATGGTTGTGTTGGAGCAGAGGGCTCAGCCCTCCCCCTGTGCCTGCAGGATCACAAAGCAAGCGGAGCAGTGAGCACGTGTGGTTTCCCAGGGAAGGGAGGCTGGAGGTGGATTTAGAATGAGCACAGCAGCTTTGCCGCAATGTAAAGCTGCATCCTGAGGGCAATGTTCAGGCAGGGAGATGTTGTGATATGAATGGAAGCCCTGACACCAGGTCTCTGGGATCCTCCTCATCAACTTGTCTAAGTGTGTGGATTAGAGATGTGTTGAATATAAATGGAAGGTGTGAGGGCACTTGAAGTTTGTGAGTTCATTTCTAGTTTTGTAACTTGTAGCCTGAGACCATCTCTTGCTAAAACCAATGTTTGGTCTTTTAGCTTTAATGGTTTCTTAGTACTGGAGACCAGTTCTAGATGTCCAGGGCTGGATCAGGTGCTTTCACATTGTAGTTCACAAACTCAAATGAAGAAGTGCAGGTGGGATGTCCTGAGAGGTGTCACAGGTGGAGAAATGGTGACAGTGACAGTCTCCTCATGAGAGGTAGCCTTGCCCAGCTAGTAGTGAGGGTTCTTAAAGCTACAAGCAAGCCCTGTCTTCTTCACACTAATTCAGTACTCAACCACCTGGAGCTGGGAGAGGGGTGGCTGGCCATGGATGCTGGAGGGGTCCAGTGGCTGCTCCAGCAGGTCCTTTCCTCAGAGAGGTTTCCCTTTGGGGAAGGAGATGCTTCCGTGGGGCATTGGCATGAGGAGCCATCCGATCAGGTCCTATGTGGGAGCCCAACTGAAGGTGGTGTTGAAGCACAGACCACCCAGAGAGGAAGGAGGACAGAGGAGAACTCAGCTTTTAGCAAGGAGGCTTTTTGGTTGATTGGTACCAACCTCCAAAAGTTGCAGTACAGGACCTGTCCTCTGCAGTGGTCAAACTGCCCTGTCTGAGGTCCATGGCCAAGACCACTGTGCCCCATGGCTCTTCCCAAGGCCCTTTTAGCCTTTCAGTTCTCAGCACCACCTTTGACACTGGTCAGGCTGTTGTGGTTCCTCCAGCTGTCCTTTCTCCTCTGATCCCTGAGGACTGGGGTGTTTGGTCCTGGATCCTGTCACCCCTGCAGATGTCCCTGCCCGCTCATCCTCTCCACAGGAGGTGACCCCTGCCCAACCCACAGCAGTATCTGCCTCACCCCAGGTTGTCTTCTGTCTCTGAGCTGTGGCAGAGGGAGCCTGGAGCTGTGCAGGGCAGTAACCTCGATCCTGCGATGCCACCTATCAGCACAGCTTCCAGCATCAGAAGCCTGGTTCAAGGTTTGCCTTCAAGCTTGCACTGGGGCCCTGCCCCAGCCGAGTCCCAGCTGCCAAGTCTTTGCAGTCATGATGGGCTGGGGTGCCTGGCCCTTGCTCTCCTTCCACAGAGAGGTACTGTTGCTTTTCTCATCACCTCCTGGGCTTGTATTGCTCTTTCTGCTCTCCTTTGTCTGCTTCAAACCCCCTCTCTCTAGAGGTCTGGACACTTAAACCTTCCTTTCATATGGAAGCCAACAGGTTCATTTTTTAATCCCAGCAAACCAAGTTTGTGATTGAACTCCATGATCTTACAGATCTTTTCCAACCTAAATGATTCTGTGATTCCCTGGAGTGGTCACTAGTGCTAAATCTACTTTTTGTGTTGACTCAGCCCCTGCTTGCTGCAATGTATTTTTGTGGGAATCTGATAGCATAGAATCACAGAGGGGGTTGGGTATGCAGGGACCTTAAATCCCACCCAGTGCCACCCCTGCCATGATCAGGGACACCTTCCACCAGTTCAGGGTGCTCCAAGCCCCATTCAACCTGCAGCCTTCAACACTGCCAGGGATGGGGCAGCCACAGCTTCTGGGGCAGCCTGGGCCAGGGGCTCAGGACCCTCATCCTAAAGAATTTCTCCCTCCCTGCCCAAGATCTCCTCTCCATCTCCCCTCTTGCAGCTGGAAACCCTTCCCCCTCGGAGGGTCCCGTCCCTCCCTGCCCTTGTCCCAAGTCCCTCCCCAGCTTTCCTGGAGCCCCTTCAGGCACTGGAAGGTGCTCTAAGGTCTCCCCATTGCAGCCTTCTCTTCTCCAGCCTCAACACTCCCAACTCTCAGCCCTTTGTTGTAGGAGAGGTATTCAGTTTTTATCCTCTGTCTAAATTTTAAGCTTGTGGAGGAACAGTCAGATGCCTGGATCTGATTGTCCTGCCCTGCTCAGTGCCAATGCCCTCAAAGATGAAGTTCTTTCTCAGAGCCTAATCCTGTGGGGCAGGGTTTGCAGGGATCACTGTGCACATCACACAGCCAGGCAGAGCTGCCCCACACACCCCTGTCCTCTGCTGCCTGTGTACATCCAGAGCCTGGGTGGGGGCTTCCCACATCACTGCTGGGCTCCAGCCCACCTGGAGGCCATGGCCAGAACACTGGTGGCCCTGTGGTCTGCCAGGGGATCCAGCCCAGTCTTCTGCATTTGTCTGGCACTTCAGCATTTGCTCATGATCTGACTTTTGGTCCCAGTGTTTTACTAATTTCAGAACCCTTTCCTTTACTTCAGAGCCCCATCTTTTTGTTTCCTTTTCTGACCCCCCCAGCTCACATAGCATGTCTGGTGGTTCGTGCTGCTGGGTCTGCTCATGGCTCCGTTCCTGTACTGAGCAAAACCCCAAGTCCTCCAGAATGTGCATCTGCCCAGGCTTCATGACAAGCAGAGGGGAAACTCCAGCAGTGACTGCTAAGTGACTGCTTAGTCTGTCATCTGCTGACCCTCGACCAAAGATTCCTGGTTTGCAGATACTTACCCTAAAACAGATACCTGAGCCAAGCAGGTTATTTTGTGCCTTCAGGTCTTCTCATCAAGGACCTTGGGTTCATCACAGATAAGGTCAGAAGGCCACCCATCCTTCCTAGTGACTGACCTTCCCTATCTGTCATGAGTGGGGTTCACATCCTCTGGGTATGTTGGTTGCCAGGAGTGTGAAGGGACAGGAAATGCCCATGGCAGAGGGATCGGAACCGCTCTGTCCACAACACCCCTCACCCTTGTCACAGCATTTCTGTCTCTAGAAATAGCTGGGAAAGGAACCTCAGTGTTGACTCAGCATCTCTTGGAGAACACATGATGGAAGTGTAGCTAAAAGTAGAGTGGTTGGAGGACAGTGGCTGCTTTCCTCTGGCTGGTTTGGCCAACCCCAGCTTGTCCATATTTGCCTCTCCACATCCAGATGCCAGCTCTCCATGGGCCTTCCTAATGTCCTAAATACTGCTGTGGTCCTACATCCCACAGGGCTGCAGTGACAGCACAGGCACAGGTGATAGCAGTGGTGGAGATCTGTGGTGGGATTCATCCCACCTCACTTCAGGACTTAGTGTACCTCAGTTATGGGAGGACAAGAGGAAATGGCCTCAAGTTTCACCAGGGGAGGTTCAGATTTGATATTAGCAACAATTTCTTTATAGGAGGAGTGGTCAAGCTTTGGAACAGGCTGCCCAGGGCAGTGGTGGTGTCACCATCTCTGGAGGGGTTTAAAAAAACTTGTAGTCACAGCATTTTGGAACATGGTTTAGTGGGCATGGTGGTGTTAACAGTTGGATTTGATGATCTTAGAGATCTTTTCCAGCCTTAACAATGCTACAAATAAGTGTGGAGATGGAATTCAGGGAGTTGTGAATTCATCTGACCTGGCCTGAGGTCTGCCTTAGGATGTGGCAGATCCAGTGGATTCACTGACCATCTGTTCCCTGACCAGAGAGGGATTCCAGGACAACTTTTTCCAGGGCAGGTGCCTGGACAGCACCTTCTGTTGGGTCAGTCACAGCACCACCATCTCTTGGCAGAAAGGACCTTTTCCTAGGGCACTGCGGGTGAGAAGCACCAAACACGGAGCAGCTCCTTGGAGCACTGGGGTTTGGTTCTCCATGCTCAGGGGTTTCTTTCAGAGGATCTGCCAGGCTGGGAGCATCATGGGCAGAGCTGCAGGTGCCGTGGCTGCTGCTCAGGGTCCCTTCCAGTGCTCGATAACCATTTCTGTAAAGTTCTACCTAACATCCAACCTAAACCTCCCCTGGCAATCCTTGAAGACATTTCCCCTCATCCCATCTCTGGTTCCTAGTGAGACCAACCCCTCTGGCTCCAACCTCCTCTCTCAGGGGGGTGCAGAGAGTGAGAAGGTCTCTCCTCAGTTTTCTTTTCGTCAGACTGAACAGGTCCCTCAGCTGCTCCTCATGAGGTTTGTCTCAGCTCCGTCTGGGAAGCCCTGTGTCTCACTTACACATGAGGGTTTTTTACATCCTAAATTGGAGGGATTTTCTCTTAGATCCCTGAGCATGTGTCTCAGTGCAATTTCCAAGTATCTTTTATTGGGAAAGTAAAGAGACTGTTGTCCCACTGCTCCTTGCCAGGGCTCTCTGGGGATCTTTTGAGGGGTTTTCCGTCAATGAATTACTCTGTTTTACAACGAATCTGCAAATTTGGGCTGATCTTCCTCCTGAGCCAGCTTTTCAGCCCACAGCTGTGTTCTCTCCTATGTAGTCATCGAAGTGCTGGTTGGAAGGGTTCTCAGATCCTGCTCTAGAAGGGTTGCAGTTGGTCAGCTGTGGCTCTGTCCAGCCAAGCCTTAGAAACCTCCTGCAGGAAACCATCTGCAGGATGGTGATCTTGCAGTCTTTCTGGTGGCTGTTCTGACCTTCCAAATCACCATGACAAATAGGCATCTAGCAAATAGGCAGTGGTCTTGTGATCACTTCTGCAGCTCCCTCAGCCCCCTCTGATGAATCCCACCAAGCCTGCGGACTTGGATCACAGAATCACATAATAGAGTGGGAAGGGGTCTTAAAGATCACCCAGTGCCACCCCCTACCACAGGCAGGGACACCTCCCACAGCCCAGGGGGCTCCAAGCCCCATCCAGCCTGGCCTGAGACACTGCCAGGGATGGGGCAGCCACAGCTTCTCTGGGCAGCCTGGGACAGGGGCTCAGCACCCTCACCCCAAAGAATTTCTCCCTCCCCGCCCAAGATCTCCTCTCCATCTCCCCTCTTGCAGCTGGAAACCCTTCCCCTTGATCCCATCCCTCCAGGCCCTTGTCCCAAGTCCCTCCCCAGCTTTCCTGGAGCCCCTTCAGTACGTGCAGCAGCTCTTCTAAGACCTCCCTAGCGTGTTGCTCCTCCACTACTGGCTGTCACTCCTGCACTGACCTCTACACTCCAAGGTCTTGGAACACACTTTGTTTGTGAACGCTGAGACATTAAATGAAGTTAAGCACTTGGGTCCTCTCTGTGCTGTCCCTGGCTGGTTTTTCAACAGCAGACTCGCATTTTCCCCTAACTTCCTTTTGGTGCCAGTCTACCACTACAAAATGTCCTTGTTCTACTCAGCATCTTTTGACAGTCTTTGCTCCAGCTGGGCTTTGGGCCTCCTGACACTGTCCCCAGCACTTGAGCAGTGCTTTCAGTGTTTGATGCCTGTGACTATTTCACCTTCTTGCATCTGGTCTTTGTGTTTAAGTTCGTTCAGAAGCTTGCTGGTCATCAAGCAAACTGCCTGCAAATGTGTACAGTCTTTCTACTTAGGGTGGGTGGATTGTTCCTGATATTTCAATTTTTTTTCTTTAATGACCTGCACCCCCTTCCCTTTGGGCTGTTTCTCAGGAAGCTGAGTCTGTCCTGAACCTCAGGATCTGTCCTTCCTCCAGATGCTCAGCACAGCCATCACCCAGCTGCCCTGTGACCATGCTCAGCACCTGGTTCTCCCTCCAGGCAGAAAGTCACCTGCAGCACCAGTGTTTGTGTAGGGAATTGACACCAGTGGTCTGGGAGCCTCCTGGATGCCCTGGCCAGCAGTCCCTTGGCTGGTGGACAATCCCAGCAGATGGACAGTTGAAATCTCAGAGAGAGTGAGGGCTTGCAAGACTTCCCCTCGTTGTTCATGGACAGCCTCCCCCACCACCTCCTCTTAGGCAGTGGTGACAGCCTCAGTGTCCTGCATTCCTTGCCTGGATCCAGGGCCTTCCAGAAGGCATCTCTGTGCTCCCACTTTGTGTGGCCAGGAGCTCTGTCACATGGAGACACTTCTCTTCCCCACCGCTCCTTCCTGAGCAGCCTGTGGGCAGCTGTGACCATGTCCTGACCAAGACATGCTGTCCCACCTCTCAGTCTGAGCCAGCAGAACCCTGCCACTGCAGCAGGAGAGGCAGGTCTTCATGTTTGCTGTCCATGCTCCGTGAACCTGAGGGAAGCTTCCAAAATCCCAGTCCACTGGACAAGAACGGGGATGTCCCCTATGGACCTCTGCTGACATACCTCCTCCATGCCTTCCCCTCCCCTCTGGGCCTGGGTCACCGTTCCCTGCTGAACCTGGTTTAAAACCCTCCTCTCCACATCAGCAAGCGTGGTCACCAAGTGTTCTTCCTGCTTGTACTTACAGAGGGGCTTCCTCTTCCTGGGGGTCTTCCATCCTCCTCCAGTGAGGCACCAGCATCAAGGAAGCTGAATCATAGCAAGCAGCATCATCTGCACAGCCAGGGATCAGCCCAGCAGATGGGTGATCTCCACACTGGGCCTTTATTGCAGCCAGAGGTTTTGGGGACAGGCTCTGTTGAGAACATGTTCTTGCTGTGTCTCCATCGTCCTCCACCCCAAAGCCCTGCAGTCATTTTAGAGCTGCTCAAGGCAGTTCCTGGATGTGTCACTGTCACCCACAAGGATAGAGCACCAAGGGGTAGTGATCAAAAGGGCAGAGGAGTCCCAAAGACACCAATGCAGGCCCTGGGGCAGGCAGCAAACCCTCCAGGACAGTAGATCTGGCTGGCACATGGTGTCTTTGTCACATGTTTGGTGACAGCCTTCTCTGTGACAATGACATGGGCCATGGGAATGAGGAAATCCCTAAATACACTTCCTCACTCTTCCAGCACAAAGTCACTTGCAGAAACACTGCAGATTTTGAGCTGAGGTGGTCCTTGAGTTACATCTTCTCTGTTTTCCCTCTTGAGCTCTCCTCTCCTTTTCTTTGAGCTCTCCTTTCCTTTTCCTGCAGCACCCACATTCTGCAGCCCAGGTGTCTGGGAAGGCACCAACCAAGTGTGGAGGCCTGGCTGACTGCAGAGCCCTGTGGGACAAGGATTGGTTTCATGGCAGAGTTGAAGCTGCCACCATCTCTCCAGGCTTATCTATCCCCTTCCAGTGCCTCCTGAAGGGGCTCCAGGAAAGCTGGAGAGGGACTTGGGACAAGGGCCTGGAGGGATGGGACCCTCTGAGGGGGAAGGGTTTGCAGCTGGGAGAGGGGAGATGGAGAGGAGATCTTGGGCAGGGAGGGAGGGAGGGAGAAATTGTTTGGGGTGAGGGTGCTGAGCCCCTGGGTGCCCAGGTTGCCCCCAGAAGCTGTGGCTGCCCCATCCCTGGAGGGGTTGAAGGTTGGAAGGGGCTTGGAGCCCCCTGGGCTGGGGGAGGGGTCCCTGACCATGGCAGGGGGGGCACTGGAAGAGCATTAACGTCCCTTCCAACCCAAACCCTTCTGGGCTTCTGGGATCCTTCCTCAGACCTCAGCAGGTTTTAGATGCTTTATTTTTTTTCTTGAGAAGCCTGTAGCTGGTGATGAACACTTCCAATGCAGTGCAGACATGGAGCATGCATGCCTGTGCACACAGATCTTCTGAGCATTAGAAACACAGATATAAATTTGTGGATATTTTGGTTTCAGGTTTGTATTCTGCAGTCCTACAAAATCATTGTTGCAAGAAAAGAAAATTGCAGTTAACAAGTGACCTTGGGGTCACCTTGGGGTGTGTAGGGTGGTGAGAAGCTGCTGTGGCAGAGGTGAGTTCAGCTGAGGAATGTTTTCTGAATGTCCCTTCTGCCTCTGGTGCTGATGTCCTCCAGTAGGAATTTTATTTGACAGGCTAAAAAAAAAGACTTGATGGCTCCAATCAAAGCAGGCAGGTGTACAGCAGGGCTATTTGAGGACACATTAATAAACGCAGCCCAAAAACTTGGGGGGAGGGAGATCTGCTGGGCAAGAGATCACCCAGTTCAGAGAGGTAAGGAAGGAGCAGTTTGATACTGCGTACAGACACATGGATCCCCTGCTTGCTGGAAAGGTTAGCAAGGGAAGGAGAAGGAAATGTGGTTAATTTGAGCTAAAGTGTGTAGGAGGTTGATAAAGCGAGCCAAAGAAAATATCAAAGGCCAATACGTAAAGATAATAAGAAATTTTAGAGCATTAGAAGGAAAAAAAAAAGAAGAAAAGTCTGGTAGAGATCTATTTCTATATGTAAAAGGTAAAATTGTATATTCTGGTGGGGGAAAAAAAAAAAAAAAAAAGAGAGAAATGTTCTGTTCTGAGTTTGGAACAAATCAGGAGGATGTATCAATCCATATGATGTGCTTGGAACAGAAAGTTTCCCAGCTGTAACCAAGGAGAAAGTGAGATAGTATTTGCTAAAAATAAACATACTCAAATTAACAGGCTTGAATAACATCTACCCAAGTGTCTAAATGAGCCTGGGTGCGGAGCTGTCTGAACCATGGATGCGAGCACCTCGAAATCTTGCTCATCTCTGAAATTTCCAAGAGCTGGTAGAGGGCTGCTGCTGTTCCAGTATTCTGAGGGTACAAAATAGGTGATTCAGAAAACAGAGCTTGTTTGGGGAGTATTGATGGGCAAAATAATGAACCCATTAATTTGCTGCACAATCAACAGCAAATTAGAGAATGAAAACGCAATTAATGCCGTGCAGAGCAGTTCCGGGGAAGGTGGCAGCAAACCCGCTCCCCTCTCGGCAGCACCCTGGGGCTGGTGAAGGTGAGGATGTGTTCACAAGGGTTGTCTCGATTTCCTTAATAACCGTGTGGCTCGTCTGTCAGGAACGGGGCAGTAAACAGGGTTAAGGGAACAAAGGTGGCCTGGGAGGGTGGCGGAGCCCTGCAGAGGCCTCTTTGGAGAGCAGCAGCTCAGGGGGTGAGGCCTCTTGGCAGCGTTGGACTCCCCCGAAGCTCAGCGCTTCTGTCGGTGTCTCCCAGTAGTGCCAAACCCCCGTGTTGTGAGGCTGCAGGTGGCAGAGGGGGCAGAGGAATCGCTTCCCTGCTGTGGAGAGACCAGGACCTCCAGGTCTCAGCAGACGCAGCCAGGGAGGTGGCTGGAAGCAGAGAGTGGGGCAGTAGGAGATGGCAAAGGACACGGGTGTCTCCAAGCTGGCTGTGTCAGCCTTGGGTGCTCATCCAGGATGAGGCAGAGGGGGTTGGTGTCTGCAGAGGACAAGATTCCCAAGTTGTGTGCACGTGCGTGTTCTGGTGGCAGCTTTGGCAGATGAGTAGAACGTCTGTGGTGCAAGGCAGAGTTTCAGGCTGTGGGATGGGGCGGAATTCTGAGACCGTTCACCAGCTGGAAAAAGCGTTGAGGCTTCAGGGGCCCATCTTGCTTGGGGAGGTGAAGCAGGGTTGATGAGGGGAGCAGCTCTGGTGTGTGGAGGTTTAAGTCTATCAGCTTGGAGGGTGACAATTCGTGTCAGATCTCAGGGTACCTGCAGGGATGGATTTCAGTGAAATCCCATTACAAAGCATATCTGCACCAGTACATCCTGCGCCCAGAGAATGTGATTGCCTGGGAAGGTGGGCAAGAGACTTCAGAACTCAAGTTCTCAGAAGACATCTTAGGATGTGGATAATCCTGCATCTTTTCTCCAGTCTGGGTGCAATGAGATACTGGAAGGGTGGAGCTGGGGATCAGAAATTCACAGAGCTGCGCTCTCTGGAGTGATGTCAGGGTTGTTCCTGTTGATGAAGATTTACCCATGAAGCCCCCTGAGTTTTGCCCAATGCTCTATGCATATGCTGGTTGATGGACCCACCATCCTCCTGGTGGATGTCCATGACAGAGCTCTGGAGCAGAGCAAAATCAGTTCAGGCTTCAGAGCTCGCATTCCTCCAAGTGACTCTGTATTCCTGGGACTGTGCGTGACTCGAGTGATGCAGTGTTGGGTCAGGCTTCTTACGTACAGACCCACACCAGATCCCACATAATGCTGGATTCTCTCAAGTCTTTCCTCAGAACTCAGCTCCCCCAGTTTTCTAGCAGTGCCATGCATTTCTCAAAGTGCTTCTTGCTGGTTAACATCACTGTGGTAATGAAGTGTTCCAAATGGACCTCAGCATGTTGGCTGAAGCTGCAAGGATAGTGCCTTTGTCTTCTTTCAACAATCAAATTCTGCATTGTCATGGCTTTATGTACTCATCACCATTAAAGGATTCCTTCCTTGCCTGGGGACAGTATTCTGCTCTCTTTTTCCCACAGCCTGACTTGAGCTGGGAGAATTTAATTTGTCCCAGCTCTGCTGGCACCGTGCTGGGTACTGCATGGATCTTCACACAGGAGTCATCTCTTTGAGGAAGCACTTTTCTCGTGCTGTAGAACAGCCAGATGTGCTGAACCCAGGGCACAGTCCAGTTCTCTCTGACCAGCTGCTTTTAGATGTTCCACACATGGCAGCTTTGGTGTTTCATACCAACATCACTTGTTGGGAGTTGTTGGACATGATCTGGGATTTTGATGACCAGGGTGACACAGCATTGCACTGAAATACAAATATAAGTTGTTGTTGTTGATTGATGATGTTACAGAGCTGGTTGCCCTGCTCAGTGGGTAGAGCTGAGTGATCCATGGAGTTGCTGTAGCCAGGTGATCTAAACCAAAGGTTGCCTGCCAGTCCCTTGATGCTGAGATTGGTTCAACCTTCCCTGCAGCAGCTCTGGTCTCTGTGTGCCTCCTTGAGCTTCAGGAGCACAGAGTCCTTGCCTGTCTTTTCTTCTGCTGGAGGGGTCATTGGTCAGTCACAGGGGGGGAAACATTAGTGCTATTGCTCAAGTCATGTGAGAGCTCCTCTGGAGTAATACCCACCACCCTAAAAATTTGTGTTCAAGAAAGATTAATTCAGGCTGGAACAGGAGCATGGAAAAGCTGCTGCATTGATCAGGAGAATGGGAACATTATCTGACAGACTGCTAAAGCTTTGGATCCTGCCCAGCTTGGAGGGATCAGACAATGTATTAAATGTCCTGTTGGACCAGACTGATGCTCCGTTAGCCCAGTTCCGTGTCCTGGCAGGAGCATTACAAGATGCTATGAATTAAGGAGAGCACCTGTGCCTGGCCATTTTGGGTGTTCCATTCCCTTGGCCTTCCAGCATTCAATGTCATTGTCCTGGGGATGGTGGCAGCAATGGCCCTGTTCAGTCCCCTTGGTGTCTGTACACCTTGGCCGTGCATCTCTCTGAGCCTTCTCCAAACAGGAGTGTCCTGGCCTTCTCCACCTGTCTGCACAGGGCAATTGCTCAATCCCCTTGACCATTTCAGTTGCCCTTCACTGCCCTTCTCCAGTTCCACTGCTTCATCCTTGAGCTGCTGCAGACATCACCAAGGGGCACGTGTAGGATCAGCACAGCCCCACATGGCACTGCCCCCCTTGCTTTCCATCCGCTCCCTGACAGGTTTTGTTGCTTTTTTGGCTGCTGCTGTACACACAGTCCATGATTCTCGAGAGCTGTCAGTATCAGCTCCAAGACTTTTCTGGAGCTGCACCCACCAGGCCCATGTTCAGCATCATGAAGCACATTCAGATGGCTCTTCCCTAGAAGCACTGCTTTGCATGTGATTGCATGGTGGCCCGTCTTCCACCCTTTGCCCTCTCCCTCATCTTGGAAGTCCTCCTGGAGTTTGCCAGCATTGCTGCATCCTTTGGCTCCTCAGAAGGCAGAGGCAGCAGTTCCTAATGCCCAGGTTCCACACAGTGTCTTCACATTTCTATCTATGTTCTTTTGGGCTTTATAGACACTTTCTGTGTCGTTTGATTCTTGATCTGTTGTCTTCTTCCAGGCCAAACCAGTTGGACTTGATGATCTTAAATGTCTTCTCCAACCAAGTCGATTTTGTGATTCTATGACAAGTTTTTCTTTGTTGCTGGATCAAACCCACACAGGTTTCCAGCACTGCCTGTCTGATCTTCCTCATTCCAGCACCTCTTCATCTGAGGCCCAGCAGTCATTTGGAGTGTTTAATTCAGTGGGCAGGAATCCCAGCTGCTGCTCCTCTTGTAGAGTCATCCCTGCACACCACAGCCTGGGATCAGAGCTGGTTTGTGTGTTTTGTGTGCATGTCCCCCCCGAGCTGCTCTGACACTGGGCAGCCCTGGGTGGTCGGTGTGGTGGACCGTCCATGCATGGGTCTGCTTGGGGAGGAAGGGGTTTTGCTGTGTTTGTTTTGCTACCTTCTTCTTTTCTGTCTTGGTGGTTTTCTTCTTCCCTTGGGAGGTGGTGAGGTGCTCCAGGAGCAGAGCCCGACCCCCCCTGGCTCCAGCCTCCTCTCAGGGGGTTGCAGAGAGCCACAAGGTCTCCCCTCAGCCTCCTCTGCTCCAGGATCAACACCCCCAGGGCCCTCAGCTGCTCCTCACAACTTCTCCAGACCTTCTCCTTGCTCTCCAGACCCTTCCCCAGCTCCATTCCCTTCTCTGGACACTCTCCAGCCCCTCAATCTCCTTCTGCTCCTGAGGGGCCCAGAACTGACCCCAGGATTGGGGGTGCAGCCTCAGCAGTGCCCAGGACAGAGGCACCAGCACCTTGAGCTCCTGGTTTGCTTCCATGGGTAGGAGCTCCCCTCCCCACAGGTCTGAACCCACTGCAGTGCCAGGCTCTGCCAGCTCCTTCACAGGGTTTATCACGCCGTGTTGACTCAGCGCAGCTTTGAAGCTGAAAAAGAGCTGAAAATCTTCACGCCATCTTCTCGCTGAGCTAACCTGTTTGTCAGATGAGTTCTTCTCTTTGTGTTTTGAATTTTTCAAGAGCAAGAGTTAGAGAAACTTCGCTCATCTGGGTGTGCAGCCATGGTGATTTGCAGTTGCAGGGTTGCAGGTATCTCCAGGCACCCGAGGGTGAATCGAGAATTTGCAGAAGTTGTTTTGCAGATTTTGCAGAAGTTGTTTTTTTCCCCAGGCATTCTTGCAGAGTACAAGCACCTGCTTGAGCAGCCTCCCCTGCTGTCATCTGGGCTGTCTGACATCTATTCTGCACCTTCTGGGTTACTTTAGCCCTTTGGCTGCTTTTTCTCACTGCTGCCCACGAGGTACTGGCTGCCCAGGAGCTGCAGGCTCCTGGTGTTGAGCCCCTGCCTAGTGTTACTCCACCTCCCACAGAAAAGGCCTGGAACCATGGGACCCACACTTTGAGGCTGTTACTGAAGGACCTTTCCTGCCCTCTGCTTCCAGCAGCAGCAGGGATGTTATTTTTTTCCTATCTCAAATTATCCCGACTCCCACTCCAAAGAGCAAGTGTTCCTTGGCAGACGTTGGAACCTGACCCAGCTTGGGCACATTTTGGCCGCTGGGGGTTGATGTCCTTCTGGCCAAGGGTGTTTCAGAGAGTGACAGGGTCGGGCCAGTGGTCTTGGGCAAGTGTGGCACTGGGACTCTGCCCTTTCTGCAAAATGTCATGATCTTGTCTTTCCTGGCTAGCCCTTAGTGTCCTGTGTTAAGCTGGGGTTGCTGTCCCTGAAGCAGCTGTTCTGTGCTCCAGACAGCCAAGGGGTGCCCAGGAGCACCCAAAGTGAGGGTCCCATGGAGACCCTGGTGTTCATTGCTACTTGATAGTCACTGGGTAATACCTGGTAGATACCAGGCTGTGAAAAGAACCTGAAAAATTATCTGGGGTCCATCAGCATTGCCCTGTGCCAGCCAGCCTTGACACTCCTCTTTCTCTTTGTGTCCTAGGTGAATGGTGTCAATGTGGTGAAGGTGGGGCACAAGCAGGTGGTCTCCTTGATCCGGCAAGGGGGGAACCACCTGGTGATGAAGGTTGTGTCTGTCAGCCGCAAGCCAGAGTCAGAAGAAGTTGTTCGGAAGAAGGGTAGGTGTGGAGTCCTTTGCTTCTCCCAACAGGGGGGGTTGTCACTCAGTGTCACCTTCATGCTCCTGGGTTTGCCAGGAGTATCTGGGCATGGGTGGATGGCCATGAGGCTACTGAGCTACAACTGGCAAGGAGGAAGGGCATGGGGGGAAGATCTGCTCATGCCAGGCATGGAACCCAGGGCACATGCAGCTGTGCCACACCAAGAGATGCTGGGAGGGGGTGGTGGATTGGGCAGGGGTAGGGGTTGGTAAGGCATAGCCACCGCTGCTGGCCAGGCTTCCTGCAGGTCCTGTCCCCAAGGGGGCTGCAGGACAGCAGCAGCTCTGTCCTTGCCTGGAGTGTGTGCAGTCAGTGAAAGCTGAAAGCTTCCTTCACAGCCCTCTGTTCCGCTCTGGGGAGACACCTCTGGGGTAAAGCTGTGTCCAGCTCTGGGGTCCCCATCAGCAGAAGGACACGGAGCTGTTGGAGCCAGTGCAGAGGAGGCCCTGGAGCTGCTGGGAGGGCTGGAGCAGCTCTGCTCTGGAGCCAGGCTGAGAGAGTTGGGGGTGTTGAGGCTGGAGAAGAGAAGGCTGCAATGGGGAGACCTTAGAGCACCTTCCAGTGCCTGAAGGGGCTCCAGGAAAGCTGGGGAGGGACTTGGGACAAGGGCCTGGAGGGATGGGAGCCTGCGAGGGGGAAGGGTTTGGAGCTGGGAGAGGGGAGATGGAGAGGAGATCTTGGGCAGGGAAGGAGGGAGGGAGAACTTGTTTGGGGTGAGGGTGTTGAGCCCCTGGTTGCCCAGGTTGCCTCCAGAAGCTGTGGCTGCCCCATCCCTGGAGGTGTTGAAGGTTGGATGGGGCTTGGAGCCCCCTGGGCTGACGGTGGCACTGGGTGGACTTTAAGGTCCTTTCCAACCAGTCTGTGATTTGATGAAAACCACTGCTGGTGCCTGTGGGTGCTGTATTGGGGAACAAAGAGCCTTCTGCCCTGAGAGAGGTCGGACTGCCATTGTTTTGAGGTGCAGAGGGGGTCATGGCAGAGCCCTAGCGCTGTTGTGTGTGGTGGGGGGTTGGGATGGAGAGCTGCCCCTGCTGCGTGTGGGGTGTCAGTGGGCAGAACTGTCCCTGTGGAGACTCGGAGGGGTCAGGGCAAGGCCAATGCCCAGGAGAGCACAGGGGGTGGCAGGGTGAAGGACAGCCTCCATGGGCTGGGAGTGCCCATTCCCTCTCTTGGGAATGCCGATGCTGGGAGCTGCTGGGGGCACGGCCAAGGTTGGGGCTGGTGGCCACGGGTGGGACTTGCCCTCCCACAGGGGCCCTGGGGCAGAGCCAAGACCTTCAACCCCCTACCATGGTGGTGGCTGGTGTGCTGGTGGTGGGCAGGGCAGGGCAGACCCTGGGGCAGGGGGTACCAGCTGTGAACGGCAGGGGCACATCTGGCAGCAGCTGGCAGCAGGGGCAGGCTGTCCCTTTCTGCACCCGCTCTGGGCAGTGCGGAGGGAACCAGGCTGCTGGGCAGGAGCGTTTCTGGGGGGCTGAGAGCCCTGTGCGGGGGGCTAGGAGCTGGGGGAGTGGGGTCTGGGTGCAGCACACGGGGCCTGGGGGGGCGGCAGCTCTGCAGGCTGACAGGCAGAGCTGTAATTACACTGTCACGGCACAGAAGCACGAGCTGTGGGAAAGGCTGAGGCTGAGGAACCGCTGCTGGGACCCCTCCCCCGGTGCAGCTCCACGCTTCTCCTGCAGCTTCCACCCCCCAGCCCCTCAGCTGCTGCCCACCGCGGAGCCCCCGGAGCTGGGCAGCCGCTCTCGCAGTGCGGGGCCCGGAGCTGAGCCCCCCGCGGGGTCCGTGTCAGGAGGGTGCTGGACCCCCGTCTCCCCTCCTCAGCTGCCCTGTTCGGGGGGGTGCTGGATGCCGTGTGGGGCTGACGCTTTCTGCCCACCCTCCCCTGGTGGGTCTGATGCAGCAGCCGAGCCTGGAGCTCCGGTTGCCACGGCAACGCCGGGAGCGTTGAATCCCGCTTTGTCAGCCAGCGAGGAGGAGGAGGAGGCGCCCCGAGTGAAGAGGAAGAGCCTTCAACTCGTCCCCGCTCCGGTGGGCTGATGGCATGCAGCATCCCCCGGGCCGGCAGGGCTAGGGGGTCCCTGGGGACGGCCCCGCGTCGCCCCGCGCCCGCCATGTGCCGACCGCCTCCAGCGCTGGGCTAGGGCCGCCCAGCATCGCCCCGTCCCGGAGCCGGCCGCGGAGGGTGGGTGGGCTGCTGCGTTTCGCTGGGGGCCGCGCCGAGGCGGGAACGAGAGACTGAGCTCAGGCCTGCTGGACTTGTTCCTCCCTCCTACCCTCCACCCATGGCGTGTGCGGAGGGGAAGCAGCCATCAAAGCTGTTTGCTGAGTCCCGCAGGCAGGCAGCCAGCTGCCTCCGACGGATTTAATCCGCGAGAGGCTTCCATAGCCCTAGCATCTCCGGTAGCTGCAGGGGGGCAGGCGCAGCCCGGGGACATGACTTGGACTCTGCTCCGCTGAGGGCTGTGGTGGCCTGGGCAGCCTGCACGTGCCACCCACGCCTGGGCGCCAGGGCTGTCCCCTGCTCGGGACCCCGACTCCGAGACCATGAAGAAGTTTGCTTCCACACGCAGCCTCAATAAGATCCTGCAGCAGTGCGACTCCTCATCCCGCGAGTACGAGGAGATCCAGGCTGTGGAGAAGAAGTGGCACCTGCATCTGGCCACTCCTCGTAAGTTCCTGGACAAGAAATGCAAAATGCCGTCTCTCTTCCTTTCAGCTCCGCCGCCTCCCAAGAGAGCGCCCAGCACCACCCTGACGCTGCGATCCAAGTCCATGACAGCCGAGCTGGAGGAGCTGGGTAAGGGGCAGGGGGCACGGTGCCTGCATGGGGGGGGCATGAGGAGCATGAGGAGCATGCAGGGCCATGCCCAGCACAGGCATCGTGCTCGCACAACTTCACTTCTCCCGGGTCTGCATGAGCACCAGGACCGGGCAACGCTTCCCTCCTGCTCCCAGTTCCATCGTAGCGGGTGTGGGGGGCTGAGAGCCCACTGCTGGAGGGGTCTGGGACCCCCCCCCCCCGTAGAGCAGGTTCACCCCTTCAGTGCTGCCTCCTTGGAGAGCGGGACGAGGCTGGGGGGCTCACGGAGAGGCTTGTCTCCCCCACACTCCCTCCATCGGGCTGCCCCTGACAGCCCCGTGTTTCCATCTCCCTCTGCCCACAGCAGGCTCCGTGTGCTGCCAGAGGAGCTGAGCTGCCCTCCCCCTTACACGCACACACACTTGCGTATGCACACACACTCACACATTCTGCTGTCACTACTGAGCCTACCCACGTTTCCAGATGTCTTTGGTGTCCCAGCTTCCATCGACATCTTCCTGTGCGCTCCTGGAGCCCCTCAACTCCCACGCCTGTTCTGTGCTCCCAGTACGCTGTGCTGAACCCCTTCAACCTCCCCTCCTACTCTGCCCACCTCAAGCCCACACCATTCCAATGGCTTGGGCTCCATCCCACCTACCAAGGGCTATTGGGGTGCAGGTCTCACCCCCTCCCATCACCAGCCCCTTCCCTCAGTGCTCAGATTTGCCTTTTTTGCCCCCTTTGTTCCCACTGCACTACAGAGGAGGGGGCTGAACAGGTGCTCTGCTGGTGATGGCAATGCCAGTGGGGAGGCTGGCAAGTAGAATGGTGCCCAGGTGGCCCTTGTGGCCCATCGAGCAGAGGAAGGACCCCTCCTTGGGGGCAGCCATGCTCCAGAATGCAGCTCTGGCATACAGGAGGTGGGGTTTGCCAAAAAGGGTTTTCAGGACTGACACAGGGTGGGGGTCGGACATGCTGCCAGCCCCCACCCCAATCATCGGTCTGTGGCACTGCCGACTGCCCCAGCTCACACTTTTGCTAATGTTTTTTTAATTCATATTTTTGCTGTGCAAAAACCTGTCAATGCATAGAGTTGTGCTTGCTGGCTGTGGCACAGGGCCTGGAAGGAGAAACCCCCCCTGAGAGAGGCAGGACCTGGGCAGAGACCCCAGCACCCCCACCCCCTCTTTTTCAGGGCACGTAAGCAAGGTCCATGACCTGTCTTGCTCTGTTCCCTGTGCTGCATCCATGTCCAGGCTTTACAGCCCTGCAGGGTTCTCCTGCAAGAAAGACATTGAGGGTTCAGGCTCACACACAAAGGTGGGTTTGGAGGGACAAGTCTGAGCATTTAAGGGTTTGCACCAGCAGGTTGTTGGCCACTGTGATTTATTTAATGCTGAACCCACTGGCTTGATTTCACCCAGGACCTGTTCCCTGCTTCTTCAGACCTTTAGTATTATTATTGAACCTGCAGGCCCTGTGTTTGCTGTAGCCATTGGGAGAGGATTCACAGTAGTCCTTTTCTTCCCCTTTTTGCTCTTCCCTTTGTGCAGACCACAAGGTTCCTATTTGACTTCTTGATTGCTGGTCCTGAAAGCCATTGCCAGCCGGTGTGATGGGTGTGATGGGTGCCTGCTTGCACACACAGGCAGCATGTTGCCTCCTTGAGAACATCTTCCCCAGCTGCACGTGCCCATCTCCAGTGACTGCCAGCCTGGTGTGTACCATGCAGGCGCCTTGGCAGAGCGAGAGGCCACCCCCACCATAGCATTTGGCTTTGCAAGTGCCAAGTGTAGTCGGGGGCACCACCACGGGACCACCTACCCCAGGGCAGCCAGGGCTAAGTGGGGCTGGGGACACCCTTGCATGTGTTTTGGCAAGCAGAGCTGCTGGGCTCGAGGTGTGTGGGGAGGGTGAGCTTGTGGAACAGGAAGTCACAATGAACAAAGACCTCTGCTGGAGAATATACTAAACATGAGTCCTTCAGGTCTCCCTGAGGATTTTGCATCTAGATGCTGCTTCTTTTCCACCTGGAGAGCAACTAGGAGCAGCAGCTGCCCATGTGTCCCAGGGCAGGGGTTTGTAGATGGTGACTGGCCTTAGACCAGGTGTTTTCCAGGAGGATCTAGTGGTTTGTCCCTGCTCGGTGGCCTATGGGTCAGGGGGATACTGTGTCCAATCCCACCACACATCCCCAGGGAGTACAGCACAGGGAAAATGGGGGAATGATCCTCCTCCTCCTGCACTTTGTCTTCTGGTGGTCGATGCTCCAGGTTTTACCAGGAGCTCTGTCTCTTTTCCTGAGGGGATGGTGGTGGTGGTGGAGGGGACGTTTCTACCTGCAGGTCCTTCAAGGGAGCATGAAGGGAGCATCAGCATGGTCCCTGGCCCTTTTTCCTTGAAGCCTGTCCTGTCCTGCAGCTTGCAGAACACCCCCTGTGCCCACAGCCATACTTGAATGTGTTCCTGCTGCATGTGGTGCTGATCCCCTTGGACACACATATTCCTGGCACAGCATCAGCCTTCTTGGCTGGGTGCAGGGGAAGCTGCCCTGGGAGATGTGCAGGGTGAGCAGGGAGGGGGAATTAAAACCTTTTCGAAAAGAGTTTCTCCATTAAATGCCACCTGTCCCTCCTCCTGGTCTTACACCTTCTGCCACCACAGCTTGGCTCTGCTCTCCTGGTCCGAGGGAGGAGGAGGAGGGCTCAGGGATGGTCCCATCCCCTGTCGGTCCCTACCAGGTGGGCCCTGAGCTCCACGAGGAGCTGAGGGGGATGCATAAGGAGCTGCAGCCCCCGGCCAGGCAGGGATGGGCTCCAGCACCGGGGTCCCATCCTGATGGGGGATAGCAGCAGGGCAGGGGCCAGCAGGCAGGGCAGGCAGAGGCTGTAGCTGGGAGCGCAGGCAGGAACTGTGCATGCCATTCACGTTGTCTTTTGTTTCTTGATTCCAAGCCTCCATGCGGAGAAGAAAAGGGGGTGAGTGAAACCGCATGTCCTGGGGCCCCTCCCCCCTCAGCCTCCCAGTTGGCACCCTGGGTGCACCCAGGGCTGTCCCAGGTCCCCGTCCCCTGGTTGTCACGGGAAGGCTCAGCCCCAGGGGCACTCTGGGTGCAGCCCTACGGTCATGTCAGGCTCCTCGTGGCACAGACACCACTGCATGTTTGCCCACCGTGGACCTCCAGGTCTGAATGCCCCGGGGTGTTGTCCTTCCTCAGTGTTTGCTCCATGGTGAAAACACTTTTCACTTTCCCACTGGCTCCCTAAGTGCCATCTCTTACATGTCAGAGCTCTGGAGCTTGGCCGGGTGAGTTGGCAGCCGTGCTCCCTGCAGGAGGGGACACTTAACCTGCTCTGTGGGCAGGGGCTGTGGCAGCTCCAGGGGCTTGCCCCAGTTAGCTGGGGGAGAGCTGGTTTGGTATTGACTGGTGGAGAGGGACACCCACCCTGAAGGCCACGTGATGTCCTTGCCTGTGGCACAGATGGTTCCCATCAGGCTCTCTGCATGGCATTTACACTGAGTGGTGTCCATGTGGACATCTTGTGAGGGACACTATACAAAGACAAGAGGTTCTTAGCAGGGCTGAGAGCCAGCAGTGAACAATCCTGAATGGAGCAGAAGGCTCATGCCGTGCCAGCACAGGGCTCTGCATTTCTCCAGCACAGGCACAGGCAGAGGGAGGGAGTCTGGAGGCCTGACCCCAGTTCTTGGCCTCCCAGAAGCAGGACTCCCTCTGTCCTGGTAATGTGAAGTAGAGAACTGCTTCCTGAGGAACAGGAAACGTGAGGGACCAAGTCTTCCATCATAACAGTGAAGACGTGAAGCTGAGTAGGGCTTATGAGTGGGAGGTCTCTGAGAAACCTCCCCATACATAGCTCCACTGTGCTGAGTGGATCTGTCAGTACCCAGATGTGGAGGCAATGCAGAGGTCCCATGGATCAGAATGATCAGCTGAAGGTCACCAGGGCTCTCCTACCACTGAAGGCAGCCATCTCCAAGTGTATGGTGGAGAGCTCTTGATGTTTTGGACATCCAGAGCCATCAAGATGGACCCATTCCTGAGGGCTTCCTCTTTTCAGGGCAGCTCCAGCAGTGCCTCATCCCTGCCCCAGCAGCCTGGGGCAGGCGGGGTCTGCTCCAAGATGTTCTTCATCTCTTCCAAGGGCACAGCAGATGGATGGGCAGCTGGTGGCAATTTGTGTCCCTGCACTCTAATGGAAAGAGGAATAAAGCCAGAGGTGGAGGCAGGTGGAGAGGGCTGAGCGTCACTGGGGCTCCCCTGGCAGCAGCATCTTCCAGAGGAACCCATGAGGCAGGTTTCTGGCACATGTTCCTCTTCAGAATCAGCCCATGGGCTGTACTCTGCTGAGGCTGGCTATGGGATGTCCCTGTGGTCTCCCAGCAGTGTGTGGCCATGAGGGATGAGTCAGCTCCTCTCCCATCAGCCTGAACCACCCCATGCCTCCATGGTGAGTTGCACAGCAGGGAGGAAGAGGAACCATGAAGGCCCCCAGAGGCAGGGATGGATTGGCTAATGGAGGTCTGTCTGGTGCCAGGCGTGTTCTGGAGCTGGCCTGAGCTGTTTCCTTGGAGCAGGTGTAGGTCTTTAATCCCAGGGTCTTGGTGGATAGCTGCCACCAAGGGTGCTGGCCTCAGAAGACACCTAAGTCCCCTTGGCAAAGACCACATGGTGTCTGTCCTTATGTAGAGCTTGCTCCTTCTGTCTGGGCTTCTCAGATCTTTGGGGTTCATTGTTAGTGTCTGTGACTCAGGAGTTCTGGCTTACTCACTGCTGTGGAGGTTCTGGAGCAGCCTCTGACTCGCATCAGCTGTGCTGGGGTTCTGTAGTAACACAGCCCTGATGTCCAGAGCTCCCTGTGCCACTTGTGTCACCAGGATCAGCAGATCCCACACCACAGTGGTGACATTTCACAGTCAGCAGTCAGGCTGAAAGGAGCCCAGGAATTCCCAAGCTGTACCTGAAGGAGGGCAGAACTTGTCAGCTTCAAGGGATGAGTGCTGGAGGTGTTCTCCCTGGGAGGGGGTTATGGTATGAAGGTGAAGGTGTGCAGTCATGATGAACACCAAGACTGAGCTGTTGGCTCCAGCACAGCACCCCTGCACAAGGACCACCCAGCTGACACCACAGCCCATGGACACATCAGGGCTCTTCAGGCACAAGTTTCTCTCTCACTTTGTCCCAAACAAATCCTGAAGTGACACTGATTGTGCTGTAGCTCTGTGGAGTCCCATGGACTCTGCATCACTTGTGGTCCCTGAAGGTCCAGGTTTCCCCTGACTGCTGTCATGCAGCTGCTGCTCACACCCCCACTGTGCCCAGTTACCTTTGAATCCCAGACTGGGATGGAAGGGGCCTTTAATGTCACCTAATCTTACCCCCTACCACAGACAGGGACACCTCCCACCAGCCCAGGGGGCTACAAGCCCCATCCAACCTTCAGCACCTCCAGGGATAGGGGCAACCTAGGCCAGGGGCTCAGCACCCTCACCCCAAAGAATTTTTCACTCCCCAAGATCTCCTTTTGCAGCTGCAAACCCTTCCCCCTGGGAGGCTCCCATCCCTCCAGGCCCTTGTCCCAAGTCCCTCCCCAGCTTTCCTGGAGCCCCTTCAGGCACTGGAAGGTGCTCTAAGGTCTCCCCATTGCAGCCTTCTCTTCTCCAGCCTCAACACCCCCAACTCTTGCTCTCATCCTGAATATCAAAACCAGGTCTGGGCTGAGGTTTGCTCTGTCCGTGTGAGGAAGGAGCTGCCCCAGCTCCTGTCAGTGCTGGGAGCATTGTCCTTTGGGTGCTGTCAGGTCAGACCCCAGAGCTCAGGGGTGCCTGCTCAGTGTGGTGTCACCATGCCAGGCTGTTGGGAGGCTAGTTACCCATGGTGGTGGGTGGGAGGCTACACTAAGACCCCACAACCTTAAGGAGGAAAGAACCAAGTGGTTGGATCCTCAGCCCTGTGCTCCCCTCCCTGCGGGGCTCTCGGCTGCTCCTGACCACCAGGGCTGGGGGGGGTCTGCCCGGGATCGGCTGCCCTCCCTCACCCTTTGCTTTTCTGCTTGGCTTTCCAGAGAAGTTGGATGAGATCCTGGCGGCGGCTGAGCCGGCGCTGAGGGCAGACATGGTGGAAGCAGACTCCAGGGCAGCCACCGTGAAGCAGCGTCCGACCAGCCGGCGCATCACACCCGCAGAGATCAGTGTGAGGGCAGAGGGACAGCACGGGGGGACCAGGGAAACCCAGGGAGGGGGACAGGGGCTGAGAGAGCTGAGGAGCAGCCCAGGCTGGGAAGGGTGGCACAGGGAGCCCTGAGCTGTCAGCCCAGCATGCAGGTGGGAGGTGAAATGGGGAGGAATGAGGGAACAGCAAAGCATCGCCTGCGGGAGGAGGGCTCTGGAGGGGCAGCTCCTGGAGCCTGGGAGGGAATGGGCCAGGATGGGGCTGAGCCAGAGGAGCTGCCATGGCCTGGCTGGAGAGCCACCTCTGGGACACACCACCCTGAACACAGAGCAGGCAGGCAGGGATGGAGCAGGCAGGGATGGAGCAGGCAGGAGCAGCAGGCAGGAGGAACAGACAGGGGGGGAGCAGGACAGACA
This sequence comes from Calypte anna, assembly GCF_003957555.1. Lineage (NCBI taxonomy): Eukaryota > Metazoa > Chordata > Aves > Apodiformes > Trochilidae > Calypte > Calypte anna. Next base: position 22,073,513 of record NC_044256.1, on the reverse strand, counting down.
AACTGAAGAGGAAGGGAAGGAGGGTTAACCCTTCAAGGGGCGGTAGCACAGGTTTGGGGACACGGGATGGGGCAGCACGGACCATGGTCTGTGGAAGGTGGAGGTGAGGCTGGGGTCTGTCCTTGTCCCCAGGGAGGTCCCCTTTGTCCCAGGGCCATGACAGTCTGCAGCTACAGGCATGGGTGGCAGGGACAGGCTCTGGCAGGGTGACAGCCCCAGTGTCCCCACATGCAGAGGGCGAGGGGACTGCAATGCCATATGGGGTCTTGCTGATATCCAGAATGGAAATTTACTTTTTTTTTTCTCTTCCAGTCCCTCTTCGAACGCCAGGGTATGGCAGCACACTCGGGGGTCCTGGCAGGAGCTGAGAAGCCCCACGTGTCCCTGCGCAAAGGAATTCCACGGACAAAATCTGTAGGTAAGGCCAGGTGGGGTGGGAAGGGCTGTCCCCATGGGATGTCCCTGCCTGCAGGGAGTTGTTCACCCTCACAAAGGTCCTTGAGGAGAGGCTGTTTGGGGCTGTTTGATGTGGCTTCTGCTCCAAGGCTTCATGGTCCTCAGAAACCTGAAATGCGAACACAGGTCAGAGTAGGGGAGGCTGGACCAGAGGTCCCTGGAGGTCCCCTGCATTTTCAGTCTCTCCACAGCCCTGCCAAGGATTGGGGTTTATCCCACCCCCTGTGCTGGCACACGGGGCTGGTTGGTGACTTTCCACCTGCCCATGGGCTGGGCTGAGCAGGAGGAGTGGGCTGGGACACACTTGAGACAATGGAGCAGGGAACAAAGGAATTTCTTCTAAGGAAAACTGGGACAGTCTGGGACAGGCACTTGTCTGCTGACTGTGTCAGCATCTTTAGACCCTGTCCCAAAGGCTTCACAGCGTAATTAAACCCCAAGTGTGCTGGAGGAGGGAGCTGGAAGAAGGAGGCAGAGTGAGCAAGGGCTGGTGGCACAGGGACGAGGGGGGGGGATCGTTTTCTTCTCCTGATTGTGTGGATCTGTGAGGTTTGGAAGGTGGTAATCTCATGGCACAGTGTTGGCCAGGTCTGGGGATGCCGTGTGGCTTCATGGAGAGCTGCGGGTCAGGAGGGAAGGGAGCAGAGAGGAAGGTGGTGTGCTGGGGTGGGGATTTTAACTGACTCTAAGGCATCATGAAATTCCAGACCAGTTTGCGTTGGAGGGACCTCACAGCTCACCCAGTGCCACCCCTGCCATGGTCAGGGCCCCCTCCCCCAGCACAGGGGGCTCCAAGCCCCATCCAACCTTCAACACCTCCAGGGATGGGGCAGCCACAGCTTCTGGGGGCAACCTGGGCACCCAGGGGCTCAGCACCCTCACCCCAAACAATTTCTCCCTGATATCTTAGCTCAATCTCCCCTTACGTGATAGTGATGGTGATGCCAAAATAAATCCTGTGTTCAGCACACAGAAGTGAAATAGGAAGTAAATTCTGCTGTGAGCTACAACTGAGAGCAGCACAGTCCCACCAAATGTAAAAATAGTTGAAAAATGCCTGGGTTCAAATTGTGCATTTTAATGTGCAGAACCACAGAACTGCTACTCATATATGCCTCACGTGGTTTGTGTGAGAGCAGCTGCTACCTGCTGTCCCACAGGAGATGGATCTGAGAGTGATGGATAGCTAATCAAATGTGTGTGATTAATCTGAAAAGCAAACCAGCAGAGAGAACCTTAAAACAAAAGAGTGGGTGTTTCAAGGGCTGCCCTGGGGTGTAGTCAGGCCCCATGTCAGTGAAGCTGCTGTCCTGCCATGGCACCTCCAGGCAGAAAGCTCCTGACACTGCTGAGCTGGAGGAGAACCCATCAGTGTGGGCAGTGCTGAGGTACTCACAGGTTGCAGTGCTGCTGAGGTACCTGGTAGAAAAGGAGCAGGAGACTGCTGTGGTGCAGGAGCACCAGAGCACCACCAGGGACTTGCTGGAGTTGGAGTAACCAGTTAATTTTGTCACGAAGGTAAAACTGATCATGTGGGATGGGACTCATCCAACCTTGCATGTTACCAATGCAGAAATCTCCATACGAGCAAGGTACAAAGGAACCTGCTGTGGTGGCCAGAGGGAAACAGGCACTTTTAGCAAGATTTAGCTCATGTTTTAATCTTTGGGGGTGTTGGGTGATGAAAAAATTAACGAGCCAGCAAAGTGTGCTGGCAGCCCAGAAACCACCCATGTCCTGTGCTGCTTCCCAGCAGTGTGAGCAGCAGGGACAGGGAGGGGATTGTCCCCTCTGGGGAGACCCCCCTGGGGTAAAGCTGTGTCCAGGTCTGGGGTCCCCATCAGCAGAAGGACACGGAGCTGTTGGAGCCAGTGCAGAGGAGGCCCTGGATATGATGCAAGGGGCAGGTTGGATGGGGCTTGGAGCAGCCTGGTCTAGTGGGAGGTTGTTGCATTAAAGGGCAAAGTAATTTGGCAGAAAGTGCACCACCACCCATGTGGTGTTCTGGCTTATCCTCAGGTCTCAGGGGGGCAGGAGTGGCTGGGCTTAGAGTCTGGGTGATACCCTACTGTATTACTAGTCCATTCATGTTTGAGATACTGAACTGTCCCGGTTATGGATGCAGTGATAACATGACCCAGTGCCAGGCTGGTGCACTCCAGGAGCTGGCATGGCCAAACCTGGGGAGTTTGGTGTCTTTCAGAGAAGTCTCTCAGGGCTTCTGAAAGCCCAGTGCATTCATTGCAGCACCAGGTGCTCCAGCTTTGCTAAAGTCAGTGCCTGCAAAGCACCTGCAAGTACTGAGGCTGTGAGTAATGCAGCCTGGCTACAAACACCTTAAGTTATTAAGTGGCTCTAGAGAGATTTCTGAGTTTCCCAGGGGGGCTCTTGTTGGACTCTCACCAACACACAGCCCCGTGGGGATGAGGGGGGCTCAGCCCATCCACTGCTCTCAGAGGTCAGGGCTGGTCTGCAGGGTCTCTACTCTGTGGTGGTGTCTGCCCTGACATCCTTTACCTCTTAGGCCACTTTATTTGGTGTTTACCTCTCAGGTGGAGCTTGAGTGACTCTGGTCATTCCTACCTTTGTCATGATTGGTCCAAAATTCTCTCTCTTTGCATTTAAAGGTAGAGACTAGAGAAAATTCAGAGGGCAGGTCACAGCTTGGAGGTGGGTGGCTTTGGGGTGGAGATGTGTTCTGGGACTCTAATGAGATTATCACAGAATTGCCTTGCTTGGAAAAGACCTTTAAGATCATGAAGTCTAACCATTAACCTGATACTCACAAGACTAGCTGAGCCATATCCCTGAGCACTATGTCTGTATGACTTAAACCCCTCCAGAGATGGGCAGCCTGTCCCAATGCCCAATAACCCTTTCAGTGAAGGAACTCTTCCTAACATCCAATCTAAACCTCACCTGGCACAATTTGAGGCCATTGCCTCTTGTCCTGTCACCTGCAACTCAAAATTCTAATGAGCAAAGTTCACCAATAGGACAGTGTTTTGTCCAAAGGGGACAGGTGGTTGGCCCAGGTATCAGTTATGCAGCTGGATCCTCATGATATGACAGAGCCTGGCTGGGGTGTCTCCACTCCACCCTCCCTGCAGTTGCACCCAGAGCCAACACACCAAGCTGCCCTGTCCTGCCCTGTCCTGTCCTGCCCTGGCCTGCCAACATCTTGGGTTGCTGGGGGATCTCCCGTGGCACAGACTCTTTGCAGGTCAGCTGCATCCCACCCAGAAAGGTTCCTCAGGGCTGTACCTTTCCTTACAGTGTGAATATCAAGTTAATTTCTAAGTCATCTCCAGCAATTATTCCAGAGGTGTCCCTGCCCGTGGGGGGGGGTTTGCTGGGGAGGCATTGGGACTAAATGAGCTTTAAGGTCCCTTCCAACACAAACCATCCTCTGATCTCAGAGCTGAAGGTGCCCGTGAGCCATAAGGGCCATACAGACCAGTGTGCCCTGGCCAGGGGTGTCTGAAATGCACACTTCTTTGCACACTGTGTCCTAGGTGTTTGTTTTATGTGCGGGAAGGTTTGTGAAAATGCTTCTAAGAGGAAATTGTTCAAGCCACAAACAGCTGGAAATCATACTAAGGGTGACCTATTGTATGAAATAGCATCTTCATCAGTTATAGATCATAAACCTGGCAAGTGTTTATTAAATATTAAATTCTTGCCCTCAAAAAGCTCTTTTTTTGGGGTGTGAAAGCAGAGCCAGTGCCTCAGGAAGACCCTCGAAACCTTCACCTCGGGGTGTGACACTCCTGCAGGTTGTACCACTGGGGATCTGTATGCCCAGAGCTGTGAGAAGGGGAGGGTCGAATTGCAGGGTTTATACAGCTGTAAAGTTGGTTGGGTTGTGCGAAGGGTTTGTCTGCTCATAGTCCCAGGTGTAGCATCCCAGGTAGGTCTTTTTTGGTCAGCACTAGAGCACTGAGCCCCTGGTCCTTGCAGGGGATTCCCAGGCACTGGAGTTGCAGCATGGGGAGTAGAACCACCAGGTTTAATCTGCATCAGGGATGGTGAAAAGCAGAGCTGGAGATGCCCTGTTGGAGAAGGACCCAGCACAACTCAGCATTAAACACAAATCACAGGCAGCTCTTGGCTGTGCTCAGTCCAGGAGGGGCAGGGTCTGTCTGCTGTGAAGGGAGCAGCTCCTGGGGAGGAGGGCTCAGCAGCTCCTTGTTCCCAGGTTTCCTTCCACACTGCACACCCGCAGCTGGGGCTCTTAGAAACCAGCTAATTCCTGTGGAATTCCAGATGAGCTAAAATGGAAAGCAGCCCAGCAGGAGAAATTGGGTTGCAATTGGCTTGTTTTAGAAGTCCTTCTTGAGCTGTCATCTCACACCCACAGTGACAGGCTCATGCGCGGTACAGTCAGTTGATTTCATGTTAAAATTTGCTACTAAGAGCAAGTAACTAGATGGAAAACAAGCAGGGGTTGGCTGGTTGGTTTGGTTCTTTGGTGAGGTGCTCTGAATTATTTGCATAGTACACAATTGGCTCAGGCTCCAGGGGACTTGTGACAAAAGATCAAAGCCTCTCATGTTTGCATCGAAAAATTTCTTGAGAGAAAGGTAGTTAACCCTCAGCTGGCTACAAAGAAAGCAGAACAGAGGAAACATTTCAACAAAAATGTGAAGATGAGAAACGTGTTGCAGCGGGGAGATTGACAGAGAAGAAAAACTCTTGTCAAACTTCCAAGATAGCTGCTGTGCCATCTGCTCCAGCACCAGAACCTAAAAACACTTGGAAGTCTGCGGAGCCGTTGCAGTGTCCGCTGGGGCTGAGCAAAGTCCCCCAGATGTCGGCGGTGGCTTTGCAGGGGTGGCAGCAGCTTCTGTCCCCCTGTCACTGAGGGACACTGAGGGCTGCAGGTGGCAGCTGCACTTCACCTTGTCACTGCCAGGGTGATGTGGTGTCCCAGGGGATGCTCCTCCTGCTGCAGCAGCTCGGGGCTGGGGGGGCACCCTTGGCTGCATGGGGGTCTGCTGTGAACAAAGCTGCAGCACCCAGCACCCTCCTGCTCCATCCCGGGGGGGTGGGAGCTGCTCTGCCCCTGTGCGGGGGCAGCAAGGGTGGGAGGGGTGAGGGGTGCTCTGGAGCCGCCTCGTTAGCGAGCCCAAATTAATGTGCAGAGTTAGATTCTCACGGGGATTGAGGCTGTTATGGCAACGGGCCCAGCAGCATCATGGAGAGGTTTTGTGTTCTCTGTGGGGACTGCCAGCATCAGGAGCTCGCTATGTGCTGCAGAGGGGGACAGGAGCTGGTGGCATTGCTGAGCTGGGGCCTGCACCAGGGCTCCCAGTTCAGACCAGTTACTGTGAGTGCTCAGAGGCAGGATCCACTGGTCCTTGCTGGTTACCAGAGACTGTGTTTTGACTTGCTCTCTTTATTCCTGCATGTGCTGGCCTGTGTGTTTTGATCCTGGTGATGCCTTGTTGCTGTTGGTAGAAAGACCTTTGGGATCATGGAGTCCAACCACAAACCCAGCACTGCCAGGGCCACCACTGCCCCACGTCCCTCATCCCCACATCCCCACGGCTCTGAAACCCCCCCAGGGATGATGGGGACTCCAGCCCTGCCCTGGGCAGCCTGGGCCAGGCCCTGACAACCCTTTCCAGGCAGAAATTCTTCCCCAGCTCCAACCTAAACCTCCCCTGGCACAACTTGAGTTGTGCCAAAAGTTCCTCTTGTCCCATCCCTTGTTCCTTGGGAGCAGAGCCCGACCCCCCCTGGCTCCAACCTCCTCTCAGGGGGTTGCAGAGAGCCACAAGGTCTCCCCTCAGCCTCCTCTGCTCCAGGATCAACACCCCCAGGGCCCTCAGCTGCTCCTCACAACTTCTCCATCCCTTCTCCTTGCTCTCCAGACCCTTCCCCAGCTCCATTCCCTTCTCTGGACACTCTCCAGACCCTCAGTGTCCTGGTCCTGAGGGGCCCAGAACTGACCCCAGGACTGCAGCATATGCTGTGTGAAGAGACTGTATCTGCTCTTTGAAGAGAACTGAGAGACAAAATCTCTCTGGCCATTAACAAAGAAACAGGTTTGTTTGGTGGTCGCTGGATTTTCATCTTCCAGTTGTGGCAGTGGATCTGGAGCAGGCAGAGTGAGAGATCATGGACAGCACACAGAGGGTTTTCCCTTTAGTGGTGGACAGATCTTTCCTCAGAGGTCAGCCCCTTCCCATTATCCCTCTGCAGAGCTTGGGACAGCTCAGCCAGGTTGGCAGCCCAGGGATGGGGTGGATGAGGGAGGTCTGGAGGAGGGGGGGCACTCAGCAGTGTTCCCGTGGCAGGCAGAGTGCTGATAACTGCTGTGCTGAGATCTGAGGGAATGGAAGGAGGATCTAGGACAGATGTAAAGGAGCTGCCTTCCCCTGGGGCCATGCTGCCTGCTGGAGAGGATCTGGCTGAGCCTTTTCTTGCAGGCAGACATCCCTGTCTGATGGGACAGAGCTGCTCTGGGTGCCCCCAAGCTGTGCCCAGGTCTCTGAGTGCTGCAGGGGTTGGTCAGGCTCCTGCTCCTGTTCCCACCCCTGTTCCCATTCCTGTTCCTGCTCCTGCCCCTGCCCAGGGCTGCCCTTGCCCAACACAGCATTTAGCAGCAGGCAAGCGGTGAGATAAAAGGGAGAACTGAACATATTTACAACAAGGGATTGACTGCTCACATTCCAGTCAGTGGGAGATGGATAATTGGCAGCCATGCTTTTGGCTATTAGCATTTTAAATACACTCCCTCCATTCCAAGTTTAGGACTTCCAGGATGGTTTGGCTGCTGTTGTAGCTGGTCCCTCACCTTCTAGGAGGACCCTTGTCCCCAGCACTGCTTTCCCCTGTGGTCTTCTTTGGGGTCTGTACAGACCCAGCCTGCTCTGCCATTATGGAGTGCACCTCATAAATTCAGTCCTTAATTCAGACCTCGGGTTCCCCGGCTGCCCCTGGGGGTCTCTGGGTGCCTTGGGTCCGCAGCAAGGAGTCTCATGATGAACCATGAACCCGTGGTTCTCCCTGTTGAGGGAGAGGTGTCATCTGCTGTCCTCAGGACTCGTACAAAAGCAACAACCACAGCAGAACAGGAATGGGGTGGTGGAAGATTTGTGTAAGGGAACAGAACAAGGGAGCACCACAGCCCAAAGCAAGCAGTGGGAAAGGTCTTCACGGACCAGATGGCATCAGGTGAAACCATGAGTGGCTTTTTCAGAGGAAGAAAAGGGGGTGATTCTGCATGGAGTGCTGCAGGAAGGTGAGAGTGTTGCATGGGTTCACAGTGTGCTGAGGAGGGGCTGGTAGGAGAAAACCCACCAGGGGTTAAAGACAGAGGCAGCCTGAGTCAGCTGCTCCTGAGCAGCACCTAGCTGGGGGCTGGCAGGGTGATGGTGAGGAGGGGTGAAAAGCAGATGCAGCTCCCCAGGTTCCTCTGCACCTGACTGGATGTGTCTTTGGGGAGGAGAGAGAGTGAGGAGGAGTTGGGAGCAGAATTCTATCACCAGCAGAAGGTAGGGAGTGAGCAAACTGCAGGGAGAGAATCAGCAGGTGGATGGATGGATGGATGGATGGATGGATGGATGGGATGGATGATGGCATTAGTCATGCAGAGCTCAGGTGGCCTGTGTGCAGAGGAGCTGTGATGGAATGGGGAGAAGCCTGATGAGAACTCACTCTCCTCCCACCTTTCCCACCAGCTCTCTCCTGGGTATTGATTTTCTTGCTGAGGAGCAGAAGGACATGTTTGTTTGCACAGGGAGCAGAGATCATTCCTGCTTCACCAAGTAGCAGAGTTGTAGAGGTGGGAGCCTGGGGACCAGAACTTGAATCAAGCCACTCTTCTGTCATAGCATCAAAGGCTAATCCAGGTTGGAAGGAGGAATCCAACCTGCAGCTCAGAGCAGGGTCAGTTATGAGTTCAGATCATGTTGCTCAGAGATTTATCCAGTCTGGTCATGAAAACCTCTAAGGATGGAGACTGCACACCCTTTCTGGCAGCCTGTTCTGCTGCTTGACTGTTCTCATTGTAAAACTTCTCCTTTTGCCCAGGCAGAACCCATCATTTCAGTTTGGTCCCCCCACCTCCCAACAGGTACCCACCAGGTATCACTGTGAGAAGTCTGCCTTCGTCTTGGTACCCTCCCTGTGGGTACCAGGGGCTTGTTTGGGCCACCCCAAAACTGGATGCAGTGTCTAGGTGTGGTCTGGTGAGCAGGTGAGGGACAAGCAGGAGCTTTTGCTGTTGGCCCTTGATGAGACACAGGGCCAACCCATGGTCTCCTCTCTGCCTACCAAACCCCCCAAGTTCTTTCCTGCAGAGCTGACTCCAGCCAGTGCCCAGCCTGCCCAGTGCCAGGGGCTTCTTCCTTCTCAGGTATAGGACATCTGTCCGTGGTGGGATTCATGGTGTTCCTGCCAGCCTGTTCCTCCAGCCTGTCCAAGTCCTTCTGAGGCTTCCAGCTGGGCACTGGACTTGATAATGCTTCAGGTATCATTTTCCATAGTGCTCCCCTCATTTCAGAAAAAAATGGAGAGGTGCTTATGGCAGAGAAAAATAACAAGTGAGGAACAAAGAGAATAAAATGGGTAATTGATAGTTGGACCTGATGATCTTACAGGTTCTTTTCCAACCTTAATGATTCTATGAAGAATCTTAAATTCTGTGATTGTAGAAGCAGGTATGTAGAAGAAATTAAAAAAACCCAAAACAAACTAATATGTGCACCATGAGTAGGTTTGGATTGTCTAACTGTCCACTTCAACTTTCCTTAACTTGAAATACTTTGCTTTTAGCACATTAAAAGATCTTGATGGTGGGGACTGAGCTCACAGGTAGAATGGGCACTGCTGTTCACAGTGCAGTGTTGGCTGTAGCCTGGGACTGTCTCCGTTGGCAAGTCAGTGCTTTGCCCATCAGGAAATTCAGGACTTTCCAGTTATGTCTGAATTATCTCTGTCCTGGCCTCAGCAGTACCTGCAGGGTGGTCAGCACATCCCCAGGACAAGTTCTAGTGACATGTCACCATGTTCAGTGACAGCCTGGCCCTGGTTACAGAGCTCAGTGCTGCATAAATTTCCTTGTTTCAACTCGTGGCCATTCCCTGGTGAGAAGTAGAAATAAACCTGAAGGCATGAATTTCGGAGGGATCATCACACTGTTAAGAAGACCAAAACATCTCTGTGGAACCAAACCATGGCTCCATCTAGTGCAAGATCCTGTCTTACACATTGCTCTTAAGCAGATGCTCAGGAAGACTGAAAGCAGGGCAATAGTATTCCATTTCTCCTGAACACCCAGGCAGCTCTGGTCTTCAGTTCAGAGGTTTCTGTGCACACAATAGCCAGCCTTCTCCAGGGCTTTGTCCAGCCTCTCTTTGAACTTTTCATGCTTCCACTTCATCGTGCCATCTCAGCATTAAAAACCCCAACCTGCATCCAGCAGAAATAGCACAGCTCTGAACACAGCCCTGTTCTGATCAGCATGATAAGATGTAAAGTTCAGCACTCACTGGCCAAAATGTTCCCATTTCCCCCAGCAGACTCCACATTTGGTGAAGTTGCTCATGTAACACAAGGCAGAGTCACCAAAGCTCTTTAAATGTGGATGGACGTGACAGAAAAAGTGTTAGAGCCAAAGAAGCTGGTGGCCACCCTGCCTTGTGCCAAGACCTGGCTTTGTGCCATCCTGAGCATTGTCTCAAGAGCAGTTTGAAGCCTTGAGAACAGCAGAACAGGGACTGACTCGAAGGATGAAGGGCAAAGCAGGGCATGGGAAGAGGGGCAGGCTGGTGGGGCAGGCTGGTGGGGGGCTTGTCCAGCTGGAGCTGGACAAGAGGGAATGCCAGGATGGGAGAAAATGGCCACAAGTTGTGCCAGGGGAGCTTTAGGTTGGAGCTGGGGAAGAATTTCTCCCTGGAAAGGGTTGTCAGGGCCTGGCCCAGGCTGCCCAGGGCAGGGCTGGAGTCTCCATCATCCCTGGGGGGGTTTCAGAGCTCTGGAGATGTGGGAATGAGGGACATGGTTTAGCACCAGGCTGGGCTTGGTAGTGTTGGGTCAGTGGCTGAACTCAATGATCTTAAAGGTCTTTCCCAACCAAAATGGTTCTGTGATTCTGTGGTAACTTCCATCTGTGTGAGTTATTAATCCATACATTAATGGATTTTCCTCCCATCTTCCCATTTCTCTACTTAGCAAAATTCTCATACTCTTTCACTGGGTGTTAAAAGCAGGTGGAAAAGCTCTCACTGTGCAGCCAGGTAGTAAGTCAGTATTAAGAATGTCAGAGCCTGCCTTCCTTGGGTGCTTCCAACTGTTGGAATACGTAACTTCAGCTTCTGCTACGCTCTGCTTCAGAATTGAGTCTGGCACGTGGCAGCGTGTGTAACCCCGGGGAAAGGGGGGTGACAGTAGAGGTGACAGCCAGGGGGAAGGGTGCCAGAAGCCACACGCGGGGGTCGGCACCGCTCGCTGTGAGCGCAGCCCCTGCCACGCTCAGCAGTCTGGTGCCTCGGCAGTCGGTGTCAGGAGGTTTGATGGAGCAAATGTTCAGCTCTGTCACTGCTGCCATGGTCTGGAGAGCGTTCAGCTGGGCTGGGAAGTGCTGGGCATGGCTGTTGGGTGGATCTAAAGCAGTGCAAGGCCTTGGTGGCCGACCTGTGCCAAGCAGATGTGAGTGAAGGTACGGGATGCAGATGCACCAAGGAGATAGCAGATGTTGTGGAAAGTCAGGTGTGGTGGGGGGAAGGAAGGGATGTCCTGTGTCCAACTTGTGTTGGCTGTTGTGCTCTGGGTTCTCTGGAGACATCCTCTCTGACTCTGCTCTTCTTCCTCTCTTCCAGGAGAAGACGAGAAACTTGCTGCTTCTTTGTTAGATGGGAAGTTTCCCCGGAGCACATCGATGCAGGACACTGTTAGGGAAGGACATGGGATTCCACCACCACCTCAAACAGCCCCACCCCCACCTCCTTCTCCATACTACTTTGACACAGGTCCCCCTCCATCCTTCTCACCACCTCCACCCCCAGGAAGAGCTTACGATACCATCAGGTCAAGCTTTAAGCCAAGCCTGGAGGCTAAACTCCACGGACTCCCACAGGTCATTAGCGCGGCTGAGATGTACGATCAGGCCAGAACTTCCATTCCTTACCCTGAACGGCAGAAGAGGGCCCGATCCATGATAATTCTGCAGGATTCCTCTCATCTTCCTGTGGAGCCAACAGAGATCCCCCGGCCTGGCCCATCTGCAACCCCTCCAGAGAAGCTGAAGAGGAAGGGGAGAGTGATTGACAACCCTTATGCCAACATGGGTCAGTTCAATGTCAGCCTGTTTGCTCCCACCAAGCCACAGAGGAAGAAGAGTCCTCTCGTGAAGCAGTTACAAGTGGAGGACGCGCAGGAGAGAGCCACTCTGTCCATCACCGGCGGCTTTACCAGGGAGCCCTCTCCCACCCGCAGGAGCCATCGCCTGAGCGGGGTGGAATATCAGCACCACGCCGGCATCGCGCAGGTTGAAGCCACGAGCATCCCCTTTGCCACTGCCATCGCTGGGGTCATGAAGGACAGAGACCGTCGCCTGGATGAGAGGCGGAAATCCACTGTCTTCCTCTCGGTGGGGGCCATCGAAGGAACCCCCCCCAGCAGCGACATGCCGTCCTTGCAGCAGTCCAGGTCTATTGATGAGCGATTGTTAGGAAGCCGAGATGTACTACTGCCTTCCCCTGTCTCAGCTTTAAAGCCATTAATTAGCAGCTCATCCTCAACGTTCATCCACCCCCTGACAGGAAAGCCCTTGGACCCGAACTCGCCACTGGCGCTTGCGCTGGCCGCAAGGGAACGGGCCCTCTCGACTCAAGTCCCGTCCCGGTCGCCCACCCCGATCCACAGCCCTGACTCAGAGAGGGCAGCACCCCTCTTTGTGGACATCCAAACCAAAGAACCAGAGAGGGGGGAGTTGGAGAGCTTGGTGTCCCCTGCGTACTCCCCTGGAGGCAAAGGGGCAATCGCAACAGACTCTGGGACTTTGGCCCCTACGAAGAGCCAGTGGGGGACTCCATCCACACTGAGAAAAGAAACTGAGCCAAGAGCAGAAACACCTGGGAAGGAGGAGAAAAAACAAGAAGACAAGAAGTCCATGATTATCAGCATAGTGGATACATCACAGCAGAAGACCGCTGGCCTCATCATGGTTCATGCCACAAGTAATGGCCAAGACGAGATAGGACTTGAGATAAAAGAGGAGAAGCCAGCTGTCCCTGAAGCATGCACAGAGCCAGCGGAGTCCCCCAAAGCAGAGCCCCAGCCCAGTCCCGTGGGAAAGCCTCCGGTCAGTCCAGCCTCTGACAAGACGTTGGGACAAGGGAGTTCGGAGGAAGAAGTGGAGCCCTACACAGTCACCCTCCCGCCAGCTCAGCTGTCTTCAAGTGATGAAGAGACCAGGGAGGAGCTGGCCAAGATAGGGCTGGTGCCTCCACCAGATGAGTTTGCGAACGGGGTACTGGTCACCACCCCTGGCACACCAGTCAGCCACCTGGCTACGCCTAGCACGCCATCCATACCAGCGGCAGCAGTAGCACCTTCTACCACTGGCGGAACACCCTCAGGGAAGCCCTCTGATGCCCCCGTAGCCCCAGAGTCTGCTGCAGACTCGGGAGTGGAAGAGGTGGACACCAGAAGTTCAAGTGACCATCACCTGGAGACCACAAGCACCATCTCGACGGTCTCCAGCATGTCTACATTGTCCTCAGAAAGCGGGGAGCCTACTGACACATACACTTCCTTTGCGGATGGACAAACTTTTATACTCGAGAAGCCACCAGTGCCTCCAAAGCCAAAACTCAAGTCCCAGCTCAGCAAGGGGCCAGTTACTTTCAGGGACCCACTTTTGAAGCAGTCTTCGGACAGCGAGCTCATCTCCCAGCAACATGCGGCCACGCTGGCATCAGCCAGCATTGGCCGGCCACGCTACCTCTTTCAGAGAAGGTCCAAGCTATGGGGGGACCCCATGGAGAGCAGGCCAATCCATGGGGCTGATGATGACAAGCCAACTGTGATCAGTGAGCTAAGTTCCCGACTACAGCAACTGAATAAGGATACTCGATCACTGGGGGAAGAACCCGCTGGGTCCACCTTAGATCCTGGGAAGAAGTCACCTGTGGTCGCGGCACGGTAAGATGCTGCTCACTGGCGGGGGGTTGGGGTGCAGGTCGTGGGGCAGGGAGATGACAGACAGGGTCACTGTGCCGAGTAGCCCACGGTGTGTTTGGAGAGGCATTTTAAAGGTGTCAGGACTTGTCAGCTGCACGGGGAGCACTGATGCTGAGCCGTGCTGCCCAGAGCTGGTGTGGTTTATCGGTGGCTCCTCTCTGCGCCCCACACACACCACAAGCTCCCACTGTTGCTTTTCCCTTTGAATCGCCCTCCTGTCATTCTGTGTCCCTCCTGTCTCGATGCTGTCATCAAGCTGCTGTATCTGGTCATGGGTTTCACTTCTTGGTGTTTGCTCCCGAACAATTAATGACAGTGTGTGTTTCTCAAGTGCTTTTCATCTCAAAGGATCTCCAAGTGTTGTCACACTACCTAGTAGAGCTCCGGCTGGTCCCTGCTGAGCAGGAGCTGTCATGAAGGGTCTGTGACCGCCTGTAGAAAGGACCCAGCACCACCCTGACCCTTGTCCATTGGGGCAGCATGGTGACCCCAGGGAGGTGTATTGAGGGCTGCGGGCACGAGGTGCAGCTGGCATCTCCCTGTGGGTGCTCACAGTGGCCGTGTCCTGCTGAGCATGGTGCTGGGTCACACACGTCCCCAGGTCATGAGTTGGCTGCTGGCTTGGAGGTGTCTACACAGTGCCAAAGCGTGGTAGATCTCTCACCCTCATTGCTGTGACCATCACACTCCCAGGCAGCGTGGATCTCTCTGTGTCCCTTGTGATGCCCTGCCTGTGACAGGTCACCCACCAACCTACCAACCTGGTGCTGGTTCTGGCCACTGGCCCCATGACAGCAGTGGCCCCTTCACCCCACCCCAACTGTAAACGTAAACTAAACCATAAAACCCTAAATTAGAGCCTGAGATTTGAGAGTGAACCCTCACAGGGCTTTGAAATGTAAAGTTACAGCAGGAAGCGACCCAAAACTTCCAGTCTTGCTCTGCCTGCCAAGGATGCAGCCACGTGCCACCTCCTGCAGCAGCAAAGCCACGGTGAGCAGGTCCCACCAGTGGCACCAGGGCCAGCCAGCTGCCAGGTCAGCAGGGAGCTCAGAACCTGTCTTAGGGAAGGGTGATTTTAACCAGGTCACGGCAGTGATGGGCTACAAGTCCACATGGTGGTAGCAGAGCTGGAGACTTTTCAAGCTATGCCATGGGGAGCAGTGTCCTGTAGCCCCAGGGAGTGTTCATGGAGCTCCATCCTTCAGCTGGCTCATGTCCCAGCCTGGCTGCACCAGTGATCCACCCCTCGATGGGGACCAGACTTGTAGTTACAACCACAGCGTGGAACAAACACTGCGGCTCTCACTGTGCCACACTGTTTCATCTCTCTGGTCTTAGCCCCAAAGCGCATTTTGGCCGTTCCTTGGAGTCCCCCACGTAGTCCCTTCCCCCTGTGCTGCTCAGTCAGGAACCACAGGGTCCTGTGCTGAATGTTGGATTGCATCTTGGGACCCTCCTGAGGACACACTACACCTCATGGTCCCAACAATTCTTCAGTGACATGAGAGACCTGGGCTGTTACCAGCTCTGGTGGTGACCAGGTGTGGCATCGACAACAGCCCCTGGCTGAGCCATGTACACCCACCCCAGGGCTGCCTGCTGGGCCATTCTCCCTTCACCCCCTCTTGGTCCCAGAGATGGCATGAAAAGCACATGGAACACAGCCCCCGCTGCCTGTCCCTGTCCCTCTTCTGGACCCCTGTCCCTCCAGATCCCTGAGCAAGATCCCTGTCCAGAGATGTGTGATGCTTTCCAGGGGGCAGCCCTTCTTCATCCTCTGCCTCTCTCCAGGCCCTCCTGCCCCGTCTCCCCCCGAAGCAGCGGACCCTGCCTCAGCCCCACCCTCTGGCATCACCTTCTGTGGAGACCCCATCCTCCTCTCCATCCCCACCCTGCCACCAAGTGTTTGGCACTTCCAGCTGTCCTGCAGCCTTCAGTGTTCCTGTTCCCTCCTCTGAAAGTCATGGCCTTTCATCTCTGAAATTTTTATGCTCCCCATTGATGTCAAAGGCTTGAAATGTTTCCCAGGAAGTCATCTGGAAATAGAATATTTAATGATGTCAGCCACTCTCCTTCATTGTGAAGATCCTTTCTTTTATGAAATTGCTGTAAATTCAGAAAATAACATAAAGGGCAGTTAGATAATCTTAGGTGACCGATTTCAGAACACATTTTCCAGCCCCCAGGCCTGTCCTGAGAAGGACAGTGTGACCCAAGCCTCCCCCAACACCTGCCCCAATACAGCTGAGGAGGAGCCAAGTGGGACAGTGCCAGCCCCAGAGCATCCCCTCGGGGCTGAGGGTCCTGCCCCCCCCTGGCCAGGCTCCACAGACCACCTGGGGATGTACCCAGAGCCCCCACGGGGTGTCTGGAGTACCAAGGGCTGCAGCCTGGATTCTGCTGCAGCTTTTTCTATCACTCCTACATTTTGCTCTGGCCCAGAGTCATGAGCCAAACTGAAGCTCTTACTTAGAGCTCTATAGGACTCAAGGAGGAGGAGATGCCCTTGCAGGAGCCATCCTGGAGCTACCAGGGCCCTTCCAGGGGCTGCTGGAGCTGTGGACACCGGTGGGGCAGGTTTCTTTGCTGGGATTTCTTCCTAAGCACATTATGGAAAGCATCATGGAATCACAGGATGGTTTGGGCTGGAGAAACCTTAAAGCTCACCCACTCCCACCCTCTGCCATGGGTAGAGACACCTCCCAGTAGCCTAGGTTGCTAAAGAGTCCCATTAAATTCTGAATTTACAGTAGTTCCATCCAGGTCACTGCTCTCTGCCTGCAGTGGCTCTGGCCCAGCTCCAGGTGTGTTCTTCTTGCAGAGGTCTGTGAAGGTCCTGGCTGGGGACCCCAAGGGACAGGAGACACAAACCACATTCTCCATAACTCTAACTCTGGCTGTATCTCTTTCCAAGACAGTCTTCCACAGGACTGAGAAAGAGGCCCAGAAATACAGAGCATGGGAGCGTAAGGTCAGAGTGGAGGCGATGGTAGCGGTGACACTCGTGCTGTCCCCGTCAGGACAAGCACAGGCAGGGGACCCAAGTGGGCAGGGAAAGGTTCCGTTCCCCTGCTCAGACACGGTGACAGTGGCAGCAGGGCAGAGTGACAACACCTTCCATTCGCACTGTCCCTTGGATGTGAGCAATGAGATTTGAGTTGGGGACCCAGGAACTCTGCTCCACTGGGAGCTGCCCTTACGGTGGTGGTGACAAGGCCCCTGCAGCCATCTTCACGTTGTCACGAGCGTGATCCCTGAAGAGCTGGGGTGCCAACACGCCTGTGCTGAGCTGGGCTGCAGGACACTGACCGGGCATCCTGGCGTCTCCCTGACCTGAACCTCCCAGCAGCCCCAGACAGAGCTCCTGCAGCAGCAGATGCCGAGCAGGAGCAGTGCAGGGACCCCGCAGCTCGGAGCTGCTGCAGACCCCTTCAATGGCTTCAGTGTGTGACACCCATTACCATAATAAAGCTGCCACTAATGAACCAGAGGTGTGCGTCTCTGATCAGTGACCCAGGGAGTCAGAGTGAACCCTGCCCAGGACCCCCGAGGCTGAGCTGCTCCCCACCCCAGGGTGACTCTCCTGTTACCTGTGCCACCTTCAGCCCCGCGCTGAGATGGCGTCTGTGTGCCGTGTCCCCTTGTCCTGTGCCTGGCTGTGGCCATCCAGCCTCATCAGGCTTGTGTCATCCCTCATTGCACATAGTCACCTCCCACCTCCACTACCTGGGCGATGCCATGGGCCACCCCTAGGGCTGTGTCACCTCCTCTTGACTCAAGCCAGAAGCATCTCAAGTACCAACACGGTTCCGATTTGGGGCTCCAGCTCATGCAGCCAAGGACCTGGGTTAGAGGGTGCTTTGCAAAGGGTTTTGGTTTGTTTGTTGGTTTGTTTGTTTGCTTGTTTGTTTGTTTATTTCTAAGCAACGGCTGAACATGCCAAATGTATCGTGTGAAGCAGAATTTTAGATGCAAAACTGAGTTTTTCAGGTGCTGTTCTGGAAACCCACAACTGCTTTGTATTTCTACAGATCTGAAAGAGAGACAGAAGAAAAATAAGCCCTTTAGGCATTTAGCTCCTAGGGTAAAGCTACCTCTTTCTATATAAACTCATCAATTAATTCTGTTTCAGTTAAATGGTGTAACATTTCCGGTGCAAGCTTTCAGCCCCTGCAGATACAACCCCCTGTTTCCTTGTAGGCTTTTTGTCTCTTTATGGTGTCCAAACTCCTGCACAAAGCAGAGCTGAGCTTTCTTTCTACAGTCAAGGGAACTGCCCATAAAGAGCTGATGAAAAGTTGCAGATGGGCATTGCTGAGGCCAGCTGAGATCTGTTGGCCTCAGCACCTTCCCCATAGGGAGTTTGGAGCACACAGTTTGGTATTGGCACCTCATTGATGTTTGGGGAGAGGTGGCTTTCCAGCTAAGCAGCAGAGTCATAGAAACCCAGAAGGGTTTGGGCTGGAAGGGACTTTACAGCCACCCCCTGCCACAGGCAGGGACACCTCCCAGCAGCCCAGGGGGCTCCAAGCCCCATCCAACCTGACCTGAGACACTGCCAGGGATGGGCTGTGCTGGGACAGGGGTTCAGCACCCTCACCCCAAAGAATTTCTTCCTCCCTCCCTGCCCAAGATCTCCTCTCCATCTCCCCTCTCCCAGCTGCAAACCCTTCCCCCTCGCAGGCTCCCATCCCTCCAGGCCCTTGTCCCAAGTCCCTCCCCAGCTTTCCTGGAGCCCCTTCAGGCACTGGAAGGTGCTCTAAGGTCTCCCCATTGCAGCCTTCTCTTCTCCAGCCTCAACACCCCCAACTCTCTCAGCCTGGCTTCAGAGCAGAGCTGCTCCAGTCCTGGGCAGGGTGCCAACAGGAGCCCCCAGATTGGTGTGCTGGGAGGATGATGCCCCTGGGCAGGTGACCACAGTGTCCCTTGGCCACATCCAGCAGGACATTCCCCCCCCCTGAGTTGTTAATGGCCACAAAGCCTGTGAGTCCCTGCAGGGCTAAGGTGCTGCCCTGCTTCCCCTGTCCCTGCAGACAGCCAGGCTGCAGGGAGTCACAGTTTGGTGAAGCTCAGCTGAGGGGGGTTTGGAAAAACAGGAGTTTCTGGAGAGTGCTGTGAAAATGTGCCCACTGGGAGAGCACCAACTGCAGGGAAATGTTGCCCTGTCTCGGGGCTGACCTGGCCCAACACCAGCTCCGGGTGTTTTTTGATGTTGACATGCTTTGCCTACAAGGAGACAGGGGTATTGTGAGTAGCAGGTCCCAGCATGTGCCCGTGTCACTGCAAGCACAGCTGCCTTCACCCCATCCCGTCACTAACATCTACTAACCACAGCTCATCCCCTCATCCCCCCGCAGTGAGTAGAAGAGCAAACTGTGACTCTGCCTCCTGCTTGGCCAGGGCGAGACTGGAGAGGAGGGTGAGGGGTTGTCCACACCTCGGTCTCACCAAGACAGTTTTGATGCCAAAGGACCCGAGGGAGGGCGGGAGGTAAAGCCTGCAGGGTTCACTCATTGCTGACCCCCATTCTGGGAAGGTCCCACAGAGCAGCTGGTGTATGGCAGAAGCAGAGCTGTGAGGGCTGAGCCCTGCAGGGCTCCGGAGAGACACACAGGAAGAGCTTTTCTTCTTGGAAGGGACCCGTTCAGACTTGAGTTCTCTCATCACCAAGCAGGAGGCAGAGCAGCCACCTGGGAAGGCTGCGGTCTCCCTTGGAGAGGTTCTGCACGCAGAGCTCGGGAGGAGATGGGTTTGGAGAGCCCCGGGGGCAGCACGCCTGGAGGCCAGGAGTCTCCTGTGGATACTAGCCCTAAATTTCCTTTTCCTACACAGAGAGATCAGAGGAGGACAAACCAGGCTTACTGCAACCAGAGATGTGACATTAGTTAAGGAATATCAGCTCGTAGGTCTGTACTGCTCCAGCCCTGCCAGCCCTCGCTGTCGAGTCACTGACACCTGGGTTTGATCCTGATTCTGTTCCACAGTGGAGCACAGGAGAGAGCTCCTGGCTGACAGACTCAGTTACAGCCCCCTCTGCAGAACTGCCCAAACAAAACTGTAGTTAAGAGATCCTCTTGTGTAAAGAAGCATGAGAGGGACAGCCTTCAAAGTCTTTTCAAGTCCTCTTGCTCTTCTACATCACTCCTCCAGCCTAGCAAGTTGGTTGTGGTGACACAGCCAAGACACTGGAGGTGCCTGCTCTTCCCCAGGGGATAACCATGCATTCCTGGGCTGGCCCTGGGCTCGGTCCTCTGCCTGACACACCGAGGTCTGCCCTTGACCAGGTTCCCTCCATGTGCTTCAACTGCAGAAAAGGGCTAAAAGCCTGAATGAAAGCAGTGCTGGTTTGGTGTCCATAGCACCCAAGCCAGTCCCACCATCACTGCCAGCCCCCGGCACAGGGCACTGCAGACCAGGGGAAGAGGACCCTCTGCCCAAGGAGGGAGCCAGGAGATGATGCCTCCTCCTCCTCCTGCCAGAGTCTCAGCCAAGGGATGTAGCCATGCCAAGAAGGTTTAGGAAGCTCAGCAGAGCAGCCCAGCACCCAGGCAATGGGTGCAAGATCCCTCTTGCCCCTGTGAGGACCTGCCCCATGTCCCTCCTGCTGAGGGGACAGCAAAGGGTGACTGTTCCCTTCCAGCTTTGGGACAGAGCTCAGCAGGGGACTGGAGCAAACTGGGTGTCACAGGAACCATGATTGTCCCCTCAGACTGGGTGGCAGAGGAACTGTGATTGTCCCCTTGAGGAAGCTCTCACTCACCTGCAAGGCTCTGATGATGTTCACCTACCTGCAGCTGTGGCTGTTGTTCTCACAGTCACTAAAGCAAAACCACCTAACACAGCTGTCGGGTCAGGTCAGAACCCGTGCTGAACTGTATTTGCCACTTGTTCTTGTTCTTACTGGGGGGCATTATTTCTCATGCATATGTTGTTTCCCCCCCTTCCCTCTTCTGCCCTTCCCGACTCCCAGCCCCCTCCCCTCCCTGTCTCCCCCTTCTCCTCCCAGCCCTCACAAACAGCTCTGCCGAATCCTTCAGGCTTTGGCTGCCGAATCCATGTGGTTCCGATATCCCATTTGCTGTAGTAATCACACCAGCGGATCCTTGGCCGGCGTGGAACCTCCCGACCCCCCAGAGCCCCCGTGTCAGCCATTTCCCAGGTGCCCTGGCTGCCCCCCGGGATCGCCCCTTCCCCAGAGCTGCCGGGGGGCTCAGCCCTGCACCCCCATGGCCTAGTCTCCTCTCCAGCACTGTGGGGCCCCGTCCCCCTCCCCGTTCGGTGCCGAGCTGACCGAGTCCGTTTGCTCCGCTCCGCCTCGTGGCCGCCCCGGACCAGAGCTGACATTAACATTCTCTCTCATTGCCTCTCTTCCTGCTCTCCATCTGCATGTCCGCGCTGCTCTGTCTAGAACCGCCTCTGGCCTCCGGAGGGTGGGCGAGTTGTGTAAGTGAGCATCTTCCCATCCCACAGCCCCCAGAGCCCACCCACCTCCTCTCCCCGCTCTCCCGCCCCCGGGCTGGCCCGGAGTGGGCAGCAATGTTTACTCTGCCCTGTCAGTGTCTGTCCCCTGCCACCCCCGTGTCCCCGGTAGCATGTTGGTGTCCCTGTGCTGTGGTGTCGTGTGCTGCTGCTCCGGAGGTGACTGCTGAGGAAATTCCCTCGGGCTGCCACGGGGTCCGTACCGTGACCTGCATGAGACCATCCACCCCTGTCACAGCTGGCCTGGGGACATCCAGCAAGGGCTGAGCAGGGACAGGGACCCCTTGGGGCAAGTCAGACCCGTGGGAGAGCCCCCTACAAGGGTGGGAAGGGATCCCAGGAGAGGGGGGAAGAGACCCCAGGAAAGGGAGGGCAGATCCATCCCTAGGAGGCAGCGTTCCCTCTCTGAGCCCCAGCAGCTCTCCTGGTGCAGTTGATGCCCCTCCCCTGGTTCATGGTTTCTCTGGGTCACCTGGAGCCCAAATCCCATGAAACAGTGGAGGCAGCATCCTGCACTGGGTCACCCAGAGCTCGTGCAGCCATCCCAGGCAGGGGTAGAGCTGGCCAGGGCAGGGCTGCCTGGGGAGCCCAAGGAGCTCCAGCCTGGTGGCCCATAGCAGGTGACCTAGCGTGTCCCCACTGTCAGCCCAGACTCAAGGCATGGATTAGTGCTGACCCAAGGCCCCTTCTTCTCCCAGATGGTTAACAACAGCCTCTGGAGATGTCCCTGCTGGTCTAGATCCTCATCCTGTGTCCCCAGCAGGTCCCAGTTACCCCCCAGAGGCACTGAGCCCGTGGTCAGTGCTCTGTGGACTCACCAGGCTGGACCAGGCAGTGGGGTGGTTCCTGCCTGCAGGAGGCCACTTGACCCCTGTGCAGGGTCTCCCTGTGTCCCCAGGAAGTGACCGGTTGGCCTGAGTGGGCACAGGAGGCTTTGAGCTGTGGCATGTGCCCCTGACCCAGGTGCCCCCCAGGAGAATTTCCCCGGTGTGCATGGCCAGTTTGTGCTCTTGGTTGTGCTTCTCCCATGTCCGTCTGTCCAGTGTTTTAGCTGTAGTGTGTGTGATGTAGCTGCCTACATCTGTGTTGCTTCCACGTGTGTGCCCAGAGCTCTGCGTGGGCACAGTCTCATGTTTGATTTTTACTTGTCATTTTCTGCCAAGTGCTGAATTTCCAAGGCTGCATCCCCTCCCCAGGACCCACGGGACGGGGCCCATCCCGGCACAGCCGAGGGGGCCAGCGGTGGCCTTGTGCCTCTATCCAGACATCCACGCTGATGCCTCCCCCTGGGATCAGCTCTGCTCCAGTCCCGGGCTGGTTTGAGCAGAGGTGTGGGGGACTCAGGAGCCATCTGGCCCACTTGGATCCTTCTGGTGGTCCTTTTGCTAAAGGCTGCAGAGCCCTGGGTCCGGCTGAGCAGGAGTGCTGCTTGGACAGAGAGGCTCAGACCTCAGCAAGTGGTGTGGGCAGTGGTGGGAGGGTCCATCTCATTGCATCTGCCCATGTCTTCATGCATTCAGTCCCATTGCTGGTGTCACAGAGTGAGAGGTGAAGGTTGCACCCGAGGGAGATCTGTTACCCATGTTGGTGCTGCAGCACTTGGCTCATGCTGCAGCTTTGTGCTGGGTCAAGATGGGGAGAAGTTAGTCAGCTCAGACTGTCTTCATAGCTCATGGAATCACAGGATGTGTTTGATTGGAAGAGATCTTAAAGGTCATAATAGACAGAGAAATCTCCCACCAGCCTTCGTGCTCCAAGCCCCATCCAACCTGACCTGAGACACTGCCAGGGATGGGGCAGCCACAGCTTCTGGGGGCAACCTGGGCAACCAGGGGCTCAGCACCCTCACCCCAAAGAATTTCTCCCTCCCTCCCTTCCACCCTCCCTGCCCAAGATCTCCTCTCCATCTCCCCTCTTGCAGCTGGAAACCCTTCCCCCTCGCAGGGTCCCATCCCTCCAGGCCCTTGTCCCAAGTCCCTCCCCAGCTTTCCTGGAGCCCCTTCAAGCACTGGAAGGTGCTCTAAGGTCTCCCCATTGCAGCCTTCTCTTCTCCAGCCTCAACACCCCCAACTCTCTCAGCCTGGCTCCAGAGCTGCTCCAGGGCTTCCTCTGGACTGGCTCCAACAGCTCCGTATCCTTCTGCTGATGGGGACCCCAGAGTGGAGCAGAGGAGTCCCCCACCATGTTCAGATGCTGCCCCAGTGGCAGCTCCAGTGGGTGTTTGGGAATGGTCAATGTCTGCCCTGAATCTGAGCCACCTTGTCCCCATTCTGCTGAGCCAGCGTTTCAGACCATGGCCGTGCCTGTTCCCGTCCAGCACCATCTGACTGACTGTGACCATCAGCTGATGTTCCCATCCCTGTTTGTCTGACAGCCTTGGACATTGTTCCCCTTGTGCCCAGATCCCTGCCCAGCTCTCGGTATGAACTGCAGCCACCCCGTCTGGCCCCAGGAGCTGGGAAACACCTGCAGGAGAAGGGGACAGAGAAATACAGACAGAGAGAAAAAGCAGGAGAGGGTCACAGCACCCTCTGATGCTTCCCAGGGCCCCTGGTGAGGGGCAGGACTCCTGCCCTAGGTCCTGTCCCCACACACATGCTGTGTCCCCTCATCAGCCCAAGGAATGATCCCAAGTTTCTGGCTCCTCATCCAGCAGTGGCACTGCTGCAGGGCTGGGCCCTGGTCCCACAGGGAGGAATCAGTAAAGAACAGAAAAACTGTTAATTGCTAGGAGATGGTAAAATAATTGCAGCAGGAGCAGTGGCTTCATCAGTGATGCCATCTTGTTGTTTAGATCTTCAACTCTGTCCTCCCACAGTGAGGTGAAACAGTGACAAGTGCCATCACTTTCTGCAGGGGTTTGTCTTACTCTGCTTAAAGTGGTAGATAGGAATCTAGAACATCATTTGTTAAACCTGGTGCAGCTTCCTCCAGGTCAGTCTCAGATGTTCCTCAGATGCAGAGCTTCACACCCACAGTTTGTCCCTTCAGGTCTTTCCCAGGAGTGAACCCAGAGCTGACTGCTCTGCCTTGGGGGCCTCCAGAGCTGGGATGGACAGGTTGTCCCTTCCCTGTTGCTGCAGTCAGGTCTGCATTATCTTCCAGCCTGACATACATGCCTTATTTGCCATCCATGGCCTCTGGCCTTTGCCTTCCACCCTCTCATTTGTTTTCCCATCCCCACTGGAGTGTCTCATCATCAGTGTTTTCTGTGTCTGGTGGTGTACCCTGGCCACGGCTGAGTCCCCTCCTCATCATCCCCTGTGATGCTGCAGCCCAGTCCAGGCTTGGTGCCAGGCTGCCAGGCTCTGCTGTGGTGGGATCTGCTCTCCTGACCAGGGCACACAGGGGCTGTTCCAGCAGTGCAGAGCCCCCCTGTCCCCGTGCTGTGCCGTGCAGGAACTCATGGCTGAGGGGACTTTCTGTGTTGCTCTGATTTTTAGAAGTCATTGTCTCCTGCTGTAGTGCAAACCATGCTCCCCATGGTCGCTCCCGAGGCTCCAAGGGTGATCTGCAAGCTGCTGCTCCCACAGGATCTGGTACCAGGGTTTGTCAAACCTCACTCTCTGACTTGTGGGTCTGTTGCTGAACATCCAAATGGCAGCACGGAGCTGAACAGGCTCACCCCACCAGTGGCTGTGCCTTCACCTTCTCCCTGAGCTGTAGGAATTGGTGTTCTCAGCTCCCTGTCATCCCCTGAGTCAGGGAAGATGCTGTCTAAGCTAGTTCTAGGGCTTCCTCCCATGGTGGCTCTTGACATAAGCAGAAGGATGTCAGATCCCAGCAGGCTGAAGGAATCCAGAAGAACTTCACTCCCTTGATGTAGAAGTCCCTGCCCCCCTTCTTCTGCACCACAGCACAATGGGGCTGGAGGAGCCACCAGCTCAGAGCAGTGTCTGTGCAGGGGTTTGTCTTGGTGCATGAACTTCAGGCAGAGAGGGTTGTCCTCTGGAGGCTCCTCCAGTGCCCTGAGCATCTTCCACTTCTGCAGTGCTGGCAGGTCTGAGCTTCCCTGGGGGGGGACCTTGGTGTGCTCCATCCCCCACACTGCCCCAGGAACATTCTGGGCTCCTCTGCCCCTCCTCTCCTCAGCAGGCAGAACATTACAGGTGGATTGTCCATGGTTTGTTGTCTCACCAGTGGTTGGACATAGTGATGAGCCTTGAGCTGAACACGCTCTGCACCTGAGGGTGCTGGGCTGGAAGGAGCCATGGTTGTTCCTCAGTTGACACTCTTGGGAAAATGTCTCTGGGCAGATTTGAGCTCCGCTGCCATCTCAGGAGCAAAGTCAGCAGGTTCTGGTTCCAGCCTGGAGCTGAGCACTGGCAGTAAAGGAGAGGGACTGCTCGTATTGAGGAGTTCCTTCAGAGCAAGAACTGAGGCTTCAGTCTGGACATGTTTTACAGAGAAAAAAATACCAGAAATTAAGGGTCAAAGTAGCTTGTTAGTTTTCATGATGGAAAAAAGGGTGACAGCAGCCTGTCAGGTATTGTGTGTTAGGCTCCCATTGCATTTCATAGATTTCTTAACTGAATGGGAACCACCATGATGGCACTCAGTACCATGATCTGGTAGCCACAGTGGTAGTGGATTAAGGTTGGACTTGATGATCTCAGAGGTCCTTTCCAACCTGGATGATTCTGTGATGATCGATGTGAATCCATGATTTGCAGGAAGCATGCAGTTCTGGGGGACATTGAGCTTGGAGAGGACAGTGAAGAGCTAGGGAGAAACTAACCAAGCCAAATGAGTGACTTGCAGGAGTGCAGCGAAGGTTCAGTGTGAATAAATGCTCAGAGGTGGGCATCTGAGGGCAAAAGCTGAATTCTGGAGCCCAGAGTGCCCAGTCCCCATGAATCATGGGCATCTGATGCTGCCATGTCCCCCATGCCTCCAGCATTCTTTGCTCTGCAGGTGGTGAGGAGAGAAAGGTGTCACTGGAGGGAGGGGCTGGCAGGGAAGGTCAGATGTTGATGGTGCTGCAGGAGCAGGTTGCTGGTTGCATTTGCCCAGAGAAGGCTAAGGATGCTGACTGGAGGAAGGTCTATCAGCTCAAGCACTCACTCCATAAAGACTTGAAGCTCCAGCCAAAAGGAACAACCCATCATAATTACTTACACCAGCTGCTGCTTCATCATTGGGACATTTGCTCTTGGCTGGGCTGGTTCTCCTTGGTCTGAGTTCACAGACCCAGAGAATGGCTGAGGTTGGCAGGGACCCTTGGAGAACACTGAACCATAAAATCAGTCAGAAAAGACCTCTAAGATCATCAAGTCCAACCATCAACCCAACACCACCACATCCACTAAACCATGAGCCACATCTCCAGGGCTCTGAAACCCCTCCAGGGATGATGGGGACTCCAGCCCTGTCCTGGGCAGCCTGGGCCAGGCCCTGACAACCCTTTCCAGGGAGAAATTGTTCCCCAGCTCCAACCTAAACCTCCTCTGGCACAACTTGAGGCTGTTCCTGTTGTCATCCTCCCTACTCGAACAGGGCCACTGAGGACATTGCCCAGTCAGGTTTTTAGTATCTCCAGGGATGGGAACTCCACCACCTCACGGGACAACCCAGTTCTGGGTCCCTCACACAGTGAATGGGGGATTCTGTACCTTCAGTGGAATTCCCATGGGTCCATCTGTGCCCTTCTTTACTCCCCCATCAGATATTTACACATGTAGATGAGGTCCCCTTAAATCTTCTCCAGCATTAGCAGTCCCCACTCCTGTGTCAGATGTTCCACTACCTCCATCACCTCTGTGACCCTTCACTGGACTCTCTCCAGTAGGTCCCTGTGTCTCTGTGGCACTGGGCAGCCTTTGCTGTCTGCCACCACCCCAGCTCCTTCTCTGCAAAGACACTATCCAGCCGGTCAGCCCCAGCACCTACTGGTTGCTCCCACCTTCTCAAGGTGCAGAAGTTCTGTTTCCCTTTGTGGAACCTCACGAACTTGCTCTTGGATGGTTCCTCTAGTCTTTCGGGGACCCTCTGTGGGACAGCACCCCCCTTGGGTGTCTCAGCCATTTGTGTCATCTGCACACTTGCTGAGGACACCCTTAGCCCCATCGTCCAAGGAACTAATGAAGACACTGGGAGAGAGTGGTCCCAGTACCAACCCCTGCAGCAAGGGGTCTCTGGCTCAGGTCCCTATCAGCTTTACCTTCCACTTGTCCAGCCTCTACTTCACCAGACTGTCAATGGGAATGTTGAGGGAGATGCTTTTGAAAGCTTTGCTCAAGCCATGCAAAACAAAATCCATTGCTTGCTCCTCATCCACCAGTGTGGTCATTGGGTTGGAGAAGACTGCTAGGTTTGTCAGGCTTGATGCCCCCTTTGAAAGCCGTGCTTTCTACTACTGGGCACTTGCTTGTCCTCAGTGTGTTTGGAAATGGTTTCCAGAGGGATTTGCTCCATCATCTTCCCATCAATAGGTCTGAGGCTGGCCAGCTTGTCATTCCCTGGGACCTCATCCTGGAGGACAGGAGCTCCTGGGGTGTTACAGTGGCTTCCAGCCAAGTTGGGCATCACTGGAGGGCTGCCACTTGCCAGAAATTAGGCTTAGGCTAAGCATGTTGGTTGCCATAACAACCAACTGTGGAAGGTTGTGGGCTGTGGAAGGAAAAGCAGGAGGATTGTCCTCTGGATGCTGAGCTTTCTCCTCACTGATGTCCAAGCGTGCTGACCCCAGCACAGTCGAGGTGCAGCTGCCTTGCTGGAGAGCCAGACTGAGGTGAAGCCCCTGCAGATTCCCCCCCTTGTCCTCCCTCTGTCCGAGTGCCCCTTGGCTCACCCACACCACACCACAGGGTGCCCCAAGGCTTTCTGGCCCAGTGCCACCCAGGCTGTTCCCCAGACACCAGATCATCAGGTTATCTACCTGAGCTCTTCTGGCACTCCTGCTGGTCAGCTTCCTGGAGGGAACAGACCTGCAGGCTGGTCCAAAGGAGCAATCCTTCTTTGAAGAAGGGTAGAGACATGTCCTGCTTCTGAGTTCTCCCCAGAACAAGGACCTTTCCATGGGCGATGTTGTTGGGTCAGAATCTGGAGGTTTGGGAGGTGTATCCAGGGTTCCCAGGCAGGTGGCACGTGAGTCTGGGCTGCTGCAGCAGAGCTGTTTGATGCCTGAAGGGACAAGCTGGTTCTGCTGTGCTTGTGCAGCCCATCAGATGCTTGGAGAGGACATCAGCTTCATAGCTCATGCCCAGCAGGGTTGCTGTGCCCCTTCACTGAGTCTCTGACCCTCTGAAAGCTCTTTGAGGAAACCCTGGAGCAGTTGCAGATGTTGAGTGCTGCAGAGGTGTCTGGGCGTTGCAAGTCCAATGTGTTCAAGAACACAAGATCTTTGCAGGATCAGAGCTGCCTGGCTTGCAGCACTTCTTGTGGAAGGACTGCCTGCAGCTCCTGCATTTATTTCTGCTCAGGAGAATGTGTGCAGTAGTGCAGCTACGAAGTCCAACAGCTTTCTTCTGCTCATTCTTCTGTTCATCCTCAGGTGCATCTTCAGCACCGCCAGCCCTCCAGCTGCTGGTGGAGTCACTGGGTGGCCTTCAGGAGGGGCAGAATGTCTCCATTAACCCTGGCAGTGTTACAGTTTTCCCTCTCTGTGTCCCTTTGTTTCCTTCTGTGAGGGAAGAACTCGGTGGTGCTGGGTTCTTCTACCCTTGTGGAAGTCCTAAGAAAAATGTTGGCACAAAATTAGATTGGCTTGGGTGAGAGCCCTTCTTCTCCACAGTGCATCCACCTCACACCCTGGTGGGCACCTGCTCCCTGTTCAGCCAAGTCTTAGAAGTATCCAGCTGTGGGGAATCCACCCCATTCCCTGGGGAGGTCATTGCAATGGCTGAGTCTTCTCATTCTGAAAAATGTTCCTCTTTTGTACAGTTAGGATCTCCTCAGGAGTCATTTGTGCCCATCACACCTCATCCTTTCCATGTGACTTGTAAAAGGAAGTCTCCATCTGCCACTCTTCAAGCACCAGAATGTGCTCCCCTCAAAGCTCAAAGGCTTCCCAGGCCTTGGTTCATCTTTGTGGCCCTTCTCTGGACCCTCTCCAGCCTGTCCACATCTTTTTGTAGAACAGGGACCAGAACTAAATGCGGTGTTCCAGGGGTAGCTTGGCAAGTGCTGAGAGGAGGAGGGTGATCTTTACCCACTGGCGATGCCCTTGGTGATGCCTTTGGGTGGACCAAGCACTGATGGAGCAGCATGAGGGTGGTCTCGTGTCTCACCTGTTGGTTGGTGAAGGCTGCTTATCCCAGGAGGTGAGGCCTTCCTGCAGTTCTGATGGAAAGCAGTGGAGATGCTTTTGAAGGCCATGATGGAAACACCTGGAAACCAGAAGCAGCAAGAGGAAAGACTTGCAGAGCAAGAGTGAAGCATTTCTCTTTGGAGTGATCAGAAGTGGTTACCTCTGCTGCTGTCCTCACTCTGATACTCTTGAAGAAATTTGGACTGAGCCTCAGAGTTCAAAGGAAGAACCTCATCCATCAGTGACTCATTCTGAAAAACTGCTCATTAATGCTTTCTGTAAAAGTATTCCCAGAAGGCTTCATTAGCTGTCCTACCAACACGTAATCCCTCCTGTTTTGGTTAGAAGGTCCATTTTCATCAAGCTGCTGCCCCATGGGACCTGTTCTTCTTTGCCAGTTCCAGTCAGGGCCACACATATGCTCTGGTGCACCATCAGTCCTCATCTCTGCCTCTCCACAGATGGGTTTCCCTGGTGACATTAAAGAAGCAACATCCCAGGCAATGGATCTGCTGGTGCTGAGTCTGCTGCCACTGAGCTCTGGGTTTGAAATCAAATCCAGAAGCCGTATTTCATGGGTATGGAGAAGACAAGCTTGAAGGCAGCCCGAGATTAGAGCTGCTGAGACCCCATCAGGACCAGAAAACAGAAAATAAAGTTTCATTTCTCTTATTGAGCCCTGCAGCTCCCCTGACCTCATGTTGCCTAGAGGAGAAGAGGACAACACCACAGTGCTCACAGAACCTGGCAAAGCCACAGTCCTCTTGGCCACATGCATTCTTCTGGTGGGATGGGATATGCCAACAGGATCCTGCCTAAAGGAGGAGCAGTGATTCAGGAAGAAATCCTTGGAGCAGATGTTGTTGCTGTGCATCACATACCAGTCCTTGGAAGGGACACTGTGGGAAGTTGACACTCGTGGATGGTCACAGCCAGGAACACTTGAGTGGCTTCAAAGCAGAACAAAGTGCCTGGGAGCAAGGAACTGAGCTGGTGATCCATCATGATTGTCTTTCAGAGCTGGACAGGACACCAGAGACTTGGGGCTGTCTGCAGCAGAGAGGGGTCAGCAGAGGAGCTGCTGAAGGTGCTGGGGATCAACACTACATTGTCAGCAGCACCTGAGCCAGTGCCCTGCAGAGGACAGACCTGTTTGGTGGTGTTGTCCAAGCCTCAGGGAAGGGGAATATTCAGTGACTCCATGGCTGGTTGCCATGAGGGCAAGGGCTGTGGCTTCATTCTTGTGCATTGCTCTAGCTGTGTCCTTGTTTGGTAGGGCCACCCAAAATGCCTCCTGGGCTCCCAGCTTCCCAGCTTGGTGCCATGCTTTTGCTCTCCGGAGCATGTGTGTTGGTGACGTGGGGGCTCAGTACCCTTCAGCTTTGGTCTTTCTTCTCCTTTCAGTCTCCAGCAGCTGTTCCCCCTCTGACCCGCCTTGGGCAAGTTACACAAGCCTTTGTCACACCAACTGACATGTCCACAACCATTCCTCTGAACTCTCACCTTTTCTGGACACCACTGACCAGACAGACTTAGCTCAGAATTTCAGATGAGAGCATAGTGGTGCCTCCTGTGGTGACGTGCATCCTCGTGTCCATGAGGACATACCTTGGGTCTTGCCATGCTTATTTTGCTTTTCCGTGGCCACATTGGTGCCACCTGGTCACCTAGGGTCACCCCCTCCTGCGGTCCATCAGCAGACTCAGAACTTTCTCCCCAGCAGCACCCCCAGTTTTGAGCTGAGCTCCTTGGCAGGACTGCGCTCTGCCATCACTCCTCGTGCTGGTCCTTGTACCTCAGCCCTCAAGGTCACAGAGCTCTTCTCTTCTGGTGGTGCTTCCCCAGTGTGATTCATCCTACATTTATAACCCTCCGGCTTTCTGTGCCAAGGTGGGAGGAAAAGGAACAGAAGGAAACATGCCTGAGCCCCCAGAGCAGGATCAGCCCAGCACATTTGGGCTGCACTGATATTCTTGGGGACATTTCTCTAAGGGATGATCAGTGCTCATCCCCTCCCAGAGCTGTGGCCAGGGTGGATGTTGTTGACTGCAGCCCTGGGGTTCCTCTTGCCAGCTGCAGGTTTTCAGTGTGTTCATCTGTCCTAGCAGGGACCTGAGGCAGGAGGACAGAGCTTAGAGAGCAGCAGGGGACACCAAATTGCATTGTGCCAGCAGTCTGGGACACCAGTTGGTCCTTAACAGCACATCCAGATGTCACCAGGTCTGGTGCATGTCACTTGTCAGCTCAGAGGACAAGCAGAGGGACATTGACAGCCCAAGAGTGGTCATGGACTGCTGAGCAAAGAGAGAACCCACCCAGCCCCAGTAATGCCATCGCTTGTGGCAAAGGGCTGCAGACTCTTCATCCACTTTGACCCCACTCAGGCCAGGTCAGGTCTGCAGCAGTTCTACTGTGGGATCATCCAGGCCCTGAAGTGGGACATGGACCCCTTTTGAGAGCCCTCATGGGAGATGAGACCCCCACCAGCCGTGGTCAGGGGCTGCCATGGAGCCATGACTGGAACCCTGGGCAGGACACAGGGACAGTGTGGGAGCCCCTAGTCCCTGTCCCCAGCCACAGCAGCAGCAGTGCTTGTAGAATCACAGAATCATAGAATCCTTTTGGTTGGAAAAGACCTTTAAGATCATTGAGTCCAACCACAGAAGGAGACCATTATGGAAGGAGACACCATTATGGAAGGAGACCCTGGAGCAGGGCCTGAGCAGGGCCAGGCCAGCAGCGAGTCTTCCTGACACCTCCCAGGCTGAGCCATGCAGCTCAGTGTGCTCCGAGTTCCCATCCTGCCTCCTCTTGCCCTGGCAGGTGGTCAATCACTTTCTTTTCACATGCCCAGAGCACTTGTTTAGGTCATGGAAGGCAATGAGGAGGAGTTTGTTCTTGTCTTCACCAGTTGGTTGTGCACAGCATGGGTTTCATCCCCGTGCAGGATGTACCATTCCAGGTCTTGTGCATCACTCCTCTCACTGCACATCTCTGATAGCACCAGGTACAACCTCGTGAAGATGCCCCTGGGTCAGCTCGATGCAATGAGTGGTGAGGTTGTCTGTGACTGAAGAAAGCCACCTCATTTTTTTCAAGAGAAAGAATGCCCATAAACTGCTTTAGTGATGTCCCCCTGCCCCAGGGGTCAGTCACCCAGCACAGGGAGATGTGCTGTGTCCCACCCTTCTGCTCGATTGCCTCCTCCTCAGGCACTGCTCTGAGTTCTCTGTGCTGTCCCCAGCCAGGCAGGATGGAAAGCATCCTTCTCCATCAGGAGACTCTTGTGTACACCACAGTGAGGTCCATGTGTGGCAGACCCTGGAGTGTGGTCATGCTTCCCAAGCCCTCCTAGGAACAATCCTACTTGGATTGCTCTGGATGTCTCTGGCAGTGCTGGAAATCATGGAGTGCAGTGACACTCCTGTGCTTACATGTGACATCAGCTAGAGCCACAGATCCCAACATCTCCTGGGCTGATCTTGGCATTAGGGCAGGGCTGGAGCCCAGCACATGTGGCTTGTCCCCCATCAAATGCTCCCATGGTGTCTCCAGGAGAGGGCTGCCCCTGCCCACCCTTTATGCCCACCACCACACCAGGCATTGGCCAGGGTGGACATGGTGTGGTGCTAGGGGACAGATGGGTCCAGGCACCTCTGGGCTACCTGGGCCCACAGTTAAAAGCTGGGGGACAGTAAGACCCTTGGGGTGGCATGAGGGTCCTCCTGTCCCCAGAGCAGTGTGAGGGTCCTCCAGTCCCTGTGCCACACTCTGAGGAGATGCTGGTGGGTTCCCTCTTGTCCTGCCTCAGCTGTGACTGTCCAGTGCACACCGGTTTGCTCGTGGTCTGTGGTGGACCCAAGAGCACGTTGGTTAGCAAGGGGAAAGGGGAGTTCTCAGGGGGCTTCAGTGTGGCTCTGCTGCAGCCAAGGCTGGGCGAGGTGCAGGGTCTTCTTCTGCAGCAAGTCTCTGGGTGGGCCAGCGAGCTGATCCCCCCCTCGTAGGTCTGGAGGAGCTTCAGAGCTGTGGCAGGTAGGGCAGGCTTGGCTGGGAGCCAGAGATCCTGGAGCTGCTGGACCCTCGTTCCCCCAGCAGCCCTGGCAGGGCTGGCAGGACAGCGTGGTGGGAGCCGAGCCCCCCGAGCCCACAGAGCCCCGTCCCCCGGCGGGCTCCCCGGCAGCCCCCCGTGTCTGTTGTGTGTGTGCTCCCATGTCTGGGGACCTCGGCCTCACCCCTGCCCTCTGCTCTCTCTCCTCTCTCTGGCTGTGCCGTTCTCTCTGCAGACTTTTCAGTAGTTTAGGAGAACTCAGCACCATTTCCCAGCGGAGCTCCGGGACCACCTACACAGTCCGACCTGGCAGTCGCTACCCTGTTACCCGACGTACCCCCAGCCCCGTGAAGCCGGCTCTGGATCGGACAGAGCCCCTCAGCACCGTCCGGCCCTACGGCCTGACCCCTCCCACCATCCTCAAATCTTCCAGCCTCTCCATCCCCCACGAGCCCAAGGAGGTGCGCTTCGTGGTGAGGAGCGTAAGCGCCCGGAGCCGCTCCCCGTCCCCATCCCCCTCGCCAGGGCCGCCCCTGCACACCCTGCACCCACCTCGGCCCTTCATGCAGAAACCCCTCCACCTCTGGAACAAGTACGACGTCGGGGACTGGCTGGAAAGCATCAATCTGGTGGAGCACCGAGACAAGTTTGAGGACCATGAGATCGAGGGCACGCACCTGCCTGCCCTCACCAAGGAGGACTTTGTGGAGTTGGGGGTGACCCGGGTCGGGCACCGGATGAACATTGAGCGGGCGCTCAAGCAGCTGGTAGACAGCTGACCGTCCCCGGCAGCGCCGGCCTCTTCCAGAGCCACCACAGGGGGGGGGACACGTTTCTACTAGACAATAAAACCCACTTTGATTCTCTTTCTATTCTGAGCACTGCACTGAAGGGTGCGGAGCCCGGGGGCTCCCGCCCGCTCCCACCCCGCCCCGGCCCGCCCGGGCAGGCCCCGCCAGGCCCCGCGACGCCTCCGGGACAAGGAATGTTGCATGAAATTCATCCGCGGTTCTCTTCCTCACAGAGACTCCGGCCTGTAAATCGCTTGATGCGCTCTTCCCCGGCAGCGCCGCCGGGGGCTGGTGGGGCTGAGCCGCTCCCCCTGCCCACCCCCAGGACAGCCCAGGGGGCAGCCGGGCAGGGGATGGTGGTCTCTCCCCGGGCAAGGGGTGAGCGGCCAGGCGCGGGCAGGTCGAGGTGGCCCTGGCACGGAGCCCCCGGTCTGCCCGGAGCCGGCGGGCGCGGTGGGACGCAGGCAGGGAAGAGCAGGCAGGAGGCACCGTGGTGGTGGTGGCCTTGTCCCCGCCGGGCTCTGAGGTGGCTTTGTCCCCTCGGTGCCCAGCGGGGAGCGGTGCCAAAGGCAGGGTGGTCCCGACGTGGGGCTGGGTGACAACCGGTGCTGCCCCCGGCAGCCCCCAGCCCCAAAAGCAATTCCCACGGGAGGGACCCTGTGCTGGAGCCTGGTGAGAAGGGCTGGGGCCGCATGGACGCATGTTTGGGGCTGGCGGCGGGAGGCTGGGGACACCCTGCAGAAAATGCTTTGCCAACGTTCAGTGAGGGGGGGAGGGTTGGGGAGGGAGGTATTCTATTTCGTCTTGGTTTGGGGTCTTGTTTCCAAGGGGGAGAAGTTGATGGGTAATATATAATCTCCGTGCATTTATATAGAGAGCAGCTGATGATCTACATGAGATGATACTGAACTACAGGATTCCCACCCCACCCTAGTCATCCTTATTTTGCATCTTTTTAATCAGCTATATATTTGAAAAGAGAGAACAAATATCTATATATCTATATCAGTAGCTATAGCCACCTGATTTTGTTATAATTTTATTAAGTCTATATATCTCTAGACTTGTGGAGAGGCTGGCGAGGCGGTGCCCGCACCCCTCCCCTGGGACGCCTGTAGCTCATGGGAGTTTTTAGAGACTGACTGAATGAATGTTAAAAAAAAAAGTCTTTTAAAAAAAAGAAACTAAAAAAAAAAAACAACAGCTCCTTTCTGACACTCTGGATTTTAAAGATTTAGAAATGCTAAAACAAAACTTGGTTTTTTGGGACACACCGAGTCTTCCACCCCCGCCAGGCAGAGACTCCCAGAGCTGGCGCTTCCACCACCCCAAAGCCCTGCGCCGCTGGCAGGCACTGGGTCCCTCTCCCCTCCCTGCTCATAGAGGGGACAATGGCTGCTGGAGGGGACAATGGCCACCATCCCCTCCCGTGCTGCCTCAGCCCCAGGTTGGTGCCACTGGCCTCATCACCAGGGTCCCAACTCTTCCAGCTCCAGGGAAGCCAGAGTGACCCAGGCCAGCCCTGTCCCCAGTGTCCCCATTACCAGTGTCCCTGTCCCCCAGCGTGGTGCCCGGTGCCCCACGTGCCCCCTCCTCACCCTGCCCCTGCTTGGGAGGGGGTGGCTTGGTGACCCCTGGTGACCCTTGGTGACCGGTGTTCCCAAAAAGCCGAGTCCCCACAGAGGCATTAACTCTTCTGGTGCTAGAGGGAAGGACAGGGAGGTCCCTTCTGACCCTCACACATCTCCGAACCTGTACAACCTTCAGCCAGGGAAAAGGCCCAGGCCCGGGGCGGGGGCAGCAGCCCCCTCAGCACACCCCACCCTCCTGGGATGGATCCTGCGGTGCCGGCACACCGGACCCTCCCAGGACGGATCCTTCTTTTCCCTGAGCTCTCGCTGGGCTCTTGCCCACACGGCTCCACCTGGAGCTCTCGGAAGCTGCTGGGCCCTGGGGCTCACAGCCTGTCCCCCTTCCTGAACGCCATCCCTGGGGTCTGTACCTGGGCCTGGCCAGCCAAGAGGCGTCCAAACAGTGACAGCAGCCACCGCCTCTGTCTGAGCCCACTGCCTGTGTCACTGGGTGCCACCAGGCCCTGCCAGGCACCCCCAGCCCCCTCTCTGCCAACACTGACACTGTCCGGTGTCACCTGGAGGGGGACGTCACAGAGCAGGTTCTGTCCCTTCCACCTCCTTACCCCTCTGCCACCGTGATCCCCATCCCCTCGACCCACCCCCATGGACCCTGCCAGGCACCCCCTGAGCACCTTCACCCCTCCTCTGGACCTGGCACCTTCACCCTTCTGGAGCATCTCCCACCTTCACACATCCTGGCCATCTCCCACCTTCCCCTCTCCTATGCATCTCCATCCCCCACCCCTTATGGCCATCTTCTACCTTCACACCTCCTGCCTACCCAGCACCCTCACCCCTCGAATGCCCCTTGCTGGCCCCTACACTGTGCTCCTGCACCAGCAGCATGAGCTGACCCAGGTAGCCCCCTGCCCCCTGCTCACTCTGCCCAGCTCCCCTCGCCCCCCAGCTCAGCCCCCTACCCCCCAGCATGCCCCCTCCACCCCAGGGCTTGCTCTCACAGTCCTGCATGGATGGGAATGGTCCTACTCCAGAGATGTCCTATGCCACTGGCTGCCCCTGCACCCTCAGACACCCCAGACCCCCCAGCTTTGGCTGTCACCTCTCTTTGTTCCCCTGTCACCTCCCCTCTCCTCCCAGACCCTCTCTGGCTGATGCCCCTTCCCCAGCTCCGCACCTGGAGAGGTGGCACCAGCAGGTCCAGGGTTGAGCACCGGGTGAACACCCAGCTCCTTGTCACCCCTGCGGGGACACAGGAGCAACACTTGCTACCACACACACGGGTGTCAGTGTCCCTCAGGCTCTTCCTCAACCCGTGGAGCATCAGGATTTCCTGCGATTGCATTTACCCGGCTGCTCCAGAGCCTCCCGCTGCTGTGGGGACACTGGTGCGTGCCCATGGCCTGCCACCAGACTGTCCCCTTGCTGGCTGGCTTCGTTCCCTGCTGCCGCATGCTTACAGACCGGCTCAGGCTCCATCCCCTGGGGCCACTGGGGCAGGTCCTGCCGCAGGGACACGGTGGGCACAGGGAGCATCTTGGCTTGGCCAAACCCCTGCACTGCTGATGGCTCCTCCCCACCCCTGTGCATGGCCACCCCACCTCCGCCTGTCCCTGCCTGTCCCTGCCTGTCCCTGCCCGTCCCTGCCCACCTCATCCCACCTCCTCTTCTTTCCCCTCCTCCCCTGCCACACTTTGTCCCCATCACGCTCCTGCCTCCTTCACCCGCAGGTAACGCAGACCCTGGCAGCCCTCAGAGGCCCTCGCTGACCCCGGTAGCCCTTGGTGGTCACAGTGCCCCTTGGTGACCCTGGAGGTCCGTAATGCCTTCAGAGGTCCTGGTGGTCCAGCGCAGCCCCTCACCCCTCCCCACTGGGCAGGCGCTGGGCACTGCTGGTGGGAGTGACGATGTGTTGGCCTGAGTGCAGGCTGAACCCCGGGTCTCTGCCCCTTCTGCAGCTGCTTGTGGGGCTCCCAGAGACCCGCCTGCACCCGCCTCTTGCCGCAAGAGGCCAGAAGCCTGCGGAGCACAACTGCTCTGCAGAAAGCTCGGTCTGGGACCAGGAAAGCCAGACGCCTTCTTGCCATTTCTGAGCAGCCTTCCTCCTCCTCCCCGATCCCCCATTCTCTCTCCTCCTGAGGGCTGGAAATGGTGGATGCACCGCTCTGCCTCAGCAGAGCTGGCGGCCGTGCCGTACTGTGCCGTACCGTGCCGTACCCTGCCGTACTGTGCCGTGCCATGCCCCGCATCCCGGCTTCCTCTATGAAGCAGCTGCAGCCGTGCCTGTGTTGGCAAACACTGGGTGACCCCCTGGGGGACACCACGGCTCGTCCCGGTCAGGCGTCAACACCAAAGAAGGCGACTTCCCACCATGCCACCGCCCTGTCCCCAGGGGCTGCCAGGGTCTGCTGCCCACCTGCACCCTGCCCTGCCTTACCCCCTGCCCCACACTGTGTGCTCCCTGTCCCCCCACACCCATCCTGCCTCAGGGCTTTGGAGCCAGCACTGTCCCCTGGCAGTACCGGTGTTACCAGGTAAATGTGGTGACAAAATGTGCTGCCAAAGCTCCTTCCGCTGCCCTGCTTCTACTTCTCCCCGCCCACCCCCTCAATGTGCCCACCCCAGACACATCCCACCTGCCCCACATTGTTCCCCAGGGCAGCCCTGTCCCCAGCAACATCCAGGGCCAGGTCTCCATCTTCCACCACCATCAGCCCCAGAGAATGTCCCCACCTTGATCTTGTCCCTTGGTTGAGAGCCAAGGTCTTGTCCCCAGTCCCGCTCCCCTCACAGCACTGGGACACACACACACCCCACACCCCCCACAACACAGCTGCTGCCACTCGACTTTTGTTTTCTCAGCCGAAGAGAAGCGGCTTTGTCCCAGGTGTAGATAGTGCTTTCCTGCCCCAGATCAGTCCTGGCCCCCGCGGTCCCCCCGCTCCCAGGGACACCCTTGGAAAAGCCATCCAGGAGGAGGTGGAGCGGGAGCGAGCGAGGAGCCGACCCCAGGAGCCTGACCCCTCCTTACTGTGATTTTCATGGCTTCTCAATGACTTGGGTTACCTGCTGTACAAAGGGACACACTTTTTGAGATTTTTTTCGGGGGGTTGGGTTTTTTGGGGGGTTTTGTTTGTTTTTTGCTTTGAAGGGGACTTTTTTTTTCTAAAAAAAAAAAAAAAGTTGTTAGTATTTTTCCTTTGTCCAGACTAAGGCCATCACCCCTTGTTCTCCATCAGCTCCTGTCTGTAATCCTGACTGTAAAAGAAGAGAAATCCGAGTCCCAAAGCGCTTTGCTGCTGGGGGGATGAAGAGCTGGGCCAGCCACAGCCCTCCCCAGCCAGCGGCCAAGCGCCGGGGTCGGTTTTCCATCCATCCGTCCGTCCGTCCGTCCGCCGGCGGGCAGCCCTCCCTGCCGCATGCATGTGTCACCCCGGAGCCACCGCTGCCCCCACTGCATGTGCACACACACACACCGGCTCCCGCCCCCACGGCCCTCCCCCATGCCCCCCTCCCTGCCCCGGGGGTCCCCTCTGGGCTCCCCCCTTGCCCCTTTTTTGGTTTGACGGGGTCGGTTTGACTTCACCCTTCTTTTGTATGGATTTTTTCTGGAGGAGATTTCTCCTTCTCCAGAGTCATGGAGGTGCGGCCATTCGCCTCCCACCCTTGACGTTGTGATACACATACCCCACAGAGATCTATGTTTCTTATATTATATTATTATTATTAATTATTATTATTATGTAATAAATTTATAAGAAAGCTCTCCTTTGTCTTGTGGTATCTCTCAGATCCTGGAACCCACAGCCTGGGGCTGCCTCCAGGGCCCCTTCAAGGGAGATGTGCCAGCACCCCCTGGGCCTCAGCCATGGGCAACCATGGGCAGCCATGGGCAACAAGATCAGCTATGGGCAACCACGATCACTCATGGGCAACCAAAATCAGTCGTGGGCAGCCATGATCCCTCATGGGCAACCAAAATCAGCCATGGGCAACCATGATCAGCCATGGTCAACCATTATCAGCTGTAGGTAACCAAAATCATCTGTGGGTAACCATGATCAGCCATGGACAGCCAGGATCAGTTGTGGGCAGCACTGATCACCCATGGACAGATCTGAGCAACCAGGTGCTCGTATGCCCTCCCCCTGCAGACCCATTCCAGGAGCAGTGGAGGGGAAGGGGCTGAGGTCACATCCTGCTGCACTTGGGGGGGGTCTAGGGCCACTCACTGCCCCCTGTGGCTGCTGGTCCATGCAGGGTGACAATGGGCAGACCAGCAAATGTCACCCCCCTGCCCAGGGCTGTTGAGTGGCAGTTCCCCACTGCAGGGGACCAAGTGATCTGAGGGCAACTGTGCCAGGCAGGACAAGACACTCCTAGAGCTGGCACAGCACTGTGGGCACCCTCATGTCCCCAGCCCTGCAGTGACCTGGGCCACCACTGTCCCCTCCCACGGCAGCCTGTCCCAGGATGATGTCTGGGGCTCACACTACGCAGGACCAGGGCCAGGGAGGGTCTGTCCAGAGGGTGGGGAGCCCACAGCCACCAGGCTGGGAATGTATGCTGGGAGGCCAAGAACCACCCCTGTGCTGGGATGTCACCTGCAGGGCAGGGAGGGAGGGGGTTGTCCCACCCTGCTCCATTCTGGGGAGACCCCCCTGGGGTAAAGCTGTGTCCAGCTCTGGGGTCCCCATCAGCAGAAGGACACGGAGCTGTTGGAGCCAGTGCAGAGGAGGCCCTGGAGCTGCTGGGAGGGCTGGAGCAGCTCTGCTCTGGAGCCAGGCTGAGAGAGTTGGGGGTGTTGAGGCTGGAGAAGAGAAGGCTGCAATGGGGAGACCTCAGAGCACCTTCCAGTGCCTGAAGGGGCTCCAGGAAAGCTGGGGAGGGACTTGGGACAAGGGCCTGGAGGGATGGGACCCTGCGAGGGGGAAGGGTTTGCAGCTGGGAGAGGGGAGATGGAGAGATCTTGGGGAGAAATGAGGGTGGGGAGAGCCTGGGAGAGGTTTCCTGGGGAAGCTGTGGCTGTCTGTCAGTGTCTCAGGTCAGGCTGGATGGGGCTTGGAGCTCCCTGGGCTGGGAGAGGTGTCCCTGCCCATGGCACTGGGTGGGATTTAAGGTCCTGCCAACCCAAATCCAGAGTCTGGCTGTCCAAAGGTTGGATGCTCCCGCCCCTGTGTCACTCGGACGAACCCCCTGCCCACTCGGGTCTCTGCTGTCCCTATCCCCACAGCCCCCCCAGTGTCCCCAGCCCTGCGCTCACACCAAGCATATAGTTTATTGACAGAACAAGTGGGTGACAAGGCGGTGGGGCGACAACCTTGACCCGGGGCTTGTCCCGAGTGTCGGTTGCCCAGGACTCCTCTGGCTGTTGGAGTTACGAGATAACTATCGGGACATGTCGCGAGGTGGAGTTACAGTCACTGGGCGAGCGTGGGGCGGGCGGGCAGGGCCGGCAAGCGACGAACCAGCAGCGCAGCAGCAATGGGGGGGGTGGGCACCGGCCGCCCCGCCCCCTGCCCGGACCCCCGCCCCCGGGTTTTCCTTTCGCGGAGCAAATACATTCCGCCCGGGAGGGCTCTTGCGGGGCCGCAGCATCCCCCCCACCCCCGCCCTGTGGGGGCCCCTCCGGCCCCAGCACCCGCCCTGCGTCCCCCAGGGATGGCAGAGCAGGGGTGGGGGGGCAGGGGCTGGGGGCAGGGGTAAGGGGGGGTTCG
The DNA here is from genome assembly GCF_003957555.1 of Calypte anna. Classification (NCBI taxonomy): domain Eukaryota; kingdom Metazoa; phylum Chordata; class Aves; order Apodiformes; family Trochilidae; genus Calypte; species Calypte anna. The sequence goes on along the minus strand of NC_044256.1, from coordinate 22,031,985 downwards.
TGCTGTGCTCCCGGGGGGTTGCAGTGCCAGGACCGGGGAGGGGCTGCAGAGGCCGGCAGGGCTGGGCTGGGGGTGCAGCTGGGGGGTGGGGGGGTCCCCCGAGGGGGCTGGCAGGGTGGTGGTGCTGCTGTGTGGGGCAGGGGACAGCATGGAGGGGGCTTCATACCTGGAGATGCTCAGCCGGCCCCCCCTCCCTCCCCGTGCCCCTATCGGCCCCCCCCAGCCCCGTTCCCCTCCCTTGTGACCGCCCTCTTGCTGCGCTGCTGCCCCCCCACAAGCATTTCCCCCCTCACCCAATCCCTCCACAACCCCATGCACCTCTCAGCATCTCCATCATGGGCAGGGGGCACTGCTGCCCCCACCCCAGCCCCTGGCCTGGCTTTGCTCACACGGGGTAGGGGGGCAGCTTCTCCCCTGGCCCCCCCCGGCTCAGCTGCGTCTCCCCCTTGCTGGGGTCCCCGGGGCAGGGGCGATGCTGGGTGCATCCCCCATACCCACCCTGTTCCATGGCCCCCGAGAAGCGGTGAGGATGTGGGGGGCGTCTGGGGGGGGGGAGGAGGGGGGGGCGTGTGCAGGGGGCCAAGGCGGCTGTTGTGGGGTCAGACAGAGTCTCTGGCCGTCAGTGGGGCTGGAGGGGGAACAGAAGCAGGACCCATGGCAGTTGCCCCCCTACTCCAGGTAAATGTCCTCTGTGGGGCAGGCGTACTCCAGGTGCTCCTGGTAATATTCCTGAAACGCTCGGCTGCCGGGGGGTGGGGGGAAGAGGGGAGCATGGGGGGTCAGCGCTGGGGCCAGGACCTCACCACAGCAACCCCCAATATGGGCACTATAGCCCCCAAATCCCAATCCCCCAGCACCTAGACCCCCACAGCCTCCTGCTCTCCCAGGCCCCTGTACTCCCAAACCGCCTTCAACCCCAGCCCCCTGCACACCACATCCCAAGGACTCAGACCCCCCTAAACTGTGATCCCCCAGCACCTGGACCCCAATCCCCCTGCACCTCAAAACCCCTCACTTCCAGCCGCCTGCACCCTAAACTCCAACCCCCAGCACTCAGGATACCCCCAGCCTTCAGCCCCCCTAAACCAAGCCCCCCTGCACCCAGACCCCCTGGACCCTCAGTCCCCCGCACTCAGACCCCAACAGCCAGTGCTCCTGGGCCCCCTTGGCCCTAATCCCCCCTTCAATCAACCACCAAGAACCCCTGCACCCAGACCCCCTGCACCCCCATACCACTGCAACCCGAGACCCCCTGCACCCCCAGCCCCCCATGTCCCCTCCTGTCCGTGTCCCCACGTACCCGACGCACTCGGCCACGTGCCGCATGGATTCCTGGGAGACGAAGACGTGGCAGGCGAAGCGGCTCAGCACCGGGTGTTTGGTGATGAACCCGAAGTAGCTGCAGGGGAGAGGGGTGAGGGGGGGGACACCCACGGGATGGAGCAGGGGGACATGGCAGAGCACTTCAGGGTGCCCAGAGAATAAGTGGGGGTCCCGGGAGGCTGGGGAGGGGCTGACAGGGGGTGGGAAGAAGCCCCTTGGTCCCCTGGGCTGGGGGAAGAAGGGGGGGAGTCTCACCAGCTGTTGCGGGGGTGGCACCCGCAGAAGGAGATGTTCTTCATCTGGAAGAAGTGGCTGCAGCGCTCAAACTGGAACAGGAAAGAAAAGAGCCAGGGTGTGGAGCCAGGGTGCACCCCCAGACATCCCCCAGACCTCCCCTCACCTCCTCGTCATGGCTGTACTCGGTGACTGTCAGGATGAGTTTGATGCCCTGCAGCGTGATCTCCAGGTCACAGCTGGCCGGCGGGCGCAGGTGAACTGTCAGCTTCCTGGTGGTTGCAATCTGGGGGGAAGGGATGGAGGGTGAGGGAGGGCCTGCAGGGACAGGGAGGAGGGGGCCATGGCCCAGCCTCACCTTCTGCATGGCAGCACAGAGGATACCATTGCCCTGGTGGTAAGGAACCTCCACTGAGCCCAGGAACTGGACATTGAACCGCTCCACCCAGCACGGGTTCCTCTTCAGGCCTGGGGAGAGTTTAACACTGAGCCAGGCATCATCCTCCCCTCTTTTGGACAAGAATTCAAGATTCATAGATCTCACCCAGTGCCAATCCTGCCATGGACAGGGACCCCTTCCCCAGCCCAGGGGGCTCCAAGCCCCATCCAACCTGACCTGAGACATCCCCACCATCCACAGCTTCCCCAGGAAACCTCTCCCAGGTTCTCCCCACCCTCATTTCTCCCTGCCCAAGATCTCCTCTCCATCTCCCCTCTCCCAGCTGGAAACCCTTCCCCTCGGAGGGTCCCATTCCTCCAGGCCCTTGTCCCAAGTCCCTCCCCAGCTTTCCTGGAGCCCCTTCAGGCACTGGAAGGTGCTCTAAGGTCTCCCTGTTGCAGCCTTCTCTTCTCCAGCCTCAACACCCCCAACTCACTCAGCCTGGCTCCAGAGCAGAGCTGCTCCAGCCCTCCCAGCAGCAGCACCACATCTCCAGGGTCTGAAACCCCCCCAGGGATGATGGGGACTCCAGCCCTGCCCTGGGCAGCCTGGGCCAGGCCCTGACAACCCTTTCCAGGCAGAAATTCTTCCCCAGCTCCAACCTAAACCTCCCCTGGCACAACTTGAGTTGTGCCCAAAGTTCCTCTTGTCCCATCCCTTGTTCCTTGGGAGCAGAGCCCGACCTCCCCTGGCTCCAACCTCCTCTCAGGGGGTTGCAGAGAGCCACAAGGTCTCCCCTCAGCCTCCTCTGCTCCAGGATCAACACCCCCAGGGCCCTCAGCTGCTCCTCACAACTTCTCCAGACCTTCTCCTTTCTCTCCAGCCCCTTCCCCAGCTCCATTCCCTTCTCTGGACACTCTCCAGCCCCTCAATCTCCTTCTGCTCCTGAGGGGCCCAGAACTGACCCCAGGATTGGAGGTGCAACCTCACCAGTGCCCAGCACAAGGGCACCATCCCTGCCCGGATCCTGCTGCCCACACCAGTGGTGACACAAGCCAGGATGCTGGTGGCCACCTTGGCCACCTGGGCACACACTGGTCGTTACTCAGCTGGCTGCACACCAACAACCCCACATCCTGTTCCACCAGGCACTTTCCAGCCATTGTGCCCCAAGCCTGCAGCGTAGCCTGGGGTTGGTGTGACCTAAGGGCAGGACCCAGAACTTGGCTTTGTTGAATCTCATACAGTTGGCCCTGGCCCACTGATCTAGCATGTCCAGGTTCCTCTGCAGAGCCTTCCTACCCTCAGGTAAATCAACACTCCTGACAACTTAGGATCACCTATAAACTAACAGAGGGTGCACTTGATCTCCTTGTCCAAGAAAAATATTAAACAAGCCTGGTCCCAAAACTGAGCCCTAGGGAACAGAACTGGTGACCAATCACCAACTGGATTTCACTCCATTCCCCACAGCTCCCTGGGCCCAGCTATCAGCCAGTTTTTAACCCAGTGAAGAGTCCACCTGTCTGTGCCACAAGCCACCAGCTTCTCTAGGACAACAGCAGAGATCTTGTGCTGTGGAGCCCAGAACTGGACAGAGCTCACAATTCCCATGGCACAGGAGATGGTGTCCCAAGCCCCCTGCCCTCCTATGTGTCCCCGTGGTCCCCACAGGCTCCTACCAATGGTGTCCCTGGCTTGGCCAACCACCTCATGGGCATAGAAGGCAGGGAAGATGCCCCTCTCCCCGGTCCGCATGTTGTAGCCCCGGTACCAGTAGTCATCCTCCTCCAGCTCCACCAGGATGGGGTCATCCACATCCAGCTCCAGCTCATCCTCATGGCGTGGGATGAACCTGGGGGGGTGGATGGAAGGAGGAGGATGGGCGGGAGTGTCCTGTGCAACCCCCCCCGCAAGGTAACCATGGCCAGGCCATGCTCACTGCTCACCTGAAGACAGCACGGTGGGTCTGCTCCCGCTCCTCCCCGTTCACCATGCAGGAGAACAGCCCGAAGGACTCAGTGCCTGTGGAGGAGGAGGAGGCAGCCGTGGGGCAGCTGTGACGGCCGTCACCTGTGGGCTCAGCCCCTCCCTGGAGGATCTACCCCAGCCCATGGCCCTCTGTCCCCCAGCCCAGCAGCCCGGGGCTCAGGATCCTGTGAGGTGCTGGTGTTGGGGGGAGCCCATGGGCATCAGGCCCAGCCCCAAGTCCCCTGCAATCACTGAGCTACGCCACACTGTGCCATCTCACACCGTGGCATGTCATGGGGATGACGCCGTGGCCGAGGAGGGATGGTGGACAGCACACGTGGCAAGGCATGGTGTGACACGGCACGTCATGGTGAAGGTGACTTACTGGAGGAGCGAGAGGTGCTGTTGACGAAGACATTAAGGAACTTCTTAGAGAACTGAAGGTCAGCCTCAGGGGATGAGTCCTCAGAGGAGCTGTGGGCGTCGGGAGCCACCAGCCCGTCCCCGAAGGTGGCCTCATCCTCCAGGTCGCATCGGTCGCAGGCGGGGAGCAGATCGCTGCCATCGCTCAGCACCGAGGTGCAGCGCCGCAGGCTCACCAGCTCCAGCTGCGTGTGCTCGTCCACCACCAGCGTGTACTTCATCGAGTCGTAGGCCAGGGACTCATCCCGTGCCCCAGGGGGGAGCAGCACTCCCTCCTCCTCCTCCATGGAGTAGGTCATGGCAAAGCCACGGTTGGTCTTGGCGGTGGAGGTGTCCAGGGCGGGCGGAACGGTGCCAGGGCCCTGCCTCTGGGGCTCTAACCGGACATCATCAATCATGTCATCGGCCTCCAGGACACCTGAGTCCAGCTCCCTCTCCATGGCCCAGTCTGGCGGGCTGCTGGCCGGCGGCACGGTGGCGGTGGCCTCACCGGCGGGAGACCCCCGCAGCGGGGTGTGGGGCGGCCCGGGGCGGCCACCCAAGGTGGACAGGACCTGGGTGGCCGGTCCCAGCCTGTCGAGGGCCACGGGGCGCCCCGGGAAGACGGGGGCGATGGTGTCATTGGTGGGGTTGCTCAGGAAGAGGAAGGGTCCCAGGTCCTCGGCAGGCGGCTCCGGGTCGGCGCCCAGGGCTCGCTCATCCTCGGTGCACTGCAGGGAGCTGCGCAGCGTCTCCATGTCCACCAGCTCGATGGTTTGCTGGCAGCTGGGCAGGGGGGGCTCCTCCCGGCCCACCGGGGACTCCCGTGAGACGGGGTCCCCCTCCAGTGCCTCGCTCAGCATCTCAGGCTCCAGGTCTGAGGCCGGGGAGATGGTGTCGCAGAGCGAGTGGGTCTGCTGGAAGCACTCGTCTGGGCACTTGATGGGGTAGGAGCCCTCTGAGATCATCTTGTTCACCAGGTTGCTGAGCAGCCAGGGCGAGTCTGAGTCCTCACTCAGGTCAGGCTCCGACTCCGAGTCGGAGTCGTACTCACTGTTGTCCTCCTCATCTGCCTCGGGCATCAGCTTGGGCCCCACAGGCAGGTAGAAGGAGCGTCGGATGCTCTCCAGGCTGTGGTCTGGGTCGATCTTCAGGTCCAGGGGGCTGGAGACGGAGACATCGGTCTGGCTGGGGGGGGCGGAGGAGTCGCCCGGGTTCAGACTGTCGTAGTAGTTCTCCATCTTCAGCTCCACCAGGCTCTCCCTCCTCACCACGCCACGCTCTGGGAGGTCTCTCTCCAGACTCTCCTCCTCCTCCTTGCCCTTGTCTAGCAGCAGTGAGTCCTTGATGCCCAGCAGGCCAGGAGCCTCCAGCTCGGTCTCCAGCTCGGCCTCGGAGGCTGGGGAGCTGGCCTCCTCGATGGAGTTGGTGAGGTGGGAGGACCTGCCGCTGCTGCTGGCACTGCTTAGGTCCAGCTCCGTCTCCGAGATGGAGGAGATCATGTTGCTGACCAGGCGCCCGCCGGCAAAGGCCGCCTCCAGCTCCCCTTCCACCTCCGAGTCAGAGCCGGGCGAGCTCAGCTCTTCCCCATGTCGTCCGCCGGGCAGGAAGGCCTTGGGGGTCCTGCTGGTCATGTCGGCCTCGATGCCAGGGTCAGAGGACGGCGAGGTGGTCTCGGAGGAGCCTGAGGGGTGTCCGCGCACGCCGGCCGCCCGGCCGGGCTGGGCACCTTCCCCATCGGAGCTGAGGGGCTCCCCCAGCCCCCCGGAGGTGCCCGTCACCCGGGCGTCCTGCCGCGGGGGGACGGCCCCAGTCCCCACCTCCTCCCGGGGCTGGTAGGGGGGGACTGCGGGGGACCCCAGGCTCCCTGGGACACCCCCTTGGCTGGGCACCCGCCTGTCGTGGCCACTGGTGGCCCGGGGCAATGAGCCCATAGTGGGGCTGCGGGTGACCGCTGGCCCCGGTGGAGATGGAGCCAGGCGAGGAGGTGGGGGGCGGCGGGGGGCGGGGGGCACCGAGGAGATGAGATTCATGTTATAATCCTCCCCTGCACCCGGGGGCGGGGGGCTGCGGTGGGCAGGGGGCTGGGGGCTGTTGCTTTGCAAGTCCAAGGGGGAGGGTGGCATCGAGGCGAGGGTCCGGCCGGCCCCCCCAGGGCTCAACCCCTTCGGGCTCTCCAGGCAGGGTCCATCTTGGATGCAGGCATGGGGGGATGAGTGTCCTGCAGGCAGAGCCCCCCCGTCAGCCCCTCCATGACACCCCCCAGGCTGTGGGACCCTGGGGACAGCCCACCCCCACCCCACAGCCACCCACCAGACCAGGACCCTCAGGGCAGCCCCACGCTGCCCCACAGCCCCGCTCCGTGCCCCCCACCCTTCCCCCCACTGACCGGTGTGTGAGGAAGAGGAGGAGGAGGAGGAGGAATGGCGCAGGGCCTCCTGCCAGCTGGGGCGTGGGGCGGGCGGCGGGAAGGTGCCATTGTTGTTCAGGGTGTCCTGGGAGAGCAGAGCAGGAGGGTGGGTGGGTGGGTGACACGGGAGGGGACAGGGGTGGCCCAGAGCAGGGAGGGGACATGCAGGCAGCTGAGCCCAGGGAAGGGACGCGAAGGTGTCCCAGGGCGCTGGCATGGGGGGGGAAGACAGGGTGCCCTGTATGCAGGGCCAGGGGGGTCCCCAGGCTGGCCGGGATCCTGCAGGGATGCCCCTCGGGACTGCTGGGTGCCCCCCGACAGCCTGGCACCACCCGGGACACGTGCCCAGGGGCTTATCAGGATTAGGGCCACCACGTCCCTGGGTCCCCTGCCCGGCCAGCCACAGAGCCAGCCCCAGGGATGCCACGCTGCCCATCCCGCAGGGCCCAGGGACAGCAACGGGGACAACGTGACAGCACCAGCGGGACCCCACGGGACCCCCGGCACGAGGCCCTGCCCTGCCCTGTCCTATCAAGAGCATGGGCTGAGGCCATCAAGCAGGACCCTGGTGCCACCCCCAGAGACCCCCCCAGAGACCCCCATCCCCGGCTGGGCCTGGCTGCCCCATCCAGCAGGGGATTAATCCCAAGGGGAAGCATGGGCAGGTGGTGATCGGTAATCCCGAGTGGGGATTAACCAGCAGGGCTGGGACACGTGCTGTGGGGCACGCAGGGGGGTCCAGAGATGGGTGACAGGGAGACATGGGGCTGGGCACCCCATCCTGCGCTGGTGCAGAGGGGATGGAGAAGGGAGCACTGGGATCACCAGGATCCACTCCCCAGGCAAAGGGATGGGGCTGGATTCTGCATGGCAGGGGCTCAGCTCACAGCCAGGGGGGGGTCAGTAGGATGTGGCTCTCCTGGGGGGGTCCCGAACATCCCCCTGAGCCCCCCGGTTCCATGGCAGTGCAGTGATATGTGGGGGGTCAGCACCGCACATGTGTGTGTGTGTGTGTGTGTGTGTGTGTGTGTGTGTGTGTGCCAGGGGACACACAGACAGCCCCGAGTCTGCTGGGACCCCCCCGAGCAGGAATTTCCCCCAGCATGGAAAGCCCCTCAGCCCATCCCCAGGGAGGGGAAAGGAGGGGCATGGTGTGCACCAACACCCATGTGTGTGTGGCCCTGCACATGCAGCCACATATGTGCACCCGTGCACACACAGCTGTGCACACACAGCCACACACACCCCCACGCACAATCTATGCATACGTGCCCACTCGGGGTCACCCCATGACACCTTGTTCCCCTCTGACACATGGGGACGGGGACGCCCTCCCAGACATCCCCCCCCAAAGCATGCAGATCCCCCTTGTCCCCGTAGATCTGCCCCCAGTGCCCCTGCTCAGCCCCAGTCTCCATTTCTCCCCCTCCCTGCCCCTCGTGCCCACTACCCAAGGACACCAGAGCCCTCAGCCCCCTGACCATGGGCAGAGCCCCTCCTTGGCTGCCTCACCTGGGTGCCAGGGGTGGTCAGGTTGAGGGTGGTGGGTCGGTGCTTCTGTGTCTCCTCCAGGGCGGGTGAGGGGATGGGTGAGGCTGAAGGGGATGGGGGGGCTTCCAGGTCATTGCCTTCCTCTTCCTCCTCCTCCTCCTCCTCGTTGTCATCGATCATCTCAAACTCCTGGAAGTCATCCTGGAAGGTGCAGACGGGGTGTGGCTGCTCCCCCCGCTCCAGTACCAGGCAGTCCTGGGGACACAGCACCAAGTTAGGGACCACCCTACTCCCCCTCGCCACGGCCACCACTTCCACCATCCAAGAGGAAGGGGCCCTGTGCCAAGGACCAGGGACCCCCCAGCTCCCAGCCTGGCCCTGCCCATCCTGGCCCCAAACCCAGTGCTTCAGCCCACCCACACGTCTGCCCAGTCCCCCCAGTATCAGACAGAGCTGGGGACAAGCTGTGAGCAGGAGCCACCTGAGCCACAAGAGCCACAGGAGCCATGGCAGCTGCCAAAGCCATGGATATCACCAGAGCCAGGGGAGCCACCAGAGGGTGCCTGGCCAGCATGGCCAGCACAGTGCTGGCCACCCATGGTCCCTGTAGCCACCCACAGGGATGTGATGGTTGGCCTGGGGTGCTCTGCCCCCCCCTTGCACCCTGCATTTCATCCCCCAGTCACCCAGTCCCAGGGCCCTGCTCCCTCTGCTCTGGGAGGGGTCATTGCCCCCCCTGCCCCACGGGACCCCCACCACCTTCTCATAGTGATCCGAGTCATAGTTGAGGCCGATGCCACAGTCGTCCGTGATCTCCGACAGGTCCTCGTCATCGAACTCCTCCAGGCTGATGTCCTGGGGGGGCCTGGGGACAGGGGACAGGGGCCCAGGGCTGGGGACATCAGGGCTGGGGGATGTCAGGGCAGAGACCCTCCAGGCAGAGACCCCCCACCCAAGTGGTTCTCCAGCCTGGGGGGTGCCAGTGACCCAGCAGTTCCTGCAGGGATCTGGGGATGGGAGGGGGGGGGTCAGGCCAGAGCCCCCAGACTGGGCAGGATTTGGGAAAGGGCTTGAACCACTGGGGGGATGAGTGAGACGGGGGGGCAGTGCCCGGGCACATCAGGGATCCCTGGCCCACCCCCCTCAAGGTCCTCCCAGCCCAGCAGCTCCAGGACCCGAATGGGTCTGGGACCCCCTGCAGGGGGTGTCATAGCACCCACCCCCAAGCCCTCTGGGCTGTCCCCCTGCCCCAAACACTCCCTCTGCAGCCCCTTGCCAGGGGTGCTCATCCCCACTTCCCAGGGAGAAAGATTTCCCCTAATCCCCTAATTCCCAGAACTAGGCCACCCCCCCCCCCCCCCCCCCGCCCACATTCCCCGATTTGGGACAAAAACAGCAGAGCCGGGGGGGGGGGAGGGTACACAGGACAGTGACCATGGGCAAGGGGGTACCCAAAGCACTGGGGGGAAGAGTCCTGGGGGTGTCAAGGATCCCTGAGCCACCCAGGGGGATGGTGGGAGGGCAGGGACTGCACAGCCATGAGACCCCTGGGATGGGACCCCTGTTGCAGGGGCTCGGCTCCCACCCCCCTTCATATGGGGGGGGCACAACCCCAGCCCCCAGACGAGGGGATACGCAGGAGAGGGGTTGGGGTCCTGCCCCACACAGGGGTCCTGTCCACCCGTGGCTGAGCTGCCCAGGGAGGCTGAAACCCCCTCCCACCCATGGGCAGCGACTGCTGTGACAAACCACAGCTGATGTTTCTGGGTCACAGGCTGCTGGTGCTGGGGGGGGGGCATGGTGGGATGGGGCCACCACAGCACAGGATGGGGCCACCAAAGGCATGGGATGGGGCCAGCACATGGGCTGGGGCCACCACAGCATGGCATGGGGCCACCATGGCATGGGATAGGGACACCAAAACAGGGCATGGGGACACCACAACAGGGTATGGGACCATGGGATGGGGACACCCTAGTACGGGATGGGGCGACCACAACATGGGATGGGGATGTCATAGTGGGATGGGGTCATCATGACATGGGATGAGGCCACCATGGTGGGATGGGACCTTCACAGTGGGATGGGACCACCAAGGTGGCAGGATGGGGCCCAGCCCTGCAGCCCCCCAGAGGGGCCCAACCCAGCTCCCCAGCAGCCCCATCACAGCAGGCATGGGGTACAAGGGGCCCTGGGAGGTGCTGGCAGCCCCCAGCCCAAGCCCATGGTGGCAGCTGGGCCCCCAGATGCTCCCAGGGAGGTGGATGCAGACTCTCAGGGACCCACCCCAAGCCTGGGACTGTCACCCAGGGCTGGGACACCAGACCAAGGGACAAGCCCTGTCCTACCCCCCCAACAGCACCACCTCCTGTCCTGACCCCTGCTGCTCCTTCCCTCCCGGGCCAGGGGATCTCCCCCAGCCCCCAGCCCCAACCAGCTGGGCACCACTGCCCCGGGGGTCCCTAGGGACCCAGTTCACCACCCCCCGGTTTGGGCGGCACACGCGCCAACCGAAGTCACCACCCCGGTGCTGGGGGACACTGGGGAGATGGCCAGGAGACAGCAGGGGACACTGAGGGGATGGCTGTGGTCACTGGGGGACACTGAGGGGATGGCCAGGGTACGCTGGGGGACAGTGGGAGGATAGCTGGGGATGCTGGGGGGATGGCCATGGGACACCGGAGCAATGGCTGGGGACACAGGGGATGTGGCCATCCCTGTCCCTCCCCAGGCTATGAGGACCCCCAGGGCTGGCAGATGGGTCCCCAGGGTTGCAGGGCCCACCCCCAGGCTGCCCCCCCCTCCTCCGGGGGGGGGGCAGTGTGTCAGCTCCAGCTCTTGGGGCACCCACAAAGGGTCTTCTGGGGGGGGCCCGGGGGTGGAGGACAGGTTGTCACTGTCCCTGTCTGGAGAAGCAACGATTTCAGCCCCCGGGGACCGAACCCTCTGGGAGGAGAGAGTGGGGCAGGAGCGGGGCGGGGATCCCAAGGGTGCTGCGGCCTGGCCTGCCTCTCACAGCCCCCCCGGGACAGAAAGAGCAGGGACACCCCGGGGACAGCGCGGGGACGGGCAGAGGGCGGGGGATGAATGGGGACAACAGCGATAAGGACACGGCCTGGACCCCCCCGGAGTCTCCCCGGCAGAGGCCGTGTTGTCCCCACACACCACCCCCCCGCCACACCACTGTATGCAGGCGGGGACACCCCGGAGTCCCGCGGCGAGACTGGGGACACGCGGCTCAGGACACACCCCGGGGACACGTCCCCTGTCCCCCCCACTCCCTGGTGCCCCCAGGCCCTCCCCAGCCCCACTGCGGGGGTCCCACAGCCCCGCACCCCACTGCGGGGTCCCGCCAAGGTCAGGCGAGGGGGTGGGGGGGCCAGACGTGTTCCCCTCCCCGCTCCGCAAGCCGCCCCCCCGTCGGTGACAGCGAGGGTGACAGTGACCCGACACAGCGAGGATGGGGGGGGACTGGGGGACACGGTTTGACCCCAGCGGGGACAGTGGGGGGGGAGACGCAACCCCCGGCTCCACCGGCCTTGGGTGGCTGCGTGTGCGTGTGTGCCCCCCCCCCACACCCCGGACCGAGCCGCCCCCTCCTCCGGGACCGGCACCGACCCTCCCCGGGGCCGCTGCGGCGGTTCGGGAGAGACAAAGAGGCGGCGGCTCCCCCCGCAGCGGCGGGATGCGGCGGTACTGGGGGGGGGGGAAGAGAGCCCCGGGGCGGAAAACAGAGCCCCGGAGTGGGGGGGGACACAACGACCCTGAGCCCAGGCCGGGGGGAACCCAAAGCTCTGGGTTGGGGCGGGACCCTGAGCTCTGGGCTAGGGGGACAGGAAGACCCCCGAGCCCCAGTGCCCCCTCCTAAACCCCCCCGGGAGGGAGCGGCCCATGGATGCGGGGGGGGGGGGGGGGGGGGGGATGCGGCCGCGGCTGCTGCGTCGTTAATGCCGCGTGCGGGGCGGCCTATCTCTCCCCAGCCCTAGGGAACAGCAGGAAGAGAGAGGGGGGGGGGCAGGACCCTCCCCCACGATCCCCCCCATCCCCCCTCTCCCCCACCTCAGGACCCCCCATCCCCCATCCCCCTCCCTGGCCACCCCCGGCGCGGCCAAGGGCGGTGCATAGGGAAGGGCATCCCCGCATCCCCATCCCCGCAATGCCCCCCCCCCCCGCCTCAGCCCCGCGGCATCCCTAACCCCGCACCCCCCCGGGCCGGGCTCACCTGCAGCCGGGGGGGGAGAGCGAGTGGAAGGTGGAGAGCGAGAACATCTCGGCGCGATCCGCCATCTTCTCCCGGCCGGGGCTGCGCCGGACTGCGGAGCTGCGGGGGGAGCGCGGGCGGGCGGGGCGCGGGAGAGCGCTATGGGGGGGGGGGGGAGGATGGGGCCGAGGGATGCCGAGGAGGGAGGTGTAGGGAGGGAGGAGCCGGGAGAGGATGGTATAGGGCGGGAGGGGTGGTATAGGGAGGGGGTGGCACAGGGAGGGGGTGAGGGGTGTTATAGAAGGGGAGTGGCGGGGGTGGTCTCAGGGGTAGAGTCGGAGCGGCGAGGGGTGGTATAGGGAGGAGAATGGCGTTGGGGGGGGCTGTAGGAGGGAGGCGGGGGAGGGGGTGGTATAAGGGAGAGATCGGGGGGTGGTATAGGGAGGAGAGAGGGGGTGTGAGGTGTAGGAGGGCGGGGAGTGGCTATAGGCAGGAGAGCGCGGGGGGGGGGGTTGGTATGGGAGCCGGGGGGTGGTATACGGAGGGGCGGGGGGCGGTATAGAAGAAGTGTGGGGGGTGGTTATAGGGAGGGGAGCGGGGTGGTATAGCAGAGGGCGGGGTGTAAAGGGAGGGGTGCGAGGGGTGGTATAGGCGGGGAGGGGGCTCCTAGAGGGAATCAGGGAGGTGCTAGGGACTCTCGGGGAGGGGGGGTGTATAGAGGGGGAGCAGGAAGGTGCTGGCTGTCCCTTTGGCGGAGAGCTGAGGCTGTATAAAGGGGGAGCGGGGGGGCTGTATAGGGGGGTACAGGGGCTGGACAGGGTGGGACATGGGGGTGCTGTGTGCGGAGAGGTGGAGGGCTGGGGGAGCGCTATAGGGAGGAGCGGGGCGCGTGGAGGAGGTTCAGGGACTCCAGGGAGCTGTACAGGGGGATGGGGGCATAGGGAGGGGCAGGGGCCATGTGAAGGGGAGCAGGGGAGGCAGGGGGGATGCAGGCGGGGTCTGGGGTCCCCAGGAGGGCAGAGTGGGCTATAGGGAGGGGCAGGGGGGCTGTCCCGGAGGTCACAGGGGGCTCATAGCCAAGCACAGGGGGTCCGGGGGGGTCCTGAAGGTCTCTCCCGTGGGTCTCAGGGGGTGCATAAGGGGCACGAGGGTCTCTCCCGGGGTTCTGTCCATGGGGGTCCTGGGGGTCTCTCCTGGGGGCACAGGGGGGGCACTGGGGGTCCCTCCCGGGAGTCTCCGGTGCGGTTGTGGCGCTGCCCGCGGTGCCGGCGCTGTCCGCGGTGCTGAGCGGAGCTGTGCGGGACCAGCGGCGGGAGCTGCCGGGGCTCTGGGAGCACTGGGGGGGTCCCGGTGGAGCCCCCCCAGCAGTGTCTCTGGAGCCGATGCCTCTGGTGGGTTCCACAGCCTCTGTCACCCCCCCACCCCCGCCCCCCCGACCGACAGAGAAGCCCCGGGTGGGACCGCGGCCCCCGGGTGCCAGCAGGAGGAGAAAGCGACCCAGGGGACATCCCCGACCCATCGCCACCCCCCCATCCCGCCATTGCCCCTCTGAGCCCCCTGGCCCTGTCCCCTCCCAGTGCCCCCTGACTGGTGTCTCTGTCCCCTGCCCAGAGACCCCCGGTGCCCCCCAACCAGTGGCTCAGCTCCCCCACATTTCCCCCCCAGCCCCCCCCAGCCAGTGTCTGCTCCCCAGCCCACTCCTCAGTGTCCTCATTCATTCCCCCGACTGGTGGCCCTGTCCCCCTCCCACTGCTACACAGTTCCCCCCTGCCCAGTTGCCCACTTGCCCTTCCAGTGCCCCCCTGCCCAGTGTCCCTTTTCCTCCCCTGCAGTGTCCCCCAGCTGCCTCCCGCCAGTGTCCCTGTCCCCCCCCCCCCATGTGCTGGCAGCCACCACAGGGGCTTAGAGCTGGGCAGATAGCTCAGCAGCACAGACCCCCCCAACGCATCTGCTGCCCAGAGACCCCCCCTGGCACCGCTGCCCCCCCCCCCCACTGTGTCCCAGGCACAGACACCGTCCCTCTGTCCCCAACCTTTATTGCACAGCAAAGGGCTGGGGTGTGGCCCTGTCCACGCTGTCACCACACGCAGGGCAAGGGGGGGGGTGGGGACAGGATGCTGGGGGTCCCTCAGGGGCCCCCCTGTGCCAGCAGCAGGTCCAGGTAGGCTCCAGAGATGAGGTCCTGCTCGCCCACCCCCAGGTCCCGCAGCAGCCCCTGTGCCAACCGCTCCCCCTCCTCCGGGCTCTGCCCCTCACCCAGCACCACCTGTGGGAGGGGAGGGAAGGGGAGAGGGGGGTGAGCCCCGGGGTACCCCCCAACCACCCCCCACCTTTCCCCTTCCTCACCTCCAGCTCCAGGAAGTCCCCCAGCCCCTCCACGCTGTCCAGGTGCAGCCGGGTCTGTCCCAGGAGAAGGAGGAGCCGCTGCTTCCTCACCCTGCCCAGCACCCCCAGTGCCTGCTCCAGCACCACCTGCAACACAGCACCTTGTGGGTGGGGGTCCCGGGGGGGGCTGGAGGGAAGGGTGGGGGTCCCAGCACTCACCTCCAGCCCGTCGGGGTCGGCCGTGGGGGTGATGTTGAACCTGGAGAGTTTGGGGCCGGGAGCATCTGGGCGCTCATAGGAGATCAGCTCCCCCCGGCCATCCTGGGGAGGGGGGGGAGGTCACAGAGGGTTGGGAGGGACCTCTGGGGATCACTCAGCCCACCCCCTGCCAGGGCAGGGTCCCTCCAAGCAGGAGGCACAGGATGGGGTCCTGGGGGGTTGGGAATGTCTCCAGAGATGGAGACTCCAACCCCCCCTGGGCAGCCTGGGCCAGGGCTCTGCAACCCTCACACTCCCCATGGTCACCTTGGTGCCCGTCGCCTCCTGTCCTGTCTCTGGGCACTGCTGGGAAGAGCCTGGTCCCACCCCCGTGCCCCCCTCAGATCTCCCTCAGCACTGGTGAGATCCCCCCATCCTCTGGGGGCTCAGCAGCCCCGAGTCCCTCAGCCTCTCCTCACAGCAGAGATGTCCCCGTGCCCACTCACCTGCCCCTTGCTGTCCCCTCCCCAGCAGTTCCCTGTCCTCAGCCTGGGGACCCAGCACTGGTCCCAGTTCTGCAGCTGGGGCAGAGCAGAGAGAACCCCCCCCCCTCCTGAAGGGCCCCAGGAGGCCACCAGCCCCCTTGGCCACCAGGGCACGGGGCTGGCTCGTGGTCATCCTGGTGGCCACCAGGCCTCGAAGATCCTTCTCCCCAGAGCTGCTCTCCAGGGGGTGACCCCAGCCCAGCCCCTCCCTGGGGACCCCCTGAACCCAACCCTTGCCCCTGACTCTCAGGGGTTCCCCTGCCCGGCTCTCAGGCCTGTCCTGGTCACTCTGGGTGGCAGCACAGCCCTTGGGGGGTCACCCACCCCTCCCAGGATGGTGTCACCACCGAGGGGACACTGTCCCTTCCTCCAGGTCAGGGTCAGAACCAGGGCCAGGGCAGGGAGCGGGGATATCGGGGTCTGGAGGGGGCAGAATCAGGGCCAGGATCAGGGTCAAGATCCAGGTCAGGGTCTGGAGGGGGTCAGCACCAGGGTCAAGGGTCATCCAGGGTCAAGCGGGGTCAGTAACGAGGTCATTGGTAGGGTCAGCACCAGGGTCAAGGGTCATTCAGGGTCAAGTGGGGTCAGTAACGAGGTCATTGGCAGGGTCAGCACCAGGGTCAAGGGTCATTCAGGGTCACGTGGGGTCAGTAACGAGGTCATTGGCAGGGTCAGCACCAGGGTCAAGGGTGGGGTCAGGATTAGGAGCAGGGACAAGGTCAGGGTCAGGCTCTGGAGGGGTCAGGATGAGGGTCAAGGTCAGGGTCAGGAGGGGGTCAGGATGAGGGTCAAAGGTCATCCAGGGTCTGACTCAGGTCCAGGCCCCGCCCCAGGCCCCGCCCCCTCGCAGTCCCCTCCCTCTCCCCCCGCCCCTTCCCCCCGCACTCACCGGGGTCCTCCTCAGCTTCAGCCGTCCCTTGGGCACTCGGAAGAAGGTATCCTCCTGCTCCAGCACCCGCCCGGGACCCGTCCCCATCCTCTCCGCCACCGCCCTCACCTCCTCCCGGCACCGCACCCGCGCCTTCACCTCCACGTTGCGCCTCATCCCGCCGCTCAATCCCATTGGGCAGCGCTGCTGCTCGTCAGCACCGTGCGCTCACTCCCATTGGTCCGGGGTTTTTTTCGCCTTCTGATTGGTTACGGCGCCTCCCAGGCCCCGCCCCGCTGGGACGCGACTGGCGGCGGACGGGGCGTGGGCCGCCATGATGGCGGCGGCCCCGGGGAAGGGGAGCGGGGACGGCATCGGGGCTGTGCCCGCCGCTACCCGCCTGCAGGCCTACGCCTGGTGCCGGGAGTTCTTGGCCGGCTCCTGGAAGCTGATCGGGCCCGAGGAGTTCGCCATCGGACCCGTCAGGTAGGAGGAGAAAGGAGAGAAACATCCCCTGCCCGCTCCCCCTTCACAGGGTTCCCTGGGGGGTGTGTGCCCCCTGTCCCCCCCCAGACCCCTTCCCTGTGTCCCCACAGTTGCTCCCCAGACTCGTAGTCCTGGCCCCCCAGACCCACCTCCCATTTCTCCCCCACTCAACGATTTTTTCTCCCCCCCGTTGTTCTCCAGCTCCGTGCCCTCCAGCCCCTCCCCAGTGTCTCACCGTTTCCTCCCCAATTTCTGATCCTTTCTCCCCCCAGTTGCTCCCCGAACTGGTGCCCATCTCCCCCCAGTGCCCTCCAGTTATTACCCTCAGTGATGGCCCTGTCGTCCCCCGGACTCCCGGTGTCCCCCAGTTGTCGTGTGTCCCCCCCCCCAATTGCTGACCCTTTGTCCCTCACCTCACTGGTGACCCTGTCCCACTCAGCCCCCTCCCCAGCGTCTCCCAGTTGCTCCCCTCACTGGTGGCCATATCCCCTCTCAGTGCCTTGTCCCCTCTCAGTGTCTCCCATTTGTCCCCCCTCCCGGTGACCCTCAGTTACCCTGTTCCCCCCAGTCCTCATCCCAGTCCTCCCCAGTCCCCTTCACAATGTCCCCCAGTGCCCCCCAACTGGTCTCCCAGTCCCTCCTTCACAGTGTCCCCACCTGCTGGACCTGTCCCCTCTCTGTGGCCCCCAACACCCCCTGGCTCATCTCCCAGTGCTTATCCCCAGTGCCCCCCAGTGGCCCCCCCACCATTGTCTCTGTTCCCCCTCACGGTGTCCCCCTGAACCGATGTCCCTTTCCCCCCACGTCCCCAAGTGCCCCCCTCATGGCTGTCCCCATGTCCTGGGGGGCTGTGTTACAGTGGGGGGCTCAGCAATCTGCTCTTCAAGTGCTCCCTGCCCGAGCACGTCCTGAGCCTGGGGGATGAGCCCCGCCAGGTCCTGCTGCGTGTCTACGGGGCCATCCTGCAGGTGAGACCCCCCCCGACCCACCAGCACCCCCCCCAGACCCACTGCTATTCCCTGAGACCAGCCCACAGCCCCCCCCACACTGGCTGACAACCCCTCTGACCACCAACACCCCCCCCGACCACCAACACCCCCCCCCCCCCCGACCACCAACACCCCCCCCCTGACCACCAACACCCCCCCGACCACTGACACCCCCCCCGACCACCAACACCCCCCCCGACCACCAGCACCCCCCCTGACCACCAATACCCCCCCCCCGACCACAGACACCCCCCCCCCCGACCACCAGCACCCCCCCCGACCACCAACACCCCCCCTGACCACCAACACTCCCTCAGACTGGATAGCAGCCTCCCCGACTGTCTCACAGCCCCCCAGACCCCAGGAGCAGCTGCAGGACTGGGGGCTCTGCTGGCATCTCCCCCCAAGCTGGGTCCCAGCAGTTCCTGGGGCCCGGGGGGGTGTTGGGTGCGGGGGTGTCACTGCTGTCCCCCCAGGGTGTGGACTCCCTGGTGCTGGAGAGTGTCATGTTCGCCATCCTGGCCGAGCGGGCGCTGGGGCCGCGGCTCTACGGGGTCTTTCCCCAGGGCCGCCTGGAGCAGTACATCCCGGTGAGGGGAAGGGGCTGGGAGGGGGGTGGTCGGGAGGGGGGCAGACCCCTCACCTCACCCCTGCCCCCCCTGCCCCCCCAGAGCCGTCGGCTGCGCACGGAGGACCTGCGGGACCCCCACATCTCCCAGGAGATCGCGGTGAAGATGTCGCAGTTCCACGGGATGGTGATGCCCTTCAACAAGGAGCCCAAGTGGCTCTTTGGGACCATGGAGTGGTGAGTGGCCACCAGCAGCCACTGGGCCACTGGCCCCAGGGGAGGGGATAAGACACTGGGAAGAAATTGTTTGGGGTGAGGGTGCTGAGCCCCTGGGTGCCCAGGTTGCCCCCAGAAGCTGTGGCTGCCCCATCCCCGGAGGGGTTGAAGGTTGGATGGGGCTTGGAGCCCCCTGGGCTGGGGGAGGGGTCCCTGACCATGGCAGGGGGGGCACTGGGGGGGATTTAAGGACTCTTCCCACTCAAACCCTTCCATGCATCCCCCGCCATGGTTTCCCTCACCATGAGGTTTCCCAGGGGCGTTACTGCAGAGCAGGCTGGGGAGGGAGGGGTGGGATTTGGGGCTCTGTAGCACCCAGGGGTGTCCGTGTGTGTCCCCCACAGCCCCTCCCCTGCCCCCAGGTACCTGCAGCAGATCTCAGAGTTGACGTTCCCCGAGGAGCTACAACAGGAGAAGTTTCAACAGCTCCAGGCCTACAACTTGGAGGAGGAGATGAGGAGCCTCAGGTGACCCCCCCTGGCTGGTTGGGTGCCATTCCCCCCACAGAGGCCCGGTGGGACTCGGTTTCCCTGAGAACCCCTGTCCAGAGGGTGGGGGGATTCTTCAGAGGGGTTCCTCCACCCCAGGGACACCCACAGACCATGGGGAGGGGGTGCTGGGGGCGGGGATCCCACAAGATTTGTGTCCCAGCTATGTCTGTGGCTCACCCACCCACCCGAGGTGGTGGCCTTGGTGGCCCTGGTGAGCAGCAGGTCCTTCTCCAGCTGAGGTGTGTCCCCCCCACCCCACAGGGAGCTTCTGGAGTCCACCCCCTCCCCGGTGGTCTTCTGCCACAACGACGTCCAGGAGGGTGAGCAGAGCTGGGGGGGCCCAAGCTCCTGAGCAAGGGCTAGGCCCCCCCACCCCTGCCTGAGCCCCCCTTGGTTCCATGGGCCCCCCCTGAGCTCCCCAACTCTGCACAGGGAACATCCTGCTGCTGTCTGGGCAGGAGGCAGCCCCCTCCGACAGGCTCATGCTCATCGACTTCGAGTACAGCAGCTACAACTACCGGTGGGTTGGGGGGGGGGACACTGGGGAGGGGCAGGGGGCTCACTGGGCTCAGCTGACCCCTCCCCTATCTTCTCCCAGGGGCTTTGATATTGGCAATCACTTCTGTGAGTGGGTTTACAACTACACCCATGGCTCCTGGCCCTTCTTCAAGGCCTCCCCCGAGAACTTCCCCAGCAGGCAGCAGCAGGTACAGCCCCCCCCTGGCAGGGGCTGAAGGGGTCAATTGCCCACCAGACACTGCCACACCAGCAGCTGGCCACCAGGACAACTGGGCAGTGGCCCCTTGGGGACAGTGGCTCTGCTGGGGGCTGGGGGGTGACACCTCTGTGACAAGGGGAATAATTAATGAGGAGATGAAGGTGACTCAGGGACTCCAAGGGGGCTCGGCTCAGGTCATCATCCCAAATGTCAGGTTTCAAAACTAAGGTTTGGTGGGTTTAAAGCCTTTGGAGTTGTTTGATGTCACTTGCAGGCAGTGTTTCCTTGTTTGATGTTTGTGTTTAACAGCACCAGAGAAAAACTTTGGGGTTTTGGCAGTTCTGCAGGTGGATTTGTCCAGTGTCATTTGTTGGATGGGTTTTAATTGTGTTTGTTTAATGCCACCTTTAGGAACTGTCTCATGGTTATCTGAGTTAATTGTTTCTCACATTTGAGTCGCCTTCATCCCCTCATTAATTAACTGCGTCTCCTGTTCCACGGAGTTGCCTTGATCTCATTAACCCCTTCCTGTGCCCCTCCCCCTGTGGCTAGTGGGGTGGAGATGTTCAGTGGCCAATTGTCCCTTTGTGCCCCCCCACCCCCACCCCGCAGCAGGGGGGTGGCAGTGCCACCAGCAGTGTCCCACCGTGCTCTGTATGCCCCCCCAGCTCCATTTCATCCGTCACTACCTCTGGGGGAACGGGGGGCACTGTGGGGACACCACCCCTGAGGAGCAGACCCGCATCGAGGAGGAGATGCTGACTGAGATCAATCGGTAAGGGGGGGCCCTGCAGCTCCCCAGACCCCTCCTCAGCGTGGGGCAGAGCTGGGGGGGCTGAAGGCTGCTCTCCCCCAGGTTTGCTTTGGCCTCCCACTTCTTCTGGGGCCTCTGGTCCATCCTGCAGGCCAAGATTTCCACCATCAAGTTTGGGTACCTGGTGAGTGTGAATGGGGTGTGGGGGGCTGAGGGGTTAAGGGGCAGCCCCTGACCCCCCCTTTTCCCCACCTTTCCCCCCCCCAGGAGTATGCACAGAGCCGCTTCCAGGCCTACTTCCAGCACAAGGCACAGTGCTCCTGAGTGCAGCCCCTGCCCCGGGACCACCCGCAGCCCTGCTGGATCCCCCCACGGCCCTGATGGACCCCCCTGCAGCTCTGCAGTCCCCCCCTCACCCTCTCAGCAGCCCCCCTCATGCTGTGGGGCCAGCATAGGAGGCTGGTTTCCTCCTGAAGGGGCTGCCCCACAAGCTGGGGGGGGCCTGGAGTGTTTGGGGTCGCGTGGAACGGTTATGGGGGTCTGGGGGAGCCCCTGCCAGCAAGTGTGGGGTAGCCTGGAGCAGAGCTGGGGGCTGCCCCTGTCTGTATCCATCCTCTCCCCCCCGACAGCAGAATGTGCCCCCTCTGCGGACCAATAAAGCTGGATCATGGAGGATGGGCACAGTGTGACACACACACACACCTCCGTCGCACCCCCCAGAGCCCCCTCCTGTGCACCACCTCCAGAGCTCCTCAGTCCCCCCACAACCCTCCCCATGAACCCCTCAACGCCCCCCCCCCCCTCCTCAGCCCTCAATCCCCCCCAGAGATCACTCCCCATCCTCTCTCCTTCCCCCCTCCCGGGGGGTCCCACACCCCAGGAATGGACCCATCCCCCCTGGGGCCGTGGTTCCCACTGTCCCCCCCGCCCCTCCCCTGCGGGACCCTCTTCCTGGCCCCCCCTTAGGCCTGTCCCGTGGCTATAAATAGCCACTATGTGGGTGAAAGGGCACGGGAGGGGGGGTACCGAGCCCCGACCCCCACCCAGGGCTGAGGGGGGGATCTGGGGAGGAGGGCAGGGCAGGGGGGGTGCTGGGCAGGAGCAGTTCCCGGGGTGCGGGCCCCCCCTCCCGGGGGAGGAGCGGTCCCGTGGGGGGTGTGGGGTGGGTTTGAGGGGGTGGGGGCTCCCTGCCCATTCCGGGCCCCTGGCAGTCCCGCCCCCCGGCCCGGTATCCCCTTACCGGACCTCAGCGGGAGCAGGAACCGCCGCCAGCCCCAGCAGGTACCGGACCGGGGGGGAGCCTTGGGGGGGGGGGGGCAGCACCGGGGGGAGGACACCCCATAACCCCCGGCACTACCGCGGGGAGGGGCCGGGACCTCCGGGGGGCTGCGGGGGGCCCGTGTGCCCCCGGCCCGGTCACCTTGGGGTGGGGGGCACAGGGGGGAGGGCGTATCCACGGGGGCTCGAACTGAGGGGTGCCCCGGGGGCTGTGGTGACACCGCTTCCCAGTGCTCCCCCCCCCCGGAATGTCCCCCGTGCAGTGGTTGCAGTTTGCTCCCAGCCCCCCCGCTCCGGGGCCTCTCAGGACCCCCGGCCGTGCCACCCCACCCCCCCGGCCCCCGGTGACAATCCCAGCGTGGGGACAGCGGGGACAGGAGCTACGAGGGGCTGGCTCGGTGTCCCCTTCTCCCTGTCTTCGAGTGTTCGTGTCCCTGTCCCCATGTGTCCGTGTTCCTGTCCCCTCTCCCGGTGTCCCTGTCCCCAGTGCCGGGGTGGCTCTGACCCTTCCCTCAGTGGGCACCGGGCCAGCACCGTGTGACTGTCACTGCCACCACCGGGGCACGGCTGGCCTCGCGCTGCCACCCCGACACTGTCACTGCCACCACTGCCACCCCAACACTGCCACCCTGTCACCACCCCCCCGGCACTGCCGTCACCAATTCCAGCACCAGCCCAGGCAACCCCATGGTGGGGTCCCCCCGACCCCCCATTCTGGGGACCCTCTATGCCCCCACCCTTGGATTTCCCCCCCCCCTGAGCTGCAGCACTGGGGATGGGGTCCCCCCTGACTGGGGTCCCCCCTCCCCCATGGGCAGCACATCCCGGGACTGGGGTCCCCCTCTTTCGGTGGATCCCCCCTCCATTGTCAGCAACATGTCCCAGGGGTGGGGTCCCCCCTCTGTGTCCCGGGGGGGGTGTCCCCCCTGTGACCCCCTACTGTAGGGGGGGGTTTGAGGGGTGGGGTCCTGTATTCTGTTACCAGGACCGGGGGGCCCACCACCCCCACTGGCAGCATCTGCTGGGGGTGAGGGTCCCCTCTCTGTTGCCGTGTCCGGGGGTCCCACCTCTATTGTGGGCTGCATGTCCCAAGGGGGGGGAGGGGTCTCCCCTCTGCTGTGGGTCCCCTCCTCCATTGCTGGGGTGAAGTTCTCCCCTCTACCTTGGGCCGCATGTCCCAGGGGTGGGGGCCTTCCCTCCGTTGCTGGGCTGGGGGTCCCCCCTCTGCCTTGTGCAGCATGCCTGGGGTTAGGGGTCCCCCCGGGCTCTGCTGCCAGGTTGGGGTTCCCCGCACTGCCCCCCTTGCCCCCGCAGGACCCCCCAGCCCCACCATGGCGGAAGCCCACCAGGCCGTCGCCTTCCAGTTCACCGTCACCCCCGAGGGCCTCGACTTCCACCTGAGCCGCGAGGCCGTGCGGCAGCTCTACCTGGCGGGGGTCTCCTCATGGAAGAAGCGTTTGGTCCGAGCCAAGGTGGGATGGGGACGGGGGCAGGGGCGGGTGGAGGCTCCGAGCCCCCTGCACCCCCCAACCCTGACCCCCCCTGCACTCACAGAACAGTTTCCTGACCGGGGTGTACCCGGCCTCCCCCTCCAGCTGGATGGTGGTGGTGGTGGCCACCGCCGGCTCCTGCTACTGCCAGGTCGACCCCTCCCTGGGCATCATCGCCCGCATCCAGCACTGCCTGCCCCAGAGGTGAGGGGCGCTGGAGCCGGGGGACCCCCAGCCCGTGGCCCCCCAGCCCGTGGTGTGGACCTCCCCCAGCCCATGGTCATGGACCCCAGAGCACAGCCCCCCAACACATAAGCACAGCCCCCCAACCTATGAAACAGTCCCCCAACCGATGGCAGGGACCCCCAGCCAATGGCACAGTCCCCTGACCCATGGGCACAGACCTCAACCCAGGGCATGGCCCCTTGACCCAGAGCAGGGACCTCCAATCCATGTGTACAGCCCCCTGACCCCAGCTACCTCACCCGGGGGGTCACCCCCACATCCCCCCACCCCATGAGTATGAGCCTACCTGCCCTGTACCCCCCCAACATGTCCCCAGCCCCACCAGCATGGCCATGGGGGTTCTGGTATCCCAGGGGCTGTTCCACCCATGCTCTCCACCCCTATGGCCATAGCCCTGTATGAGGACATCCCCCACGGGGTCCCATCCCATGCATTCCACCTCATGGCATCCTGGGTGGGGTCTTCTTCCATCTCCCTCATCCCCATGGCCCCACATGAGGACACCCTGGGGGGTCCCACCTCACGTCCCCCACCCCATATCCGCCATGGCCACACATGGGGACATCCTGGGGGTCCCACCCCATATCCCACACCCCGTGTCCCTTCACTGGGACATTCCGGGGGGTGCCACCCCATGTTTGCCCCTCAGGGTTCCTCCCAAGCCCCCGTCTCTCCCGCAGGCTGGGGGCGCAGGGTGGGTCAGTGCTGAGCACGGTTCTGTTCTCCACCGGGGTTTGGCTCTCGGCCGTGCTGCTCTTCCGCCAGGCCCTCAAGCTGATGCTCTCCTACCACGGGTGGATGTTTGAGCCCCACGGCAAGACCAGCCGCAGCACCCGGCTCTGGGTGGTGAGCAGGGGGATGGATGCTCCAGAACCGCCTCCAGAACTGGGACAACCCGGGGGTGTTAGAATCTGGTCATGGCATGGGGCTGGGATCCAGTGCTGGGCTCCCTGCCCCAGTGGTTCTGGGCTCCATTGTCTGTGCCAGAACTTGGTGTGGGTGCTGGGCTGAGTGTCCTGACAATGCCACCCTCATCCCTGTTCCTCCCCGTGTCCCTCCTTGTGTCCCCCCCTGTCCCCAGGCACTGATGCGGGTCCTGGTTGCCCGTCAGCCGCTGCTCTACAGCTTCCAGAGCTCCCTGCCCAAGCTGCCCGTGCCCCCCGTCAAGGCCACCATCACCCGGGTAAGGGACAGGGAGTGTGGGGGGAGGTGGCAGGGTCAGGGGGTCAGAGGGTGATGCTGCTCTCCCCGCAGTACCTGGAGTCAGTGCGGCCGCTGCTGGAGGATGAGCAGTACAAGAGGATGGAGGCCTTGGCCAAGGACTTCCAGGAGAAGACGGCTCCGCGCCTCCAGAAGTACCTGATCCTCAAGTCCTGGTGGACCACCAACTACGTGAGTGTGTCCCCGTATCCCCCCACCTCCATCTCTGGGTGACCCCCACCCGAGCCTGTGGCCCTGCTGTCCCCCCCGTGACCCTGGGGAGGGGGACGTGGGGCCTCCTGGGGGTCCCAACTGGGGGATTAGGGCAGGAGGGTCTGAACCCTGTCACCATCCCCATCCTTGTCCCTATTCCTGTCCATGTTCCCATTCCCATCCCTGCCCCTTCTCTCCATTCCTGTCCCTGTTCCCCCTGTCCCACCCCATCCGTGTCCTCCCTGTCTCCATTTCCACCCCTGTCCCTGTCCCCATCCCTGTCCCTGTGTCCCCTGTCCCCATCCCTGTCCCTGTGTCCCCTATCCCCAACCCCATCTATGTTGTCCCTGTCCCTGTTCCTCTTCTGTTGCCCACCCTTGTCCCTGTAACTGTCCCTGTCCCTCCTGTCCCCATCCCTGTCCCCAGGTCAGTGACTGGTGGGAGCAGTACATTTACCTGCGGGGACGCAGCCCCATCATGGTCAACAGCAACTACTACATCATGGTAATGGGGGTGGAAGTGACCCCTGGGGTGACCCAGTCCCCCCCCAGATCCCCCTCCTGGCTCCTCACCCCCCCTTCTCCCCAGGATTTCCTCTACGTGACCCCCACCCACATCCAGGCTGCCCGGGCAGCCAACGCCGTGCACTCCATGCTGCTGTACCGCCGCAAGCTGGACCGTGGGGAGATCCCCCCCGTCAGTGGGCAGCGGAGACCCCCGGGAGTGGGGAGGGCACTGGGAGGGGATGCCCTATGGGAGTGGGGAAGGGGCTGGGGGGAGTTCCCCCTAGGAGTGGATAGGGGGCAGGGGGACACCCCCTAGAGTGGGGAGCAGGGACACCCCCCAGAGGGGGAAAGAGGAGACCCCCCAGGAGTTAGGAGGGGGGAGACCCCCCCCAGGAATGGGGAGAGGGAGACCATTGGGAATGGGGAGAGGGGAGAACCTCTGTGAGTGGGGAGGGGGTCTGGGAGAGGATGGCCACAGGGAATGGGGCTGGGGGCCCCCTGTGAGTGGGGTCCTGGGGGGATAAGGGGTCTGGCGTTGTTGGGGAGGGTAGGGGGGTGGGGGGGTCAGGGGCTGGGGGGCACAGGAGCAGTTTGGGGTCTCAGGGTCGGGTTGTTGTCTCAGGGGTGATGTTGGTGCTCGGGTGTCCCCAGGTGATGGCCCTGGGCATTGTCCCCATGTGCTCCTACCAGTCGGAGCGGATGTTCAACACCACCCGCATCCCCGGCATAGAGAGCGGTACGCGGGGGCTGACCCCGAGGGGCTTCCCCATGGGGGGCGCTCGCTGACCCCCCCTGGTGCTCCTCCGCCCCCCCAAAGGGATGTCCCTGACACACCCCCCTCTCATGTCACTCCCCAGGGATCTCTCCCTGGCCCCCTCTGTGTGTGTGTCCCCCATGTCCTTCACACCCCCCCATGCTGACCCCCCCATGAGGTGTCCCTGAACCTCTCCGTGCTCCCCACTAGGGGTGTCCCTGATCTTCCCCGATGATGCCCCCCATGAGGATCCCTGATTCCCCCTCCCCTCGTGTGTGTCCCCCAGGGAGGTGTCCCTGCCCCCCCACTCTGTGTCTGCCCCCCCCGGGTGGCTGTCCCTGACCCCTCACATGTGCCCTGACCGCCCTCATATCTGTCCCCCCCCCCATGGTGTCCCCCTGACCCCTCCGTGCCCCCAGACTCGCTGCTGCACCTCCCAGACAGCAAGCACTTGGCCGTCTACCACCGGGGTCGGTACTACAAGGTGTGGATGTACTGGGGGGGGCAGCTCCTGCGGCCCCCCGACCTCCAGCTCCAGTTCCAGCGCATCCTCGACGACCCCTCCCCACCCCAGCCCGGAGAGGAGCACCTGGCAGCACTCACTGCTGGGGAGAGGTGGCATGGGGACACGGGGGGATGCAGGGGGACATGGGGAGATGTGGAGGGATGCAGGGGGGACACGGGCGATATAGGGGTGATGTGAGGAGGGACATGGGGGGGGCATGGGGGGAGACATGGGGAGATGCGGGGGAGACGGGGGGGGTCATGGGAGGGACTTGAAGGGGAACATGGAGGGGGGACACAGAAAGAACCTGGAGGACACACAGGGAGAGGTGACACAAGGGGTGATAGAGGAGGGGGCATCGGGGGAACATGGGGGTGGATATGAAGAGGGACATGAAGGAAAACAGGAGACATGGGGAGGGACATGGGGAGAGGTGACATGAGGGGGGACATGGGAGGTGACACACGGGAGACACGGGCAAGATAAGGGGGGCAAACAAGGGGACATGGGAAATGAGATAGGGGGGATGTGCAGGGGACACACGGGGAGAGGGGACACAGGAGGGGGCATGGGAGGGTGACACGGTGGGGCCTGTGGGTGGGGGCTGTGATTAGTGGTCTCAAGGGTCCCCCAGCCCTGACCCCCCACAGGGTGCCGTGGGCCGAGGCCCGGTCCCGGTTCTTCAGCCGCGGGCCCAACAAGAGCTCTCTGGACGCCATCGAGCGTGCGGCCTTCTTCCTGGTGCTGGACGAGGAGGAGCACGGGGCCCATCCCGGGACCCCCGGCTGCATGGACGCCTACGCCAAGTCCCTGCTGCACGGGCACTGCTTCGACCGGTGGGACCCCCGACCCCAACGCTGCGACCCCTGACACGGGGACCCTCATCTGGGACCCCCAACACTGGGACCCCTGACACTGGGACCCCTGACACTGGGACCCCATTTGGGACCCCTAATACTGGGACACCACCCCAAGACCCTCAACCCTGGGACCCCCACCCCTGGGGCCCCCAGACCTCCAGGACCTCCTCTCCCAGGGACCCTCACCCATTGGACCCCTGGGAACCTACTCCTGGGACCCCCACCCCTGGGACCCCCAAACCCACTCAACCTCAGGACCCCCAAACCCTGCTCCCACCCCTGGGAACTCACCCCAAGACCCTACCCCCAGGGCCCTCAACAGTGGGAACCCCCCAACATGGGGATCTATGGACCTCGGGGACCCCCACCCTGGGAACCCACCCATGTGTGACCCCCACACCCAGACCCCCGCCCCTGGATCCCCCAACCCCAGAACTCCCACTCCTGGATCCTCCCAGACTTGCACATCCCTATGACCCCGTGGGGCCCTCATTCCCTCCTGGATGCCCCCACCTGAGCCCCCCCCCCCCATGCCCCCCAGCTGGTTCGACAAATCCTTCACCCTGGTGGTCTACAAGAACGGGAAGCTGGGGGCCAACGCCGAGCACTCCTGGGCAGACGCCCCCATCGTGGGGCACCTCTGGGAGGTAACTGGGGGGGGACCCCCAGGGGGGCACACACGTAGGACACCCCTATGGAGCACCCCAGAGAGGGGACCCCCATTGGGCACCCTCGGAATGGGAACCCCCAGTTGGGGACCCCAAGGGTGGGCCCCACACACCTAGGGGTGGGGGACAGAGGTGATAGCCCTGGGGGAGGCCTGGGACAAGGTGGGGAAACATGAGGGGACACTGAGGGTTTGGGAGGTTGCTGGGGGGTTTAGGTGACACTGGGTTCTGGGGCGACACTGGGGGTTGGAGGGGAGGGGGTAGGAGGGGCTGAGGGGACACTGGGGGGGTTGGAGGGGATGTTGGGGGACTGGGGGTGACACTGGGGGTCTGTTGCCCCCCACTCACCCCCTGTCCCCCCCAGTTTATGCTGGCAACAGACAAGTTCCAGCTGGGGTACACAGAGGAGGGGAACTGCCGGGGGGACCCCAACCCTCTCCTAGTTCCCCCACAGCGCCTGCAGTGGGACTTATCCCAGCAGGTGGGTGACACCCCTGGGGACACCCCATGGGAACAAGGAAGGTCTGGGGATTGGCCTCGTGACTCCCCATGGCCCCTGTGTCCTCATGTTCCCTGTGTCCCCATGTCCCCATACCCCCTCACGTCCCCATTCTCCCCTCCTCCCCTACATCCCCCTGTGTCCCTGATGTCCCCATGTCACCCCAGTGCCGTGCTGCCATCGAGGGGTCCCTGCGCCTGGCCCGGGCACTGGCGGATGATGTGGATTGCTGCTGCTTCCAGTTCGGAACCTTCGGGAAGGGGCGGATCAAACGCTGCAGGACCAGCCCGGATGCCTTCATCCAGCTGGGACTGCAGCTGGCACACTTCAGGGTGGGACAGGGACAGGGACGGGGACGGGGACGGGGACAGGGACACAGCATGGGATGGGATGGGATAGGGATAGGGATAGGGATAGGGATAGGGATAGGGATAGGGATAGGGATAGGCATGGGGATGGGATGGGTTAGGGATTAGGATTAGGATTAGGATTAGGATTAGGATTAGGATTAGGATTAGGATTGGGATTGGGATTGGGATTGGGATGGGATTGGGATGGGATTGGGATGGGATGGGGATGTGGCCAGGATGTAGCCAGGTCCAGGACACCCCTGCCCCACAGGACAAGGGCTGTTTCTGCCTGACCTACGAGGCCTCCATGACGCGGCTGTTCCGAGAGGGGCGCACAGAGACTGTGAGGTCCTGCACCTCTGAGGCCACCGCCTTCGTGCGCAGCATGAGTGACCCCCAGAAGGATGTGAGCAAGGGGAAACATGGATGCCCTGCTGTCCCCCTGCCAGGATGAGATGTCCCTGGGCCACACCTGCCCTTCTTGGGTGGGCCTGTCCCCAGGGGAGACCCCTGCCCCTCCTGGAGGTTCCACCTCTGAATGAGGTCCCCATCTCTCACGGATGTCACCATCCCTCCCAGATGTTCCCACTCCCCACTAATGCCCCCTCCCCGTCGATGTCCCCATCCGTCAGGACCCCCTCCCAGGATCTGCTCGTCCCTGGGGAGGTCTCTCCCCACACGGATCACCCTGGGGGTGGCTTGGGGGTCCCAGACCCGTGTCCCCCCCCCTTACCCTGTGCCTCCCCCAGCGCTCAGAGCGGCAGCGCCTGTTCAAGGTGGCAGCTGAGAAGCACCAACAGATGTACCGCCTGGCCATGACCGGCGCTGGCATCGACCGACACCTCTTCTGCCTCTACCTGGTGTCCCGCTACTTGGGGGTCCAGTCCCCCTTCCTGGCAGAGGTGGGGTGCAGTGTGTGTCCCCCGGGTGCTATCAGAGCCCTGGTATCTCTCCACCCCCCTGCCCCCACAGCAGGAGTGGGGTGCAGTGGGGCGCAGTGGGGTGCAGTGTCCCACCCCCCCGCAGGTGCTGTCAGAGCCCTGGCGTCTCTCCACCTCCCAGACCCCCCAGCAGCAGCTCAAGATGTTCGACATGGACAAATTCCCCGACCACGTCGCCACCGGCGGTGGCTTCGGGCCTGTGAGCACCAGGGGGGCCCAAGGGGGTGGGGTTGGAGGGTGCGGGGCTGCCGGGGAGGGGGGGCAGGGGGGTGTGGGGTCTGTATCACGACCCCCTTCCATCGGGCTGGGTCAGGGTCAGGCATGTGCCCCCACACCAGCCCCACAACCCAGCCCCACAGCCCAGGGGGATGTCCTGGGGGGCGGGCGGGGGTCCCCATGGCCACTGCCCTCCAGGTGGCCGATGATGGGTATGGAGTCTCCTACATCATCGCGGGGGAGAACCTCATCAGCTTCCATGTCTCCAGCAAGTTCTCCAGCCCTGAGACGGTGCGGGGGGTCCTGAGGGGTCTGGGAGGTCCCGGGGGGTGGGGGTAGCAGAAGGTCCCCCGGGAGGTGGGGGGCTTGGGGTCCCCAGTGGATTGTGGAGGGGGGGGTCTCTTGGTGGGGGCTCTTGGGAGGATTCTGGGGGAGGGATTTGGGGGGGTTCCCAGGGGAGGGATTGGGGAGGTCCTTGGGGGGGGGGGGGGGCAAGGAGGTTCTGGGGGACTGTGGAGTCCCTTGGGAAGGGGGATGGGAAATCCTCGGGGGAGGAGGGTGCTGGGGGCCAGAGGTGTCTTTGGTTGGAGGCTGAGGGGTTGGGGGGTTCCCAGGTGTAGGGGGGGGATGCCAGGGGGGTTCTGGTTTGGGAGCAGGGGGGTACCCATGGGGGGGGGCAGATGGCTGTTGCCATCCCTAGTGGGGGTCTCCTGAGGGGTCTCCATGGGCCTGGGGCAGCCCTTGACTCCACCTCACCCTGTCCCCTCCCCTGGGGACCCCCCCCTCTGTCCCTGCTGGGCGTCCTGGGAGAGTCAGGGTACCCCAGGGGAAGGGGAGGGGGGGCTGGTCCTGCTCCGGGGGCTCAAGGGGAGGTCGGGCCCTGTTCAGGGAGGGCTCAGGTGGGCTGAGGGAGTGGCTGGGTCCCACTCTGGGTTTGAGGGGGGCAGAGCTCACTCTGGGAGGCCCCTGGGGGTCTGAGGGGCTCTGGGGGCTGGGGGGTCTCACCGGTTCTGCCCTCCAGGACTCGAAGCGGTTCGCGGGGCACATCCGCCAGGCCATGCTGGACATCTCCCAGCTCTTTGACAACCCCCCCACAAAGTGAGGGGGCACAGACCCCCGCCTGGGGGGAAGCATGGAGCTGGGGCTCGGGAGGGGTGGGTGGGGTGGGAGCAGCGGGGGCCTCACTGCTCTGTCTGTGTGTCCAATAAAACTGTGGTTGTGTGGTGACCCCCACCCCCAATGCATATGCCTGGGACCCCCACCCTGAGCTGAGGATCTCCACATAGGGCTGGAGACCCTCATGTTGGTCTGTCAGAATGGAGACCCCCACATCAGGCTGGGGACATCCGTGTCAGGATGTGCACCCCCACGCCGGGCTGGGGTCCCTCCTCATGTCCCCAGGGCCCCCCATGTCCCCATCGGGTGCTCCCGGGGCAGCAGATGAAAGGCGCCGTGGGGCGGTGGCCATGGGGCGGTGGCCACTGAGCCGAGCCCGATGACCCAGCAGGGCTGACCCGTTCCGCTGGCCCGTT
The DNA here is from genome assembly GCF_003957555.1 of Calypte anna. Classification (NCBI taxonomy): domain Eukaryota; kingdom Metazoa; phylum Chordata; class Aves; order Apodiformes; family Trochilidae; genus Calypte; species Calypte anna. The sequence goes on along the minus strand of NC_044256.1, from coordinate 22,000,098 downwards.
CCGCTGACCCGTGCCACCCGCCGCCTGCCTGGCGGGGACAGGGACAGGGACGGGGCAGTGGGGCGCGACGGCAGGGACGGACCGACCCGGTACCAGTTGCCTGCGCCTGCCCGCACCCTTCCTGTGCATCCCTGCCCCCTCTGCCCGCACTGCACAGCTCCCCTCCTGCCCCCCCGGGGGTCGGTGGGTCCCCCCGGTAGGTCTGGGACACAGGAGCTGCCAGAGCCTCCCCCCCCTCCCAGCCCAGAGCCCGACCCCTGCTCGGCCCTACCGGGGGGCTGCAGCACCCGAACCCCCCAGCCCCATCCCGGGGGGTGCTGCTCCCAGCGCAGTCGGGGGTGGGGGTCCTGCTGTGGGGCTGGGCCTGCTCTGGGGGTCTTGCCGAAGGGCTGGGCTCCCACCATGGGGCTGGAGTCCCTGCTGTGGGGCTAGTCCCACTCCGGGGGACCCACACATCACCCGGAGCCGTGAGGTGGGCGGGTTCCTTTGATGTGGCCGCCAGCGAGGAGTGCCCCCCCACCCCTCTTCGTGGGTGGCTCCACCCCTGTGTACCCCCTCCCCAGCCCGATCACCCCCCCAGCCCCTATAAAGGTGCCGGAGCCGTCGGTCCCTCTGCAGCCGAGCCCGGGAACGGAGCTGCTGGTGCTGGGGGGGCTATGGGGCTGGGGGAACGGGGGTAGAAAATAGGGGACGAGGGGGCTGGGGGTACAATGGGGGCCGGGGGGAAGAGGAGACTGAGGGGGGGAACAATGGTTGGGGGTTGATGGGGGTTGTTGGGTGCCGGGGTGTAGTGCCTGCCCCAAACGACCCCCGCCTCCCCCTCACTTCCAGGTAAGGGCCAGGATGGGACCCTCTGCGCTGCTGGGGCTCTGCCTGCTGGGCTGCCTGTTCCTGACCGCCCCCCTGCCAGGTGACTCTCGGGGGCAGTAACCCCTCCATTCCCAAAACGGGGCTGGGGGTGCCCTGAGCGCCCTCCCCCCGCCTTCGTGGCTGCTACTGCCACTGCTGGGTGGGGGGTAGGGGGTGTTTGGGGGGGTTGAAGGCCCTCACCCCCCTGCCCCCCAGCAGTGGCCCAGGATCCCGGGTGTCCCCGGGGGTGGCTACAGTGGGGGGGTCACTGCTACGGCTACTTCGGGCAGGAGCTGAGCTGGCGGCAGGCGGAGGTAGGTATGGGAGGGGTGGGGGCAGCGCTGCTGAGACCACCCCCCGATTCCCGACGGGAAGGCACCCGAGGGGACCACCCTCCCTTCCCGAGCTGCCTCTTCGTCTCGTGTCCCCCCAGGCCCGGTGCCGGGCGCTGCGGGGCGGGGGGCACTTGGCCTCGCTGCAGACCCCCGCGGAGCACCGGGCGCTGGCGGCGTTCGCTGCCCGGCACCGGGGGGAGGAGGAGGAGGAGGGCGAGCGGGAGCGGGAGAGCGTCTGGATCGGCCTGCACCGCAGGGTGGGTCCTTCCTGCCCCTGCCTGTCCTCTCCCTGCCCGTCCTCTCCCTGCCCCCTGCCTGCACCCTGCCTGTCCCTTCCCTGTCCCCTCCCTGTCCCTTCCCAGTCCCCTGCCTGCACCTTGACTGTCCCTTCCCTGTCCCCTTCCCTGTCCCCTCCCTGTTCCTTCCCTGTCCCCTGCCTGTCCGTTCCCTGTCCCCTGCCTGTCCCCTGCCTGCACCCGTGCCCCATTTAGCCCAATCCTACCTCCACCCCTTGCCTGACCCCTGCTTGTTCCCCCCCTGCCCTCTGCACGTCGCTGCCTGACCTTCTGTCCCCAGGGCCCTGCCTGGCTCTGGTCGGATGGGTCCCCCTGGCGCTATTGGTCCTGGGGGGGGGATGACGCCCCCGCGGGCAGACGCTGCGTGGCCCTGGAGAAGACGGGGGGTGAGCGGGGGGACGACACACTCCAGGGAGGCGGTGGGTGGGACCCCAAGGGTGGGGCGGAGGGAACATCTCCAGGGCGGGGAGGCTGGTGGGGAGGTCTTGAAGGGTCCCCCCGCGTGTATCCCAGGGCGGGGGGATGGGTCCCTGGTGGGAGGTCTCGGGGGTGTGTGTGTCTCACAGGGGGAGGGAGGATCCTCGGGGGCGGGGCGGGGTGTCCCGGGTCGGGAGGAGGGATCTTACGGGTTTTGGAGGGTCCCCGGGTGGGCCGTCCCAGCCTCCCAGCACTCGCTCCGTGCCCTCCGCAGCGTTCGTGTCCTGGGAGGAGGATTCGTGCGGGGAGAGGAAACCCTTCGTGTGCAAGATGCGGGCATAGGGGGCAACACCCCCCTCTGCACCCCCAAACCCTCCCCCCCATCCTCTCTGCACCCCCGTCACTCCCTCAACACCCGCACTGTATCCCCAGACCTCCCAACGCCCCCACTGCACCCCCAAACTCCCAAAACTCACATTGCACCCCAAACCCCTAATGCCCGCCTTGCACCCCGAGACCCTCCCCAAAACTCCCACCGCACCCCCATCCCCCCACCCTCCTGCATCACCAAACCCATTCCCAAACTCCCCCGTGCCCCACTGGATCCCCACCTCCCCCACCTCACTTTACCCCCCAAGCCCCCCACCTCCCCATCACCCGCTGCACCCCCAAATCCACACCCACCCCCCTGACTCCTTGCACTCTCAGCCCCCCAATAAAACCCTCCCGAAGCACCCGCGGCCCCGCGCCTCCCTCTGCTGTGTCAGTGGTCCCAGAGCTGCCCCCCACCCCCTCGGGACGGCAGCCCCGCCCGTGTTCCCCCCCCGTGTTTGTGTGCGCCCCCGCTCCCCATGGGGCTGCCCGGGGGTTCCAACTCCCTCTCCTCCATCTCCTCCCGCTCTGGGGCTACCCGGGGGTCTCTGGCCCGGGGGGGGAAGGGAGGTCTGGTCAGGAGTCCCCAAGGCGAGGGGGGAGTCACTAAAGCGGGGGGTGCATTGAAGGGCGAGGGTCACCAGCCACCGCGGGAGGGGGACCGGAACAGGGTAGTCCAACGGGACCCCTGGGACCCCCCAGCACCTGGAGACCCCCAGTGGTGTCCTGTGGTCCTAGTGTGAGCCATAGCCCAGCTGGACACTCCCCGGATCCAGCCCCCCTGTGGGTGCCCCCCTTGCAGTGGGGCAGCCCCATGCCCGCCACTCGCCCCGCCCCATCCCTGTCCGCACATCCCGAGTGTCCCCATGTCCCCAGTGTCTCCATGTCTCGACTGTCCCAGCGGTGTCCAGTGTCCCCCTGTACCCAAGTCCCCACTATCCCCACGTCCCCAGTGTCCCCGGTGTCCCCGTGTCTCCATGTCCCCAATGTTCCCACATCCCCAGTGTCCCCTCGCTGCCCCTCCCGCTCTGTTGTCGGTTGCCAGGGGGACAGGGACAGCCCAGCCAGAGCTGGCACTGCTAGGGTGAGGGGCCTGACCCCCCCGGGCACCCCCGGGAGGAGAGGACACCCCTGGGAGGCTGGGGGGGGGGCATCCATAGGGTGCTGGGGTCTGCATATGGGGGGGTGAGGGTCTATGGGGGGGCTGTATCTAGAGGGGGGGCTGTATCTAGGGGGAGGGGTGTGTATCTGGGGGGGGGCTCATCAAGGGGGGTTCCAGGGTTCCCTCCCTGGGGTCTTGAGGACGGAGGCTGCAGAACCCGGCCCCTCCCCAGTCATTGTGACCCCGCTCCCACCAGTGCAACCAGTTCCGCCAGTGCCACCGCTGCCCCAGCCGCTTGCCCCCTCTCTCAGACCCCTGCAGTGTCCCCCTCAAGCCCCCGCCCATGGATGACGATCCCTGGGTGGGTACCTGGCGGCCCCACCGCCCCCGCGGCCCCATCGCCGCCCTCTATGGCAGCCCCGGGCCCAAGTACGGGCTGCCTCCCGCCCTGGGTGAGTGGGGGCTGTGGGACCCCCCTGGGCTGGGGGGATGGATCCAGGGCGGCTCTATGCATGGGGGGGGTGGGAGGAGGCTGTATCTAGGGGGTGGGAGGGAAGTATTTATGGGACTGGGGCTTTATCTATGGGGTGAGGGGGCTGCATCCATCGGACGGGGGGAGGGGGCGTATCTATGGTGGGGGACTGTATCCATGCAGAGATGGGGGGGGGGGCCTTCACCCTGGGCTGCTGGGGGGCTGTATCGATGGGGTGGGGGGTTTCCCACCGACCCTTCACCCTTCCCAGGTTATCATCTTCACGACATCTCGCGGCACCGAGCCCCCGCCTACAGTTTCGGGAGGAAAGAGGACATCTCGGGGAAGGAGCGCTCCCCCGGGCCCGTCTACATGCTGCCCCCCAGGACCACCGCCCGCGGTCGGGACTTCTCCCCCGCCTTCTCCATCCACAGCCGCCCCCAAGAACTCTCGCTCCACCAAACCCCCGGCCCAGGTGAGGGGGAGTCTGGCTCGGGGGGGTCAGGGCTGGGGAACACCCCCCAGTGCCTCTGACCCACCCCCCACCTCCCGTAGGACGCTACAATCTGGAGCCCTCGAACAAGGTGGTCTTCCCCACACCCCCGGCATACACCCTGCGCTCCCGCACCCGGCACTTCAGCGGACCCCAGACCCCGGGTAGGAAAGAGGGGCCGGGGAGACCCCCGACACCCCCTGAGACCCCAGACACCCCCAGGGCCCCCAAACATCCCCGCAACCCCCAAAACACCCTGGGACCCAAAACACTCCCTGTGATCCCCATCATCCCTTCGGGGCCCCAACAACCCCTGGGAACCCAAACATCCTCTGGGATCCCAACAGCCTCAATGGGACCCCTAATTCCCCCCTGGGACCCGAAACACACACTCCGAGACCCCCTGACACCCCCTGAAACCCCGCAACACCGCCTGGGACCTCAAACACCCCCTAGGTTGGGCTGGACGCCAAAGACCCCCCTAGAATGAGCCCCAGCTATCACACCACCCCCTTACGCCCCCAGGCCCCGCTGCCTACCGCCTGCCGCCCCTGCTGGGACCCCGGTTGGTCTCCAAGCCCTCGCCCCCAAACTTCTCCATGACCGGGCGCAGCGAAGTGGGGACTTTCTACCAGGACCTGCGCAAGGTGGGGGGGGCTTGGGGGTCTGGGGAGCAGGATACTAAGAGGAATGGGGGCTGGGGGGCAAGGGGAAGGGGGGGCTGGGGCTGCGAGGGGGTCTTGGGGTGGTAGGGGGGCAGGGAGCTGGGGAGCTGGGGGTGGCTGTGGGCACGGGGTGTCGGGGGGGGCTGAGGTCCAGGTGACTGAGGGGTTGGAGGGCTGAGGGAGGGCTGCTAGGGGTCGGGGGGTTGGGGGACCAGGGAAGGGGGGGGCTTTGGGATGCTGGGGGGGTTGGGCAGAATGCTGGGGGTGAGGGGCTGTGGGGATTGAGGGGTCAGGGGGTTGTGGGGTGGGGAAGACGGGGCTGGGGGAGGACGGTGTTGGGGGTCGGGGGTGTTGGGTTGTTGGGGGCAGGGGGGTGTTGTGGTTTGGGGTGTCACACCCCCCCACCCTCCCCCCGCAGACCCCCGCCCCCTGCACTTACCAAGTCGTGGACACCGACGTGTACCGGCGCCGCGCTCCCAAGTACAGCATCATCGGCAGGGACGAGCCCGCCCCCCTCGCTGCCACCCCCGGGCCCAGCGACTACAGCCCCGCAAAGGTGGGGGGGAGAGACCCCTGGGGGTCTCCGGGGGAGGGTCAGGACCCTCCTGGGACCCTCCCCGACCCCTTCGCCCTGTCTGTGCCCCCCAGGAGAAGCCGCGGGGGGTGACCTTCGGCATCCGGCACTCACCCTACGTGACCACCGTGATGGAGAGCGACTAAGGGGGTGCTGGGGCTGGAGGACCCCTCCCCCGTGCCCTCCCAACCTCTGGGGCTGCGCTGCCCCCGGGGGTCCCGACCCCCCCCCCTTCCCCCGCGGTGTTCTCGGCTCCATCGCGGCCAATTTCCTCCCCTCCCCATTTAAATAAAGCGTTAATTGGGGTTTGGGCCGAAACGAGACCCGAGGCTTTAAATGAATTGGGGGGGTGGGGGTATTCGTGGTGCTCGGGACATCTCCCGGGAGGAGGCGTTGGGGACCTTCCATGGAAATGTCAGTCCGGGGGGGGACACGGGTGATGAGGGCTCGGGGAGGGGGACACGGCTGAACACTGCCTGGCCTGGGGGACCACCTCAGGAAAATGAGATTAACCTGAAAATAAAGTAAAATGATAAATGAATCAGGAAAATTAAACACAGCATAACGAGGTAAATAAATAGAAACAAAAATTGAAAATAAATGTTTTAAAAGTAAATAAAAGAAATAGTAAATAAAATAAAAATTTAAAAAAAATAACAATAAGAATAAAATAATAAAATAATGAAATAAAATTTAAACTTTGCCTAGTTTTAATTAATTAAAATGAAATTTAACTCTAGCAGCCTGCTGGCTTTTCAGCCTCCCATCCTTGGCTGGCTTGAAACATATAAAATAAAGCTGTGCCCAGAACAAAATTTACAACTTTGGGGCCAGAATAAAATTTAAAATTCAGCACAGCATAAAAACTAAAATGTTGGGCACAAAACCCTTTTCTTTTTCAGCCAATCCCCCTGGTCTAAAATGTAAAATTAAAACTTCTTTCCCAGCAGAGAAACAAAGCCCGGGTGCCCAGGGGAGTGGTGGGGTGGGAGTGAGTGGGGTTCTGCAGAGGGATCTGGACAGACATTGGGCAGGGGTGGCCTTGGGCAGTGCTGGGGACAATTCTGCTCCACCATCTCCAAGAGCTTCTCCAACCCAAACATCTCCACAATGCTGACCCTGTGGGTACCAGGAGTGGCTGTGGGGAGGTGGGTGTCCATGGGGGTGGGCATCCATGGGGACGGGGTGTCCATGAGGGGGGTGTCCGGGGGGGGGTGTCTATGGGAGGGATGTTCATGGGGGGGGGATTGTCTATGGGTAGGGGTGTCCATGGGGGGGATGTCCATGGGGGGGGAGGGTGCCCATGGGCGGGTGCCCATGGGGGGGGGTGTCCATGGGGGGGGTGTCCATGAGGGGGGTGTCCATGAGGGGGATGTCCATGGAGGACCCCAGAGGCTGTCCTGGGGGGGCTGATCCCGCCTTCCCCTCCCTGGCCCCTCCCTGCCTGTCCTGACCCTCGCCCCTGCCCGGGGCAGAGTCCATCACCTGCAGGAGCCCTGGCACGGGCATCCATCCAGGAGAGGAGCGGCGGGAGCAGGGACACAGCACCGGGAGTGGTGAGAGCCAGGGCCTGGGGGGTTGGGCTCAGGGGCTGGGGTCCTGGAGTGGTGGAGCCAGGAGAGAGAGCATCATGGCACGGGTTGTGTTGGGAAGAGCTTTAGGATGGTGGAGTCCAACCCCCCCCCAGGTCCCTCAGCTGCTCCTCCCATCTCCACACCTCTGCTGGGACCTCCCTGCTGGTGGAAGGGGCTTGGGGAGCCACCCTCACCCCTCCCGCAGTGGACCCCAGAGCCTGGCGTGTGCCCAGGGTTCAGACCATCTCCTGGGGGCAGGGGGCTTCCACCTGGGGGCTGGGCACCCCGGGACCACTGCTCCTGTTACCACAGAGTGAGGCACAGAAGGCACAAGCTCCTTCAGCTTCCTCCTCATCCTCATCACCGTGTGTGCCCCATCCACTCAGCTTCTCCCAGGTCCTCCTCTTGCTGCTGATGTCTTTGTGGAAGCCTTCCTTCTCATCCAGGTCAATTTCAAGGTGGTCTTTGGCCCTTCTGATGTTTCTTTTCCCTACAGAGCCTCATCACACCTCAGTTGTCCCCCTGCCTGCCCTGCCCCTTCCTCCGGGGGTCACAAACTCTCTGTGTCCCCTCAGCCCCACCCAGATCTCCTCCAGCCCCCTTGGACACTGTCCTGGGCTCCTCTGCCATTCAGGGCTGTCTCCCCGGGGTCTCTGCTGATAAGCCTGGTAGAGGTGCCCATGGCAGTCCTGCTGACCCCCCTGCCCCTTCAGTTCATGTTCACCATGCCCAAGTTGTCCTTCAACCACCACAGCATCCTCAGCCCATCTCTGCTGGGGGGACCATCAGGGCACCCTCTCTGCCTCCTCCGTGTCCACATGCCAGGCACCCCCAGGACTGTCCCCTCTCTGCTGGGTCAGACACCTGGGAGGCTGAAGTCCACGAGGGGGACAAGGGCAAGTAATGGAGAGACTCCTTTGAGATGGGTGTAGAACACTCTGTCTGTCCCTTCACCCCAGCTGGGTGTGCTAGAACAGAGTCTCACCAAGGCGTCTGCCTCGTTGCCCTTCCCCCTGCTTCTGACCCACACTCAAACCTCTTGTCACTGAGCTCCAGGCACTCACCACCCTCCCTGACACCCAGAGCCACCCCTCCTGTCCTGCACAGCCCTCTGCAGAGATGGTGGACATTGCCTGCAGCCCCCCAGAGTCAGCTCACCATGCAGCTGCTGATACACAACCATCCAGACATGGAAAAGTTTGGGTTGGAAGAGACCTTACAGCTCCTCCAGTGCCACCCCTGCCATGGTCAGGGACTCCTCCCCCAGCTCAGGGGGCTCCAAGCCCCATCCAACCTTCAACCCCTCCAGGGATGGGGCAGCCACAGCTTCTGGGGACAACCTGGGCATCCAGGGGCTCAGCACCCTCACCCCAAACAATTTCTCCCTGCCTGCCCAAGATCTCCTCTCCATCTCCCCTCTCCCAGCTGCAAACCCTTCCCCCTCGCAGGGTCCCATCCCTCCAGGCCCTTGTCCCAAGTCCCTCCCCAGCTTTCCTGGAGCCCCTTCAGGCACTGGAAGGTGCTCTAAGGTCTCCCCATTGCAGCCTTCTCTTCTCCAGCCTCAACACCCCCAACTCTCTCAGCCTGGCTCCAGAGCAGAGCTGCTCCAGCCCTCCCAGCAGCTCCAGGGCCTCCTCTGCACTGGCTCCAACAGCTCCATGTGCTCCTGGTGCTGGGGTGGACCCAGCTGTGCACATGAAGGAGCTTCCAGCCCCTCTGGTTGCCCATGGTGCCTGCACCACTGCAGATGCTCCTCAGTTGGCCTGATGGTCCCACAGCCTTTTTAGAAGTCCCCACACCCAGTGACCGCTCTCAGGCACTCCCAGTCACTGACACACCTGTGACCTTTGTGTCTTTGTTGCTGCATGTGACTGCATCCATCCCCTGCCTCCTGCAGCTCTCATCTAAAGCCATCTTGATGGGCCCTGCTGGATCTTGAACCAGGATCCTCTTCCCGCCTGGTGTGCCCCATCTGTTCCCACATAAATCCACCCATGGTCACAGAAGCCCTGGTCCTGCTGATGACACCAGCACGGAGCTGCTGGCTCTTCCCAGTCATTCCCCCATGGACCCCTCAGCTGCAGGGGCAGAGTAGAACATCCCCAGTGCTCATGAACCCTTCTCCAGTTATCTCTCGGAGCTCCTCTTGCTGCTTCATCACTGCCTGCCTGCAAGATCTGTAATGGGTCAGGCTCTGAGGGCTCTGCTGGGGAAGGAGCTTCCCCCAAAACACCCAAGTGACCATCCCCTGGTTATCCCCTGTGCTGGGCACTGGTGAGGTTGCACCCCCAATCCTGGGGTCAGTTCTGGGCCCCTCAGGAGCAGAAGGAGATTGAGGGGCTGGAGAGTGTCCAGAGAAGGGAATGGAGCTGGGGAAGGGGCTGGAGAGCAAGGAGAAGGTCTGGAGAAGTTGTGAGGAGCAGCTGAGGGCCCTGAGGGTGTTGATCCTGGAGCAGAGGAGGCTGAGGGGAGACCTTGTGGCTCTCTGCAACCCCCTGAGAGGAGGTTGGAGCCAGGGGGGGTCGGGCTCTGCTCCCCAGGAACAAGGGATGGGACAAGAGGAACTTTGGGCACAACTCAAGCTGTGCCAGGGGAGGTTTAGGTTGGAGCTGGGGAAGAATTTCTCCCTGGAAAGGGTTGTCAGGGCCTGGCCCAGGCTGCCCAGGGCAGGGCTGGAGTCCCCATCATCCCTGGGGGTTGCAGCTGTCAGGGAATAGGGGGGTGTGGGGTGTGTGTGTCCCAGATCGGCAGGAGAAGGGTGCAAGTTGGTGGGGTGGGGGTCCCGGCTTTCTGAGGTTGGGGTCCCTGACTGGCAGAACCAGGGTCCCAGATGGGGGGATCAGGGTCCCGGGTGGGCGGAATTAGGGTCCCACAGAAGTAGGACTGGGGTACAAAGTGGGTGGGTCGAGAATTCAGTCCCTGACGCCCCCCGGTGTCCCAGGGGGAGATGGCAGCCCCGGTTCCGGTGTCGCTGCCCGAGCTGATCCGTAAGAAGCGGGACGGGGAGAGGCTGGAGGAGGCCGAGATCCAGAGCTTCGTCTGTGGGGTCACCCGCGGCACGGCCCAGGAGGGACAGATCGGTGGGGACATGGGGGGACACACATGGGGGGACACGGGAGGACAGACTGGGGGGACAGATCCTTGGGGACAAGGGGTACAGGTCAGGGGGACACAGAGGGACACGGAGGGGACAGATGGGTGGGGATATGGGGAGAGAGACGTGCTGGGGTCACGGTGTGGAGAGATCAGTGGGGACAGGGGTGGGGACAGAGGGGACATGTGGGGGACACACGAGGGGGGACACGAGGGATACACAAGGACGACAGATCGGGGGGACAGAGTGGGGGACATGCTCGAGGGGGATACAGCTGGGGCCCCAGTGGGTGCTGTGGCACAGGGACGGGGGGAGAGGGGGACACACGTGGCCAAGGGACATGGCTGGGGACTACGCGTGGGGACAACAGGAGACTCTGGGATGGGGACTGGGGGAGCGGGGGACCCCCCTGGGGAGAGAAGAGTGGGTGCTGTGGACTGCAGAACCCACCCCCTGAGACCCTCCCATCCCCGGGAGCCCCCTCCATCTCCCCCTCCCATAAGCCACATCCTTGGCCACCCCGTGCCCCCCCCGCAGCCCACCTGCAGCCCCCTGTGCTCCCCAGGAGCGATGCTGATGGCGATCCGGCTGCGGGGAATGGATGCGGGGGAGACCCTGGCACTGACTCGGGCCATGGGGGGCTCGGGGCGCACTCTGGCCTGGCCCCCCGCCTGGGGGGGTCGCCTGGTGGACAAGCACTCCACGGGGGGAGTGGGCGACAAGGTCAGCCTGGCCCTGGCCCCTGCCCTGGCTGCCTGTGGCTGCAAGGTGAGGGGGGGGGGAAAACCCCCAAATTTCCCAGCGGGGGCGGGGAGTCCCTGGGCCCTCTGAGGGGGGGGATTCCCCGAGATTTCCGAGGGCGTGTGGGGGGCGTCTCCAAGGGGGTGGGGGTGCCTGAAAGCTTTGAGAGGGTGGGTAGGGGTCCCCGAGACCCCCGAGGGTGTGACTGGGGGACTTGGAGGAGCTGTTTCTGGGGGGTCCCTGATCCTCCTGGGGCTGGGGGTCCCGCAGGTGCCAATGATCAGCGGGCGGGGGCTGGGGCACACCGGTGGCACCCTGGACAAGCTGGAGGCCATCCCGGGGTTCCGCGTCCAACAGAGCCCTGAGGAGGTGGGCAGGAGATGGATTTGGGTTGGGGGTGTGGTGTTGGGATCGGGGGGAGGGGGATTGGGTTTGAGAGTGGGGACTTGGGGTTGGGTGTGTGGGACATCGATGGGGCAAGGGGGGTGGTGGGGGGCATTGTAGCGGGGTACGGGGGGGGGTGCGGGGTCTGGGGTGTGGTGGGAAGCGGGGTGCAGGTGGGATGCGGGGCAGGGGAAGTGGGATGGGGTGCGTTTCGGGGGTCAGGGTCCACAGGTGATGCCCCCCCAGATGCTATCCATCCTGGAGCGGGTGGGCTGCTGCATCGTGGGGCAGAGCCAGGAGCTGGTACCGGCAGACCGGGTCCTGTACGGGCTGCGGGACGTCACCGCCACGGTGGACAGCCCCCCCCTCATCACCGGTACGGGGGGGCACGGACAGAGGGGGCAGGGGGAGCTGCAGGGGGCGGACAGTGACCCCAGCCCCCCCCCCAGCCTCCATCCTCAGTAAGAAAGTGGCCGAGGGGCTCTCGGCGCTGGTGCTGGATGTGAAATTCGGGGGGGCAGCGCTGTGCCCCACCCGCGAGAGTGCCCGCGAGCTGGCACAGAGCCTGGTGAGACACCCCCCCCCCAGGGTCCCCTCCAACCATCTCCACCCTGGAACCTACCGGAACCCCCCCAGGACCCCCCCCCCCCCAGGTGTCTGTGGGGCAGGAGCTGCACCCCCCCTGCCCCCCCCATCCCTGCCCCCCAAGGTGGGGAGGGGGAGGACCGGGGCTGCCTTCCCCCACTGTCATTGTCACCCCCAGGTGTCGGTAGGGCTGCTACCCTCGTTGTTGCTGCCCCCCTCCACAGGGGGCAGAGCCCTCGGGCTGCCCCCTCCTCCATCGGCACTGTCACCCCTATCTGTGTTTGGGGGGGATCTGGGGCTGCCCCCCATAATGTCCCTGTCCCCCAGGTGTTTGTGGGGGGGTCTGGGGCTGCCCCCCATAGTGTCCCTGTCCCCCAGGTGTTTGTGGGGGGGTCTGGGGCTGCCCCCCATAGTGTCCCTGTCCCCCAGGTGGCGGTGGGGGGGTGTCTGGGGGTCCGCACTTCAGCCGTGCTCAGCCGCATGGATTCACCGCTGGGACGGGCGGTGGGATCCGCACTGGAGGTGCTGGAGGCGCTGGAATGCCTGGGCGGGGGCGGCCCCCCCGACCTGCGGGACCTGGTGACAGCCCTGGGTCAGCGGGGGGGACACCTTGTCCTGCACCACACAGGGGTGGGGATCCCTACAGGCGGGGGTCCCCAGAGGGGGGGGTCTCAGAGCGGGGTCCCCAGGAATGGGGTGGAATCCCCATAGGGGGGGGGTCCTTGGGTCGGGATCACCATGGGGGGGGGTCCCATTGGTCAGGGTGAGGTGGGGTCCCTGAGGTTGGGGGTCCCTAGGGGTGGGAACCCCGTGGGTTGGGGTCTCGGGGGAGGGACGAGGGGAGGTCCCTTTGGATAGGGGTCCCTATGGTCAGGGTGGGTGCAGGGCCCTATGGTTGGAGTGCCCATGGGTGGGCATCTCAGGGGTCGGGGTCCATAGGGGTGGGATGAAGGGGGATCCCTTTGGGTGGGGGTCCCTGGGGCAAGGTCCCTATGGGGAGGGTGGGCGGGGTCCCCAGGAGTGGGGGTCCCCATGGGCGGGAGCTCCTAGGAGAGGTCCCCACGTGTTGGGGTCCCAGCCCACATGCTCCCTCCCAGGGGGGCTGCTGCTGTGGCAGTGTGGCTTGGCCAGAGGTCTCCAGCAGGGCCGGGAGCTGCTGGAGGGGTCTCTGGATGACGGCTCAGCCCTGCGAACCTTCGAGGCCATGCTGGGGGCCCAAGGGGTGCCCCCCAACACCGCCCACCAGCTCTGCCATGGGACCCTCCCGCAGCGCCAGGAGATCCTGGGACGGGCCCGGGTCTGCGAGGAGCTGGTGGCACCCCGGGGGGGTGAGGGGATGGAGGGGGGGGATGGGGGCAATGGGGGGGACCGGGGGAATTGGGGGGCAAGAGGGACAGGGGAATGGGGGGAGTTAGAGGGGGAGTCAGGGGCAGAGATCAATTGGGGTGGCTGGGGAATAAGGGGGGGGTCTGGGCGTTTGGGAAGGGGAGTCGGGGGGGGGAGGAAAGGGGGATAAGGGGGGGTCTGGGCTTTTGGGAGCACAATAGGGAAGAGTTGGGTATAAGGGGGGGGTCTGGGCGTTTTTGGGAGCAATAGAGGGGGCAGAGGGAGCGGGGTCCATGGGGCAGTGGTGGGGGGATGGATGAAGGGTACGGGGGGGCCTAAGGGAATGGGTGGGATGGGGGCTTGGGGGCAACCCGTCCCTTGTCCCCCACCCTCCAAATTATTCCCCCATCCCCTACGGGTCCTTCCTGCCCCTCCTCCCCCTCCCGCCCATTCCTGTTGTTCCACAGCCCCCTCCCCACTCCCATTCCTGGAGTCTCCCACCCTAACCCCCCTCCACCTTCTGTGTGTGTCCCCCCAGGGTGGGTACAGGGGGTGGACGCCCTGCCCCTCGCCCGTGTGCTTCACCAGCTGGGGGCCGGGCGGGTGCGGGACGGGGACCCCATCGACGCCCGGGTAGGCGCCGAGGTGCTGGTGGTGGCGGGGCAGAGGCTGGAGGAAGGTAATTTGGGGAGGGGGCGGGGAAAACACCCGCAGGGGAGGACACAGGGGGTGGTGGGGCGGGGGATGGGGGGGCCTCATCACCGCCCCGTGTTCCCCCTCCAGGGGAGCCCTGGCTGAGGATGCACCACGAGGGGACCCTGGGGGTCGGGGGGCGCCGGACCCTTGAAGCCGCCCTCCGCCTGCTCCCCGCACCGCCCCCGGTCCCCCCGCCGCTGGTGGCTGAGACCATTCTGCCAAGCGACGCCCTCGGGACCCCCTGGGACCCCCCGGGTTCTCCCGGAGCTCCCCAGAACCCCCCGGGACCCCCCCAGGACCTCCCCTGAACCAGCAGGACCCCCGGGGTGGCAATAACGCCAATGCGCATGCGCGGGGCGCGCAGACAGGGTACCGCCCCCTCGGCCTCCCGTTCCCGCAGTCTCATTGGTCCGCGCTTTCTTAGCGACGCCCACCCGGACATGCCTACTTTGCCGCTCTCGCTCCGCCCCTCCCGCCCCTGACGCACTCTCATTGGTCATCACTCCTATAACCACGCCCCCCCTCCCGCACCTTCTCCGCCCCCTCACGGAGCCCTCCCTCTGGATGACCACGCCCCCACGTGTCCCCGCCCCTTCCCTCTCATTTTGATTTTTCATTGGTCCGATCGACATTCGCCACGCCTTCCCGCTATGGCTCCGCCTCCTCGCCCTTCTTTATTTCCGGTTCCGGGTTGTCCGTGGCGCGGAGCAGGTGCGGGCAGGGGGCGTGGGGTGGGTGGGGTGGGGTGGGGTGGGGTGGGGTGGGGTGGGTGGGGTGGGGTGGGGTGGGGTGGGGTGGGGTGGGGTGGGGTGGGGTGGGGTGGGGGGGTGGGGTGGGGGGCCGGGGCGGGGTCAGTTCAGAGGGAAGCTCGGGGCAGAGGTGGGGGTCACGGAGCCCCTGGGGCTGTGTGTGTGGGTGTGGGTGTGTGGGTGAGGGGGGTTCGGGGCGGTTCGGGGCGGTTCGGGGGGGTCCCGGGGGGTCCCGTCCTGACCGTCCTCTCCCCGCAGCCCCGCGATGCTTCGGGCACTGCTGCCCCCCCGCTGCCTGCGCCCCCCGCGCCCCCCGCCCCTGCCCCGCCGCCGCCTGGGGGGCTCCGGGGGCGGCGCGGGGAGGGGGTCCGGGCTGCCGCTGTGGCAGAGGGGGTTGGTGGTGGGGGCGGTGGGGGGGTGCGCGGGGGGGGCTCTGGCTCTACCTGCGGGAGGAGAAGGGGAGGCGGGCGCGGGCGCGGCGGGAGGCGGCCCTGCGGGGGCTGGGGCTGGGACCCCCCCCGGAGCTGGAGCTGCAGGATCACCGCGGGCGGCGCCGCCTTTGGGGCGATTTCCGCGGGCTTTGGGTCCTGCTCTACTTCGGCTTCACCCACTGCCCCGACGTGTGCCCCGAGGAGCTGGGGAAGCTGAGCCAAGTCCTGCGGCTGCTGGAGGAGGAGGAGGGGGCGGGGGCCGGGTCCGAGCCCCCCCTCCTGCCCCTTTTCGTCACCCTGGACCCCCAGCGCGACGACGCGGGGGCGCTGGGACGGTTCCTGGGGGATTTCCACCCCCGGATGCTGGGGCTGACAGGGACTCCCCAGGCCGTGGCTGCCGCCGCGTCCGCCTTCAGGGTCTACAGCCGCCTGGGACCCCCCGACGAGGACGGGGACTACCTGGTGGATCACAGCATCCGCACCCACCTTCTGGGCCCCGACGGGACCCTCCTGGACTGCTACGGCCCCGCCGCCACCCCCGGGGACATCGCCCGCAGCGTCCGCAGGCACATGGAGAGCTACAGCCCCCCTGAGAATCCCCCCTGAGGGCAGCTCCCCTCCCGGCCCCAATAAACACCCCTGAGAGCCACCATTGCCTGTGGGGTGTGTGTGGGGAGGGGTCCCTGCCAGCCCCCCACCTCAGGCCACACACAACAGGGACAGCAGGACCACTCCCCCAGCAATCCCTCTGTGCCCCCCAGAACCGCCCCACATGGGGCAGTGGGTAGGGAGACCCCTAGGACATGGGAAATGAGGCCTCAAGGATGCAGGGGAGGGACCCCCAGAAACTCCCCCACCAGTCCCCTCACAGGAAGGGGGACCACCAGCACCACCCCCAGAACAGACCCCATCTGTGTCCCCCCAGGGCTGCGTCATGGGGAATGAGACCCCAGGGTGGTGGGGGGGGCCCAGTTAGCCCCCACCCCTCCTGGCCCTCCTGGACTATCCTATAGGGTGGGGGGACCCCCAGCCCCTCCTGTAACCCCTCCCAGGACTGTCCCACGGGGACTCTCTGAGTGTGAGGGTGGCAGAGCCCTGGCCCAGGCTGCCAGGGGGGAGGGGGGCGTTGGAGTCTCCATCTCTGGAGACATTCCCACCCCCCCAGGACCCCATCCTGTGCCCCCTGCTCGGGGGTGATCCACAGAGGTCACTCTTTCCTGACCATGGGGCTGTGTCAGGGGGATCTGCTCCCAGATTCCATCCCCCCTGCTTGGAACCCCCCATGTCACCCCCCCATGTGTCCCCCCCCCAGCGATGTCACCGTGCCCAGAACCCAGACCCAGCGTCTGTGACCTCAGCCCTGGGGCCAGGGCAGGAGGTGGCACCCTGAGCTCTGCTGCTCTGCTGGCCACCAGCCCTCGTGTCCTGCAGCCATGGCTCTGCTCCCGCTCCTCCTCCTGCTGGCCCTGTGCTGGGCTGCCCACGGCTCCTGGGACACCTGTGGGTAGGTGGGCGGCTCTGGGACTGGGAGGAGGGGGCTTGGGCAGCCCTCGGGGGGTGGGTGGGTGGGTGGAGGGTGCCCGCTTGTCCCCTGGGGCCACCCCACAGCCCCGCCAGGGCCCCGCCAGCACCCGGCTGCTGGCACAGCTCCTGCGGGGGCTGGAGGGGACCCGGCCCTGCGGTCCATGGGGCGCCTGGTGGGGAGGGCAGAGGGCTGAGCTCCAGCCTGAGCCTCAGCAGCCCCCGAGCAGGACACCCACAGCTGCTGGGAGGGTCTCCTGCCCTCTGCTCTGCCCTGCCCTGCCCTGCCCTGGGGAGAGCACAGCTGGAACACCACCGGCTCCAGTCTGGGGCTCCCCAGTTGAGGAGAGACTGGGATCTACTGGAGAGAGGCCAAGGGAGAGCTGGGGGGGTGAGGAAGGGACTTGAGCATCTGTGCTGGGAAGAAAGAGTGAGAGGCCTGGGGCTGTTGAGGCTGGAGAAGAGAAGGCTGAGAGGAGATCTGCTGGATGTCCATCAGTAGCTGAGGGGTGGGGGGCAAGAGGAAGGGGACAATCTCTGTTCAGGGGTGCCCAGGCCAAGGAAGAATGGGTTGGAGCTGGAACAGGGGAAGTTCCAGCTCAACAGGAGGAGAAACTTCTGCCTGTGAGGCTGAGGGAGCCCTGGCCCAGGCTGCCCAGAGAGGTGCTGCAGTCTCCTTCTCTGGAGCCTTTCCAACCCCCCTGGCTGTGTTCCTGTGTGGGCTGCCCTGGGGGGGGATCCTGCTGGGGCAGGGGGGTGTCCCTGGGGCATCTCCAGAGCTCCCTTCCAAGCCCCAGATGCTGTGATTCTCTGGTTCTGGTGCAGGACTTGCGGGATGCGGCCCATGTTTCAAGGGCTGGACCAGTCCCGCGTGGTGGGGGGCACAAACGCCCGGGCAGGGTCCTGGCCCTGGATCGTCAGCCTCCAGGACGGCTGGGGACACGTGTGCGGAGGGTCCCTCATCACCCCCCAGTGGGTCCTCACCGCAGCCCACTGCTTCGACGAGGCCGGGTAAGGAGGAGCAGGGCAGGGGCATGGATGTCCCCCTCCTGTCCCGCTGCCCGGCTGGCAGCCTGCTCAGGAGAAGGCTGGGCTGGTGCCAGGGCCTCCTGGCAGCCTCCGGCTGGACGGGGCCGAAGGCAGCCAGGGCAGCCTCCCCCTCGGCAACGCTGCTCCCCTCTCTCTGTGGGGAGGCGGGAGGCCGGGAGCCGCGGGGCTGCTGCCCCACGGGGCTCCGCTGCCCCACGGGGCTCCGCTGCCCCTCAGCCCTCTCCCCCCCGCCTTCCAGGCCCGGCACCCTCTGGCACGTGCTGCTGGGGGCCACCCAGCTGAGCCGCCCGGGCCGCCACGCCGAGGTGCGCAACGTCACCCAGATCCGGATTCACCAGGACTACCACAACATCTCCATGACCAACGACATCGCGCTGCTGGAGCTGGAGCGGCCCGTCCAGTGCAGCTCCTACATCCAGCTGGCCTGCGTGCCCGACTTCTCGGTCAGCCTGTCGCAGCTGAGGTCCTGCTACGTCAGCGGCTGGGGGGCCACCACCGCCAGATGTGAGTCCCCAGCGGGCCCTCGTGTGTCCCCCGCAGGGGCCTCCGAGGAGGGCTGGAGAGGGGCTGTTGGCAAGGGATGTGTGCCGGGGCGAGGGGGAGGCTTTGGGAGTAGAATCACCAGTAGGCACCGGGAAGGGAAGGTTGGGGAAGACCTCGGAGATGATCGAGCCTGTGCTAAATGACCCAGACTCCATTTTCTGTTAAGGGTTTCATTTGATTAATCAAATTGCAATAAGCACAGCAGCGCTGGGTGCGTGGGGAGTCTCCGCTCCGCTCACACGCGCACCGTAAAGTTTTGCTTATGGCAATTTTATTAATCAAATGAAACCCTTAACAGGAAATTGAGTCTTGGTCATTTAGAAGAAGCCCAACCCTAACCCAACCCCCAGGGCCACCAAACCGCCTCCCTGGGCAGCGCCGCATTTAAACGCTTTCTGAACACCCCCACCGGGGATGGCGACTCCACCACCTCCCTGGGCAGCCCAGTCCGGTGCCTCACCGCTCTTTGGGGAAAGAAATGGTTCCTAATGTCCGACCTGAACCTCCCCTGGCACGACTTGGTTTGCTCCTGGCCTTTTGGTGGTTACTTGAGAGAAGAAGAGACCAACACTGCCCCTACAGCCTCCCTTCAGGTGGTTGTAGGGAGCCATAAGATCTCCCCCGAGCCTCCTCTTCTTCAGACTCAAGAACCCCCAAGCAGAGACGAGCAGATTCAGGCTGGATGTTGGGAAGAAGTTCTTGACCCTCGCTCAGGGCACTGGAACAATGGAAGAGGTTGCCCAGGGAGGTGGTTGAGGCCTTGTCCCTGGGGAGATTCTGACGGGACACGAGAGGAAAACTTTTCCCCCTGAGAACACTGGAGGGGTCCCCCAGGGGAAGCAGTGGATTCCTCCCTCCGCTTTGGAAAGGTTGAAGTCTCAGCTGGTCAGCTGGACGGGGTGCTGGGACATCACCAGTAACACGAGAGGGGTTGGAGCAGATGATCCTGGAGGTCCCATCCCAGCTGACATTCTGTGATTCTGTGGTACTCCCGGTGAGGCTTGATCAGGCTCTGAGCAACCTGCTCTAGCTGAGGATGTCCCTGCTGACTGCAAGGGGGTCGGACAGGATCGTAGACTCCTGGGACATCATCTCGATGACCTTTAGAATCACAGAATGTCAAGCTGGACACTGAGATCCCCCTTTAGATCCATCAGAGAAGCAGAGAATCATTTGGGCTGGAAGGGACCTCTAAAGGTCACCTAGATGCCTCCAGGTGGTCGGGATGCCTTTCAAGGTCACCTGCATGAGCTGTGGAGGTCCCTTCTGAGGCAAAGGATTCCAGGCTTCTCTGCAGAGAGAAGCCCCAGCCAGCCCCAGGGCAGGGGTTGGCCCAGGCAGGGTGCAGAGCTGGCACCAGCTGCTGGCTGCTGATCCCTCCCTGTGCCCCCAGCCACCGAGGTCAGCGACATGCTGCAGGAGGCCAGGGTGGAGATGATGGATGTCAAGGTCTGCAACAGCAGCGGGTGGTACCTGTGGGAAGTCCACCCCTACAACCTGTGTGCCGGCTACGAGCGGGGGGCCATCGACACCTGCCAGGTAGGAGCGGGCGCCCGCTGCCCCCAGCAGCACAGCCCCAGCAGGGAGGGCCCCAGCCCAGCCACAGCCGCCCGCAGCGACCCGGCCAGGCCCCCCGTGCCCAGGACAGAGCCCCCCAGCCCTGGGCAGAGGCTTTCTGTGCCGACAGCAACCGCTCGGGCAGGGGCTGGGAGAGAGAAGGAGCCGCCGTGGTGCTGGCAGTGCCCACCCAGCACCCCCGGGGCCCTCTCTCCTCCCCGCAGGGGGACAGCGGGGGCCCTCTCTCCTGCCAAGATGGACAAGCCGACTACTTCTGGGTGGTGGGAGTGACCAGCTGGGGGAAAGGCTGCGCCAGAGTCCGAAGGCCCGGGATCTACACCTCCACGCAGCACTTCTACGGCTGGATCCTGGCACAGCTGGGGCTGGAGCCGGAGGCAGCGGAGGCAGCGGAGGCAGCTCCACAGCCCGGCCCCACCTCAACCCCCTCCCAGCCAGGACCAGCACCAGTACCCGAGGGCTGGGCTGCTGCCTGTCCCTTCCCAGTCCAGAAGGTGCTGCAGTTCTTCCAGCTGCTGCAGGAGCTGCTGCAGGTCCTGAGGGGAGCCCGGGCTTGAGCAGCAGAGGGAGAGGATCCAGCGCAGGCTGCGGTGCCCCAGGGCATCTCCTCCTGGGCCAGGGCCTGCGGGTCCCGAGGAGGCCCCAGCGCCCCAGGCCTGCCCTGCCCTGCCCTGCCCGCTCTCCTCTGGGGCACAGAGATGCTGTTGTTGAGGCGGTTCTTGCAATAAAGTTGTCAGTGTTCCCAGCTCCCCCTGCTACAGTCCCACCCGTGGCAGAATGACAACATCTGGGGCTTGGAAGGGAGCTCTGGAGATGCCCCAGGGACACCCCCCTGCCCCAGCAGGATCCCCCCCCAGGGCAGCCCACACAGGAACACAGCCAGGGGGGTTGGAAAGGCTCCAGAGAAGGAGACTGCAGCACCTCTCTGGGCAGCCTGGGCCAGGGCTCCCTCAGCCTCACAGGCAGAAGTTTCTCCTCGTGTTGAGCTGGAACTTCCCCTGTTCCAGCTCCACCCCATTCTTCCTTGGCCTGGGCATCCCTGAACAGAGATTGTCCCCTTCCTCTTGCCCCCCACCCCTCAGCTACTGATGGACATCCAGCAGATCTCCTCTCAGCCTTCTCTTCTCCAGGCTGAACAGGTAGGGCAGAGGGAAGGAGTCCTCCCAGAGGGTGGCCCCATGGCTGGTCAGAGAGGAAGGTGAGGGAACACGGGCAGAGGGGCTGAGGGAGAGCAGCAGGGAACAGGGAGTGTCTGGGGGTGGCTGCTGGTGGGATCCCCCCTGTGTGTGCAGTGCCCCAGTGAGCTGGGAACTGGGCTCTCTGGTGACCCAGGGGACAGGGATGGAGACAGAGCCAAGGGGCTGAGTCAGGAGCTTGACATCCAGCCAGCGATAGTGCAGGGACTCCATTTCAGAGAGTTCCTTGAGGAACCCGTGAGCGTGGTGGATCTGGGCAGTGCAGGTGTCAGCAGGCAGTGGGGAAGATGTGCTGCAGCCAGGCCTTGGAGCACAAAGTGCAGGTGTGGACTGGGAGCAGGGCTCCAGCAGGAACCACTGGGCACTGGTCTGTGAATAAAGCTGGCTGCGTGCATGCAAGCAGAAAGAGGCTTTTTCTGCAGAGCAGGTGGGGACTGGGGCTGAGGGAGCAGGAGCAGAGGGAGGCAGCAGATTGCAGGACGATGCTGGCTGCTGGCAGCAGCAGGGCTGTGCTGTGGCCTGGCAGGAACAGGGCAGAACCTTCTCCACGCCAGCCACGGAAACAGGGGAAATGGGTATTTTTCCCAAAGGGGAGCCCGGTGCAGTTTTGTGCTGCGGGAGGCAACTGGGGACTCTGGGCTGAGGTTCTGCCCAGTGGGTGATCCAAGCTATGAGGAGGGAAGAGAGTGAAGGGAGAGGAGTAGGCTTGGGAAGGGTGGCAGACTGGGAATGCCTCGGAGATGTCAGGCTGCAGGACAAGACAATCAGGGAGAGGAGCTACAGGGCAAGAATCTGCTCTGGCAGCCCAGCTGTTCTCCTTTGCTAACTACCCTCTCCAAAGCCCACTGATGTCCCCATCTGTCCCCAGCCCGTGCACAGACATCACCTCACCACTGCCCAAGCTTGGTGGGAGGACTCGGGGTGCTGCTTGATGACACCTCTTGCTGTGCCTGGAGCAGAAGGGTGAGCTGTGCCTCCTGACAGTGCACCCTGCAGTGGGTTTGAGGAGGTGTAAGGCCTCAAACAGCTCCAGGGCATCAGCCAGGGCATCCAGAAAGCCCTTGGCACTGCTGCCAGGAGTGGGCTGCCAGGGAACGGGCTGTGGGAGACCCTTCTCCCTGGGGGTCAGGGCTGGGACCGGGTGATGCGGGGCCCTGGGTGCCGAGGCAGTGGAGGAGGTGCAGAGCTGCTGTGACTCTCAGAGTGCATTTGGGGTGCTGGGGACAGTGCAGGGGTCCCAGGGAGTGTGGTGAGCACGCTGTCCATAAGGACAGAACAAGGTGGGGTGGCAGGAGAGGAAAACCTGCCGGGTGCCCTGGAGCCCAGAAGCCCACCTGGCTCGTGCCATGCTGTGTCCCCAGGGCTTCCTGGCCCAGGGACAAAGCTCTGGCCCTGCAGAGCTCCAGCACTGCCTCTGTGGCCACCATGGCTGGCTATGGGGAGCCCACCCGTGTGCCCGCAGCCTGCTCTCTGTTGGAGGCCATCCTGTGCCAGAGCTACACTCCTCATGGCACTGAGCTGCTTTTCCACACCCTGCTGCTCCCCAGAGCTTCCCTCTCCCCCACCTCTTGCAGCTGGGAGAGCATTGCAGAGGATGGAGGTGGCACTCCTGCATCAGAGAGACTTCCAAAGGGCTGGGAAGCATGCACCAACTCTGCACAGAGGAGATGGTGTGCAGTCAATCATCAGGTCGCCCAGCCACACACATTTCTACACTGTTCCTCAAGGAACCCATGACCCTGCTGGATCTGGACAGTGCAGGTGTTCATGTTTCACTGGTTGCCATCACCCTTGCTCCTCTGTCAAGGCAGAAGAGGATGGGGCTGTGCTGGTGATGGTGTGGAGGTGGTTGAGTGCAGTTGGGCTGTATGGTTTTGAGACTCCCCGTGATCCAGCTCTACTGGACCTGAATGGAGAAATCCCTCATGTCCACAAGTCTGCTGCTCCACACCAGGGTGGGGAAGGACACTGCAGCAAAGGTCCTGGGAGGATATGGAGGCAGCACTGCCTGGGTTGGGAAGGGCACGGGGAGAGCTGGACACTGGGCTGGCTGTAGGTGACTCTTGTAACCAAAGTGCAGGAAGGATGCAAAATCAAGGCTTTATATATATAAAAAAATCTTTAGTGTTTGTTTTTTCCAGTAGGTACCATTGAAACATTGGGGCAGGGCCCTGCCCTGCAGGTCCTAGGGTGGCTTTGCCTCTTCTGGCAAGTGGTTGGTCATTCCCAGAGAGGGTCCCACAAGAAGGGTGGAGGCCCATCTGCCCCTCAGCACAGCTCCTGGGGCATGAGAGGAACCACCTGCCTCTGTCCAGCCCCGGGGCTCAGGCAGATGGGGAATCCTCCTCAGGACAGCTCTCCTCTTTATCTGTCAAGTTCTCACTCTGCTTCTGCAAGTCAAAGCTCTGGAAAGGAGCAGGACAAGTAGCTGGTGAGAAGTATGAGAGCAGCAGCCACATTCTGCTGTGCTTCTTTTAAATTCAATCTAGGGCAGTGGGGGCTCTTCAGAGGGTCACTATCTCACCCCTTCCAACCTAGACACAGGCAAATCTTTCTATGCCTGCCAAGTTCCACCCTTTGCCACAGGCTCTGCTTTCCCTGGGGGCAGAGAGAGCTGAGCTGCTGATCACTCAGGGGGAGTGCAGGGAGGGGAGACCTCCTCCTTACCTCTAGCTCTCGCATCACCTCATCCATGAAATCTCCTGAATTCTGTTTGTAAGCAACTGCCAGTTTGATGGCATCATTGAAGAGCTGAGGAGGAGAATGCTTGTCACACAAAGGAGTGTGACATATGGAAAGTGCTGTCCCACCCCAAGAACCAAAAGAACCCACCACCTTCTGCAACTACCTATGGATACCCAGACCTCACAAGTCTCCAGGCAGATGTCCCTGCCCATTTTCTGCTCTTGATGCCTACAGCAGACTCCATGTCCCTGGACTATGGAGGGGTCTGATGGGTGCGGAGCCAGCCAGCTGTGCTTTACCTTCACTACATTAGTGCCATCTGCAGCAGACACAAAGTAAAAGGGCAAACTGAACTTCCGGGCAAAGTTGAAGCTTTTCTGGGTCATCTTCATATCCGCTGTGGGGGCAAAACACGGAGAAGTGGTGAGTGAGACAGTGCTGGGGGCAGAAGGCACATGCAGGACAGGCAGGACAGATGGAGTCCAGAGCCTGATTTAGCTGTCAAGGCAGCCTCGTGGCAGTGCAGGGTGAGAGTCCTTCCTGAAAGCAAAAGGGTTTTAACAGCTTGACGAGAAGGTACAGAATGGAAAGAGTTCTTGTGGGTTTATCCATGGTGCGCTTGACTGAATTATAGATGGGCTCTGGTGTACTACAAACCCCAACACTTTGCTGCTTAGAACACACCAGTTCACATGCTGGGGAGGCCACAGGATGGGTTAGGTTCCTTCTCAAGCAAGACATCCCCCAGTTTCTGACTAGGTATTGCTCCAAGCAGCTTCTGTGTTCTTGCTGTATGAAATGAGCAGCCTGGTAAGGACAGAACTGGAAGGGCATCACTTGAATAAACTTTAAATGGATAAAACTTGTAATTTTAATTGCTATTAAATCAAGAGCCTATGAGACAGCACGCAAGGTCAGTGGGGCCCCTGCTGTTCCCCTGGTAACACACAGCCCTGGGGAACTAACAGAGCTCATCAACAGGTGAATGACATTCTTTCCCAGCCAGGTCATAAGGGAATGACACCACAGTCCTGGGAGGCTGCAGGCAGAAGATCCACTCACCATCGATTTTGTTGGCCACCACAATGCAGGGGATCTCTGGGCGGAACTCCCGCAGCTCCTTGTACCAGCTGCTCAGGTTCTTGTAGGTGACTTTCCTCTGCACATCAAACACCTTGGGAAGAGAAGCAGCTGTCAGGGGGCCAGCAGCAAGACAGCTCCTGATCAACCCAACCCACACAAGACAAGTGCAGAGTCCAGAACTGTTCCTAGGAGGACATCAAAACAGGAAGCTGCCCTTTGTTGGGAAGGATGGAGGAGACAAGGGAGAATATCCACATCAGATGGTTAATGGTACAGACTCTAGCTGGAAGCCTGTATCTAGGGGTGTTCCTCAGGGTTATTTCATAACACTACAATGAGCACTCTACCACTCACAGCAGTGACCAAGCACTGGGAAAGATCTGCTCTGCTAAGCAGAGGCAAATGTGAGGCTCCTCTGTTCCAGCTACTGAAGTAGCAATGAAACTTCATTGCCTGATGAGAAATTGGTAAGTTTGAGCAGCAGCACAAACCAGAAGACCTCAGTGAGGAAGAAGTCAGGAAACAGGAATGGTTTGAGCTCATAAATGGGGAGCACAGAGCACAGGAAAAGAGAAAGGGCAGAAGAGCAGAGAAGAACCGAGGCAGAGCATGTCAGAAGAACCCTGACTGTATAATCCAAAAGTCAGATCACAGAACAAGAGAGGAATGTGCACTCTGTCAGGACTGATGTTGAGGAAAGACCTTCAGCTGCGTGTGCCACCTCACTGGGAATACAGGGAGAAAAAAAGTAAGGAGCTCCAGAAGACAGCAATGCCAGGGGAGACACCACCCTTACCATGATACAAGCATGAGCCTTGTGGTAGTAGGATGCGTGCATGCTCTGGAACCTCTCCTGCCCAGCTGTGTCCCAGAAGTCTGTAAAACACACACAAAAAACCAAGCTTAGAATGACCCAGCCTTCCAAGTTCTGTTTTCTTCATAACCTAAACCCAGGAGGCAAAGCCCATCCCAGTCTACTCAGGGTCACAAATCAGGTTTCACCTCACAAATATGAAACATCCCAGGCTAAGGGGTTATGCAAAATCAAGATCTTTTCCCAGCCAGGCTTAGCTGTGAGTTGTGCTGACAACACACAAGTGCTGACAAGTTGTGTGCTACAAACACATCAGCACAGTCACTAGTGGACATGCGTTACAAAGGACAGTGGGACCAAGCTGGTTAAAAGCACAGAGTTCTACCAGCGTATGGTTTGTAGTCACTAGAGAGGACCTGGCATCAAAATCTAAATTTCTTGAAAGGGCTGGATCCTGGCCACAGTGGTGAACAGCCAGGGGCTGCCACAAACACCCCCTCACTCACTTCACAGAACCCCCCAGCCATAGTTTTGGGCCCATTTTCAGATTGCCTATACCCACAATACCAGGCCTGCTTCATCACCCCCTGAGACCTTGTTCCTGGGGGGTACATAGACCACCCAGCCGGGCCCTCCCCACTTACCCACCAGCACCTCCTGCCCGGCCACCGAGGTGCGGTGCTTGTAGAGGGTCAGGGCGAAGGTGGAGAGCTGCTGGGGGCAGCTGCGCCCGCGTTAAGGACCCGCCGGAGTAGTGGCACTGAACCCTCCCACCCCCACACTCCAGAAGGATACAAGCCGTCGAGCAGGAACCGCTCCAGCAGCCTACGGAGAGAGCGGGGCACGGCGTTAGGGCCTCGGCACGATCTTAAGTCCTGGCCACGGCGTTAGTCCGGGGCACGGAGCTAGGCCTCGGCAGGGCCTGAGCTAAGTCTCGGGGAACCGGCCGCTGCTCCCCTCCCTCCCGCAGGGAACCGGCCGGGCCCCTGCCCACACGCACTTGGACTTGCCCACGGCGCTGTCGCCCAGGCAGATGATCTTCACCGTCTCCTCCGAGCCGGACGCGGCCTCATCCCGGGCCTGGGCCCGATCCCGCTCCTGCTCCTCCGCCGCCATGGCAACGCCGCCGCCTCACATGCCACGCCCCCTCAGAGACCACACCTCCCCCTCTGCCCCGCCGCTCCCCCCTCCCCTTCTTTACGTCACTGCTGCGGCCTCCGCCCTGTCTGACGTCAGCATCGCGACGCCGCCGGCCGGGCGGGCAGCATGGCGGCCGCTGCCGCTTCTCGGCCGCTGCAGCTGACGCTGGCGCTGCTGAAACCGGACGCCGTGGCGCACCCGCTGGTGCTGGAGGTGAGGGCAGGGCGGAGGGGAGCGGCCGGTGCGGCTCGGCCCGTTCCGAGGGTCCGGTTCGGCCCAGCAGGTGGGTCCGGCCCCGCCGTGCCCGCCCAGTCGCCCGCCTCTGCCCTCAGGCCGTGCACGAAACCATCCTCAGCAACCGCTTCCTCATCGTGCGCGCGAAGGAGTTGCGCTGCGGGCGGGACCAGAGCCGCCGCTTCTACCGGGAGCACGCGGGTAGGCGGCCGGGGCTGCGGGCGGGGCTGCGGGCAGGGCCGGGCCGGGAGGTGTGAGCTGTGCTTCTCTCTCCCGCAGGGCGTTTCTTCTACCAGCGGCTGGTGGAGTTCATGGCCAGGTACCCGTCCTGCGGCAGCTCTGTGGGTGGAAGGGCCCGCGGTGGTGTGGATGTATCTGAGGGGGAGATGCGGTATGCCCCCGGGAGAGGCTCTGGGCATGGGGGGTCTCCATCAGCAGAAGGACACGGAGCTGTTGGAGCCAGTGCAGAGGAGGCCCTGGAGCTGCTGGGAGGGCTGGAGCAGCTCTGCTCTGGAGCCAGGCTGAGAGAGTTGGGGGTGTTGAGGCTGGAGAAGAGAAGGCTGCAATGGGGAGACCTTAGAGCACCTTCCAGTGCCTGAAGGGGCTCCAGGAAAGCTGGGGAGGGACTTGGGACAAGGGCCTGGAGGGATGGGACCCTGTGAGGGGGAAGGGTTTGCAGCTGGGAGAGGGGAGATGGAGAGGAGATCTTGGGCAGGGAGGGAGGGAGGAATTGTGTGGGGTGAGGGTGCTGAGCCCCTGGGTGCCCAGGTTGCCCCCAGAAGCTGTGGCTGCCCCATCCCTGGAGGTGTTGAAGGTTGGATGGGGCTTGGAGCCCCCTGAGCTGGTTGGGAGGAGTCCCTGATTGTGGCAGGGGTGGCACTGGAGGAGCTGTAAGGTCCTTTCCCACCCAAACCAGTCTGGGATTGATAAGCATGGAGGAGCTTTGCTCTGTTTTTAACCTTTTCTACTTCTGCTGTTCCCTGGTCTTTTCTCAGTGGCCCCATGTGGGCTTACATACTGGCCCACGAGGATGCTGTCCCCCTCTGGAGGGCCCTGATGGGACCCACCAAAGTGTTCCGTGCTCGGAACTGTGTCCCAGACTCCATCCGAGGAGCTTATGGCCTCACTGACACCAGGAACACCACTCATGGCTCAGGTAGAGCTGTCTGTGGGAGCTGAGGGAGGGGGGTGGTGTCTGACCTGGCTTTACATCCTGAAGCCCCCAGGGAGATGTGTTCAGCCCCTTACAGCTCCCTTTCCCTGGGGTGGGGACAGGGCTGTGGTACCCAGCTGGCACCTCTCACCTTCTCCTCTGCTCTCTGACAGATTCAGCAGCCTCAGCCAGCAGAGAAATTTCCTTCTTTTTCCCCGAGTTCAACGAGCAGCTCTGGTACCAGCAGGAGGAGCCAAGGCTGCGCCGGGGGCCCGTCCACTACGACCCCACGCAGAGAGTGCACTGCCTGCCCCCGGGGGAGGGCACGGGGATGACCTGAGACCCCCGGGTAGGGCGTGCTGAGCTGCACCACTGGGTGGGGCAGCCCATGAGGGGAGGGAGAAGCACTGTGTGTGGGTGTTCTTGACTTCCCAAGGGGCAGAGCTGCAGCTTGAGGGGGGGTCTGGCCATGCAGTGTCCCTTGTGTTGGGGTGTGAGTGGTGTAGGTGGGTTCAGCAGAGGCTTGGGGGGAGAGGGGGCTGCCAGTTCTAGTTGGCTGTGCTGGTAGTGGGCCTTGGGTCCTGAATGTCTTCTCTGTTCCTTCAGGGAAACGAGAGGGGAAGAATAATGTGAATCCCTCTAGTGGTAAGCAGGGAACTTGCTGCATGTGAGAAGAAAATTCTTAACTGAAAGGGTTGTCAGGCCCTGGCCTCAGCTGCCCTGGGGGGTGGTTGAATCACTGTCCCTGGAGGGGTTTACACACTGTAGATCTGGTGCTAAGGGACCTGGGTCAGCACTGGACTCTGCAGAGCTGGGTTAACTGTCATACTCAGTGACCTGAAAGGTATTTTCTAACCAAAAGGATTGTCATTCTGCAGATCCCCTGTCCCTGCTCCCCTGGTCCCAAGCTGAGAATTGAGGTGTGCTCAGCTGTGGGTCACAATTCACACAGTCAGGAGCCATGTTTCCTGACCAGCCTGCAGCACAAGTTGTCAGGGAGGTTTCAGAAGGGTATGGACTGCTCCAGTGCCTGCCAAGTATCTGCTGTTCCGTGCCTGGGGCACAATATCAGCGTGTGAATAGAACCATCACAAAAACCCCAGAGGAACTGGTTGGAAAATGACTGGGGGGGTTCTGTGAGGAGCTCTTGACACTGAGACTTGTAACAAAACGCTGGCACCTCAAAGACCTTGGGTACAGAGGAGGAGCCACAACAATGATCAGGGGGCTGGAGCAGCTCTGCTCTGGAGCCAGGCTGAGAGAGTTGGGGGTGTTGAGGCTGGAGAAGAGAAGGCTGCAATGGGGAGACCTTAGAGCACCTTCCAGTGCCTGAAGGGGCTCCAGGAAAGCTGGGGAGGGACTTGGGACAAGGGCCTGGAGGGATGGGAGCCTGCGAGGGGGAAGGGTTTTAAATTAGAGAAAACTAGATTTAGATTGGATGTTAGGAAAAAATCCTTTGCCATGAGGGTAGTGGGAAAATGAAATGGGTTGCCCAGGGAGGTGTTTGAGGCTTCATCCCTGGGGTGTGCAGGGTGGGGCTTTAAAAGGCTCTGAGTGACCTGGTCCAGTTGAGGGTGTCCCTGGTTGGACTAGGTGACCTGTAGAGGTCCCTTCCAACCCAGATTATGGTTCTGTGATGTCTTTGCCTGTAGAGGCACTGGGCTCTGAAGCACCAAGTTCCACAGCCTTTGTGTTTTGTGGACAAAATCATTTAATTATCCAGAGAACTGATAAAACTGATTCATGGTGGTGCATGAGGACTTGGATTGCAAGGTTCTGGAGTGCTTACTTGTGTTGTCCTGCTGGGTGCATTTAGAGATCTAGTCCTGTGTGAGTTTCTAACCCCTGTTTAAAAATAGTCCCCCACAAGCTATTTTTTCAATTCTGGTGTTTAATTTAGTTTAATTAGGTGTTTAATTAAGGTGCTCTGCTGTCTTTCCTGAATTTCTTGCAGATAATCCCAAGCAGGCTGTGTTGGTGAGGGTATCTTTGGGCTATGCCTGGAGCAGGAGGTTTGTTAGGCTGGCTCCCCTCTCTGACCTGACCAAACTGGTCACTAAAGCTGTCAGTTGAGCTGAAATTTACCAGTTATTGTGTCATGTCAATCTTAGACAAGTGTCAAGAATGCTGTAAAATGTTGGGAAAATGTGTAATTGTGGAAAGTGCTGCCTAGAACCTCCTGGGTTAAATTCATCAGTGTTCACGTTCTCCCCTCGCCACTGCACCAGACAAAATGCAGTGCTTGTTTTGTTCCAGGCACAGATCAAAAGGCCCCATGTGGATTTTAGTGCTGCTCTTAGTTTATGTTTTCCAATTCCTGGAGTCTCAAGTTATGTGTAGGTTTTTTTTCTTTTAACCTTTACTTTTTTTTTTTTTTACCTTTACATTATGCTTTCCTGTGTGGATATTAATCTGGGCAGCTATTAGATGATAATCCCTAGTTTATGCTTCTAATTTTAAGTGTTTTTTTTGTCCTACTCACTTGCAATTATTGTATTTGGGGAAACTGACCCTCTGAAACTCCAGGCACAGACAGCACTGGCCTGATGGTGTGGTCTTTTCACTAAGCTATTATCAAATCCCTGACAAGTGGGGACCAGGTGTTTTTTCCATGTTAACATTTTTTGTTCAACCCAGGCTGTACCTGAGCAGATCTTGTCAAACCTGTGAAGTCCCCTTTCCCTGGACACGGTATTTATTTTGCAATCCTAAAAATGTGCCAGCTTTATCAGGAGATGAGTATTAAAATGCTTGATAAGTGCCAAAAATAATTTAATCTCAGATCTCTCACAATCTCGTGAGATGGCAGCAGATGCTCTCTGGTTTAGACTCCTGTGAAGAGTCTTTTTTTTCCTTTTTCCCCTGCCTGGTGCTTGTTCAAGAAATGTTTTTTAACTTCTTGTATGATGATGATGCTTGACATGTTCTGCATACCCTCTGATGCCTGTGGGTCCTGTGGTGAATCACTGATTTTGTAA
Source organism: Calypte anna (assembly GCF_003957555.1). Lineage (NCBI taxonomy): Eukaryota > Metazoa > Chordata > Aves > Apodiformes > Trochilidae > Calypte > Calypte anna. Next base: position 21,968,971 of record NC_044256.1, on the reverse strand, counting down.
TTTCCAATGGCTTTAATTTTAAATGGTAACTTGTACTCTTTGTCACTTTTCGTGCTGCCCCTGTCACTACTAATCTGTCTTTACAGAGCAAGTTGAAGCCTCCCATTTTTAATTTTCTTACACCTCAGTCAAACCATTCTGGAGAAATTTTAGTCATGCCTGGGGTCTGCTGTTTTTCTCTTTCATAAAGATTTCTCAGTTGCTTTATTTGAGCTCCAAACATCCTTGTTGTAAAATAATAAAAGCGAGTTGTCTGAATGCTGGTTTGGCTTGAGTTTGTGATGTCTGACACAAGATGATGTGTTGTGGCCCTTGTCCTCATCCTAATGCTTTAATGCCTTCTCTCTGTTTATTTGCACCAAAGCCAGATAACCTGAATATCAGGCTGGAGCATACTGAACCGAAGGTTCTGCTGCAGTGTTCTGCAGACACACTTCAGCCCTGTCAGTGGACAGAATTTATCCTACCAGTTCCTTGGCTTCTAGGCCTCTCCTTGTGTTCAGGATATGGGCAGGTTTCTGAAAAATTTATCTTATTTTCTTTTCTCTGGAAGACAATAGCACAGGCACAATTTAAATGTGAGGACTCCAGCAACACCTCATGTAAATGACTACTTTCTTTTTTCTTTCTTCCTCCCCCACCCCCCACACCTAGGTGTTCTGTGAAAATACAGAAGCCAGGCTTTGTTTAGCTGTGGTATTTTGGAAGGAAGAAGATCAAATAAAGAGGAAATCTGGCTAATAGAAGTACTAGATAGTCACTGGGGAACCTAATGCAAAGACATTGGACTGATGGGGCAGTTCATGTCCTGGACATGTCAGTAACAGGGATCAGGATCTGATGAAGAGATGGAAACTGTTTCTGCGTGGGATCCTCTAGCTTTGAGCTGCGCATGGTATGGCTGTGGCTGTCCTGCCCCTGGACCCAAAGCAAGCCCGTGAGTGCAGGTGTTGTGTGTTTTTTCTTGCCTGTACCTCTGTTTTGTCAAGGCCTGGTTGAATTTTGGTTAACAAGTCCCCAAGTAGCCCCTGCGTGGTCTGTCTTGGGTTTCAGGTGGGAGACTTAATTTTCTGTTATATGGTCATGGTCTATTTTTGCTGTAGTTTGATGTTCAAGGTGTTGATATAGGAAATAACATGACCAGCAAATGGAGCCAAGTGTTCATTTGTTAGTGTGTTGAATCTGCTCTTCTCCCATGGCAGCCCATTTCAAAGATCTGTTGCCTACACCATTAAAAAAGCAAACAAACCAAACAAACATATTTTTGTCTGTTTTAATCTGATTTGCCCCTGTTTCCATGGAGTGTCCCCTCCTCGTGCTGCTGGATTTCAGAGAAGGGTGGAAGGTCCTTTAAAAGCCATGCTGTCCATGCCCCCTACCATGATCAGGGACTCCTCCCAACTAGCCCAGGGGGCTCCAAGCCCCATCCAACCTTCAGCACCTCCAGGGATGGGGCAGCCACAGCTTCTGGGGGCAACCTGGGCACCCAGGGGCTCAGCACCCTCACCCCAAACAATTCCTCCCTCCCTGCCTGCCCAAGATCTCCTCTCCATCTCCCCTCTCCCAGCTGCAAACCCTTTCCCCTCGGAGGGTCCCATCCCTCCAGGCCCTTGTCCCAAGTCCCTCCCCAGCTTTCCTGGAGCCCCTTCAGGCACTGGAAGGTGCTCTAAGGTCTCCCCATTGCAGCCTTCTCTTCTCCAGCCTCAACACCCCCAACTCTCTCAGCCTGGCTCCAGAGCAGAGCTGCTCCAGCCCTCCCAGCAGCTCCAGGGCCTCCTCTGCACTGGCTCCAACAGCTCCGTGTCCTTCTGCTGATGGGGACCCCAGAGCTGCCAGTGAAGGCCAGGGGTGTTTCATACCTGTCACACAGATGTAGGACATTTACCTGGTGTGGATTTGCTGCGTGGGAGGAACAGAGGGGTTGGGGGAGGAAGGCACAACCAGAATCACACATGGCTGTGGAGCTTCAGCTCTGTGTTTCCTGTTGCAATAACTTGGGTTTTCCATGAAGCTTACTGTCAATCAGGTGTTTCACACTGACTGCTGCACCACTCTCAAATGATTTACCTTTTTCTCCTTTTAATACTTCATCAACTTTGTATTTTTTTCCTGGATTGTGAAAATTTCATAGATGGGAAAATCTGATTAGCACAAAGACATTCTCTGCTTCGCCTTCTCAGGGTTGCTGGTGGCTACAGCAGATTTAACCAGTTTCAAAGTTGTTGCACAGAGGACTGCCTCAGACCTTTTTAATCGTCCACTGGTGCCTTGTTGACAAATCTGACAGAAGTATCCCAGGTGAGGAAGGGGAGGTAGTTGGCACTGAAAATCTCGTGGTGCCAAGGGGACAGTCTGGGAACAAGGAAACTTCTCCCTCAAACTTCAGCCTGCTCTTCACACCTGCAGCCAAAGCAGCATTGCTGGATAGATGGGCTGGAAGAGGCTAAAACATGCACAGCTATAGTTCATCTAACAAGAGATACACAGCAAAATCCAGTCTGTTCCCAAAGAAGCCTACTGGAGACTCAAAAAATGAGCAGTTTGTTGGGAGCAGTTGGCCAGCCCTTCCTGGTGCACAACACACATTTTTTTTCCCTGAAGAGTAACATCAATCTGTAAGCCATGAGTTGGGATGGCTTGCTACTTCCAAGCCTCTCAGCCAGTCCTGCTTGCTGCACACCTTTCTTGACTGCAAAAAATTATTTAAACATCCCTAGTTCAGAGACCCACTTAATAGAATCTGTCAAAATGAGGCCCATTCTGGAGAGCCCCTGGAAAGGAACATCAGGAAAAAAGGTGAATTGTATGAGGAAAAAGTATCAGGAAAGTTATCTCAGAGGAAAAAACCAAAACAAAACACAAAAAAATGAAAAAAAAAACCAAATAAAAAACCCACCAAAAAACAAAAACAGAAAAAGCCAAACCCAACCAACTACAAATTCAAACCAAAATCCTCCAGAAAAATTACATTAAAATCGACAACTTCTGACATGAATTACCATGTGTCTTTCCTGTGACTGGCAGACAGAATGATTTTTTTTTTTTTATCAAACAGGCAGTAGTACAGCCTTGTTCAGGTGCAGGATGGTCCATAACCACCCTGTGAGCCCCACTGGACTCTAAAGGTGTCAGAGTGGGACCCTCTGCACCCCCACTACTGGCAGCTGGCTCTGCACTGGGGTGTGCTCCTGCTGAGCTCCCCAGCCTGTCCCAGTTTAATCTCTAATGTGGTGGAACTTGCTTACCACAGAAGAACCCAAAGAACCACCAATTCCTCCAGTGGCATGTCAAGCAGCTTGTCTGGAGTATACTGGTTCAAGGGGGGGTGTCACAGGATTATTGCTGAACGCTGCTTTAAACATAAATAAAATAAAGAATTTCCTCTTGTCCTCACCTTCTCAGCTTTCTCCTCACATCTGTGGTGAGGGAGGGCTAGGGGCCCTTTCCACTATGCAGAGAACCCAGCCTACAACACACACAGGGGACAGGTGTTGACACACAATAACCAGGGTGCAGTTTTAGTCAGGCCAGAACAGAAGCAATTTATTATTACAGTTACAAGGGCCAGCAGGCAGTGGGGGTCCCCATGATGGATCAGTGACAGATACTGCTGTCCAATTGCAGTTACAGAGTTTGTGAACTTTGATTTATGCAAATTATTCTTCAGAAAGGTGCCAGATAACCAGGATATTAAAAAAAACAATAGCAAATAAGGAGGCTCTAGCTAGCACACCCTTTAACAAATAATTCACTCCTTCCTTGATTAAACTGGTGAGACCATTACCTGCAAATATTTCTTAACTAGTGAGTCCTGCAAAGGTGCTAACTATTTTACTGCCTGACTTAAGCACAGGGACTCAAACCACCCAGCAGCAGAGAATAGGCTGAGCCAAGCACTGGGTGCGGGCCCTACCTTCAGCACTGACTGCAAAGCACACTGCAAGTTTGCTCCTTGGTATTCCTTGCCTGCAGGCCTAGCCAAATTAAGACAACAACATCTTCATCAGACACATAAAAGGCCGAAGCAGAGAGAGGTAAAAGTCTGGGTGGAAGCATCCTGGACAATGCTGGTTTCATTGCAGAAGTCTGACATAGTTTGCTGGGAAGAAGCCCACTTTGCCCCGGCACTGCCCCTGCCACCAGCCTTCATTCACCATTTCAATGTGTGTGATTGTCTCGTCAGGATCAAAAGAAATCTCATCATCTCCATCTGCAAAAAATTGTTCAGAAAAGATAGTCCCAGAGAGAGCTGGTCTTACGTCCGTCCTCCCACCCCTCCCCACAAGGAGAATACTGAGCAAGCATTCTGATAACCCTCAGAGTTATCTCATCCAACCCCCATTGAACAGCCCAAATATAGCAGAGGAGCAAGACTTCACAGCTTCATCTTAGATGAAGCTCCTGTGTTCCCAGCTCCATTCTGCTTTCTAGAGGAAGAAATTTAAACCAACAAGTTGGAATGATGATGTGAGACACCATCTCCCTGTCACACCACCCCAGCCAGCTCCCAGTGATTCTGCCCACAGCCTGGAGGACCGACCCACCTCCTTGGTAATCATAGAGAGCCACTGCACAGGTACCATGGCACTCCACTTCATAAACATTGTCCATGTTCCCTGCAGAAGAAAAGATAGGCAGATGAGAAGGGCTGCAAGCAGGTACATTGATCTGACCCAGCCTGGGGGTGAACCCCATCAACAGGGGTTCAAAGCCATGTACCACGGCTCAAAGCAAGGTGTGAATTCCCTCCTCTTCTGCAAGGCAGAGGCCACGTCCTGATGCAACATGTTCCTCTCCCAAGAAAAGGCTGGACATAACTCCAGCCTCTCCACTTTCCACTCCAAATATCCCAAAGCTGTGACAGAAACATCACCAAGCAGTCCATGCAGTTTGCTTAAGATCCCGGAGGGAGACAACCCTGCACTCCTCCCATCCAGGAGACACCACCAGATCAGGTCTCATGAGCACTAGCCATTTGAGCCAGCCTGAATTAAGAGGGCACCCCCAAGCTTCAGTGCAGCTATGGCAGTCACTTGCCAGGAAGCAGTGCACCCAAGAGCATCACTCCAGATCCAGTTTCTTCAGAGCCCAGGGCAGCCCTTTGGTCCTGATTCTTGCTGCCTGGCCCAGCATCCCATATATCTGGTCCCACACCTTGCAGCTGGGCAAGGGAATGGGAGGCAACCAAGTCTCCATCATTAACAAGAAGTAATGGGTTCAAGTTGCACCAGGGCAGGTTCAGATTAGATATTAGGAAAAATTTCTTCACTGATAGTGGCGAAGCATTAGGACAGGTTGCCCAGGGAGGTAGGGCAGTCGCCATCCCTGGAGGTATTAAAAAACAAGTAGATGTGATGCTTTGGGTTTGGTGGTTAAGGTGGTGTAGGACTGGTGGTTGGATTTCATGATCTTGAAGATCCTTTCCAAACATAACGATTCTATGATTGTGGGCTGCTACTCTGATCATGGTGGACTTCAGGGTACAAATGTCCTCTGGAGTCTGCCCCATGCAACCAGTGAGCTGAGCAGACAGACACAAGCTCCCATCAGTACTCACTCAGGTGGGTATGGGTCTGGCTGGGGTCCACAGGAAGGACGTCCTCATAGTCCTCACCTCCATCTCCTCCATTGTCATAGATGGCATCCTGCTCTCCCAAGGGTGCTGGCAGCTCCTCATAGTCAGCACCTCCACTGGCACTGTCACAGTAGTCAGAAGGCTCTGGCAGCTCCTCATAGTCCCCACCAACATCCAAACTTTCACTGTAGATGGGCTGATCCTGGCTGGGTATCTTGCACAGCTCTTCACCTAGAGCTGCTGGCCTTGGTGGCAAGGTGGGTGGTGTTTCCTCATCCTCCCGTTTTGCCCCCTGCCACAGATTAAGAAAGTGACAGGAAAGTCAACTGCAAAGGGTCCACTACAGGCTGCACAGCACCCAACACAATGGAGCTCACTCCACTCAGGTGCCTCAAACAGAACACCCTCTGCACAATGGGAAAACCCCTCAGCCACGAGATCCATGATGAGCTGGCACTTGAGGTTGCTGCAAAGACCCTCACAGCTCATGTGTTTGAACCTTTCACTCTACTGACCCACTCCCACAGCCTGTCTCATGGTGCAAGGTGCTGTGCAGCCATGTACCATCACCATCCCAAAATTCCCTGTTGCTCCTTCCAAAGCCTGCCCCATGCTGCAGCTGCTCCCCACATCCTTCTGCAGGGCTGTCTGTGGAGCAGAGTTCCATCCCCAGCCAGCCTCAGCACCTCATCTCCTTGGGACATGGTTCTGTCTGGCTCAGCTTCAGGGCACAGTGGCAGGGGCTGCCTTTGTGTGGTCCTTCTCTGTCTGTGGGATTTCCTGCTGGAGACAAGTCACTGAATCCCTTCAGTCCCTCTCGATGAGGCCCAGAGCAGTGTCCCTTCCAGTTCCCAGCTGAGCAACTCAATTTTCCTTCAGCTGCAATCTGTTCCAGCCTGCTCTAGGGGCTGGAGACCAGCAGGTCTGTCATGACTGGGGGTCTGCAGAAAGTGGCCTCAAGGGGGGAAATATCAGGGAGTGCTTTGTCAGTGACACCTTATCTGCACACTGAATGCAGATATAGAATCACAGAATAATTGTCACAGTTGGGAAAGACTTCTAAGATCACTGTGTCCAGCTACCAACATCCCCCCCAATAAAATACAAGTATCAGTATCTGTGTCACCCACCAGAGCATGTCCTCAAGTGCCTCATCTACACGCTTTTTAAATCCCTCCAGGGATGGTGACTCCACCACCTCCCTGGGCAGCCCATTCCAACACCTGACTGCTCTCTCAGTAAAGAAATTCTCCCTCAGATCTGCTCTAAACCTCCCCTGGTGCAACTTCAGGCCAGTTCCTCTGGTCCTGTCATTGTTCACTTGAGAGCCCAGGCCAGCACCCACCTCCCTACAACCTCCTTTCACGGAGCTGTAGAGAGCAATGAGGTCTCCTCTCAGCCTCCTCTTCTCCAAACTGAACATTCCCAATTCCCTCAGCCTCTCCTCACAGGACTTGTTCTCCAGACCCTTACCCACCTTGGTTCCCTTCTCTGAATCTGCGTTAGCAACAGGGTTGCCATTGGTTGGGAGGACAACCAAGTGAGTGAAAGGTCTGGAGATCGGGTGGAAGGACATGGAGCTGCATGTTCCTTAGGAAGAGCTTGCTTCACAGGCCTTGGGAGACCATGGCAAGATACCACGGCAAGATGGACATGGCTCACCTTCTGCCAAGCTGCTGGGTGCTCCTGAGCCTGCTGCCTTGACTGCTCCTCTTCTGCCTGCCTTCTGCTCTCCTCCTCTGCTGACTTCACCATGTTTTCAAATTGTGACCGCAGCCTGCTGGCACCACTGGAAGCTCCTGTGGAGATGATCAAAACTACCCAATAATTGTCCCTTCTACCACCCCAAGTACCCAGGAGAACCTCAGAACTCTCCCAGAGGAACTTGCAGCTCAGTCACCTTCTCCTGCCCTCCTACACAGGTTGAATCCACCTCCTACCTCAGCACACGCCTGCCAGTGTGCTGCCACAGAGGGACCACAAGGCCTACAGCTTCCCAGCAAGTCCAGGGCTATCACTCAGTTATCTCACCTGCCTCCGGTGGTCTTGTTTTCTCATTGGAAAATGTGGGAGCTGCCATCTCATTAAATCCAGCAGCACTCTGCAAGAAGAAGTAAATAACTTGTCCAGCTTGCTAGGCAAGGCCAGTGCTGAGGTCCCTGCTGGTTGTCCAGGGACTGGACATCTTGTCCCTTGCAGCACTGCCAGGAGCAGTGATTAGCATGAAGCCACTGCAGGCTGCAGCATGCAGTCTTACCTTATCTACTCTGCCCTTCTGGACCCCATATTGACCTCCAAACCCCTTGGCATAGTCTGTATGGAAAACAAAATGAGGCCATTTAATAATATTTTATATTCTGTGTGTACCTCCCACTTCAGTATGCTGTGACCAGTGAGATGAGCTAGCTGTGTCTGCATCTCATCACATGTGGAACTGAACAGAGATAATAGATGCAAAATGGTCTGGGCAGCAGCTCTTAGGACTGATCTCTCATTCCTTTCAGGAAAGTGCACACGTGCTCAGGGCTGCATCCTGGCAAACCTGCTGCCAAGGCACCAGGGTAGGAAGCCACTCATGCCATGTGAGTGCAATGTGGCCTCGTTCAGCATTGTCCAACCTGTTTGAGATGCACGGGGCTGAACTTCTTCCTGATGGTCCAAGCCGAAGGCACTCCTATCCTGGTGATCTCTCTGAACCCCAAACTTCCCACCAAAGCCCACAGAATAGTCTTCAGCCACAAGGATCCAGATGGAAGAGAACAGACAAGGGAGGGAACGCTCAGGTTGTTCTTAGAGGGGCAAATTTTCTGTGCCCAGGATGTAGAGAAAGACCTGGGGCCAGCTTTCCCCATTGGTGGCTTCACAGCTTTGCTTCCTCCTTGGGTCATGTCACCTGTATTAGCACCTGCTTGGGCCTCCTCTGCACCCTTCCTTCAGTGACATACTGCCCAAGAGACCCTTCTGCCCATAGAAATATGCTATTCTTCTTTGTTTAGCCTGAACTTTTTCTATCAGTCATATGGATAAAGCAGTGAGAACCCAGCTCCGCCCTATAGCTTCTCTTTTTCATGCTGCATGTCACAAAAAAAAAAAAAAAAGAAAAAAAAAGAATGGTGCCTTACAGCCCCAAGTTCCAGTCCTGATGCTCCTCACCAGGCTCCCTCAGCTCACCTTTCTGAGAGTCATGCTTCTCTGTCTGATTCTTGTAGGTGAATCCCACTGCTGCTTTGTCCACCTTGTCCCTCTCCACACCATAGCGGCCACCAAAGCCCTTGGAGTAATCTGAGGCGGAGAATAAAACACTGCCCTGAACAGGGCTCTGGTGAGGGGAGGGGGTAAGGAGGTGAAAAGATGGGGAGCAGTGGGGTGGAGGAGCACTAGGGATGAGAAAGAGCAGCAAGGATGATGGAAAACACTAGAAAAAGCAAGGGGTATCGACTGGAAGGTGGGTGGCTGAGAGCACCATGAGGGCCAGGGAGGAGGAGGGCCCATGGGAATAGGTGCACAGAGCGAGCATGGGTCATGGCAGAAACACATCAGGCAGAAGAAAAGTCACATGCCAAGGGCAGCTGGGGATGCAGTGGGAGCTCAGCTGCCCCAGGAGACAAAACCAAGGCAAGACTTGAGCACTGGCAGCCTGAGCATCCCCCAACTCACTCATATCCAGGGAAAGGATTTCTACTTGTGGTCTGCCAGTCTCCAAAAAGATCTGTACAGAAAAAATTGCAAACTTCTGTTGCATGGCTTACATTGCTGGAGTGGAACCTCAGCTTCTACAAGGAAACCACTGGTCTTGGATGCTGCAGTGAAGGCTGAAGCCCATATCTCTGGGACCATGCTCCCCCCCCAAAGACTGTCTCTGGCATACTCAACCACCCTGTGAGAGGCACAGCACGTCTTCTGTACACCTCACCTTTTTCCATCTTCTAAACTAGTAGTGTACTATCTACTTCAGCTGCATTCAGTCATCCTCTGAGGACTAGCTGGGTATTACTGTCTGGTCTTCTAAGAAATTTCAGCCTCTGTCCTAGCAGCTGGCTGTGCAACCACTTTCCTTTCAGAGACCTTTCAGCTCTTTCCAAATTCTGCCCTCCAGAAGGAGTAAATCACAGTTACCTCCTTGGATTCCCTGACCCTATTCTTACAGATCTGCATTTCACAGGTATGAGCTGAGGCTTCTCCAGCAAATCCAGCCTCATAAATACATGAAGACTGTGACCTAGAGAAACACTCATGAAAATACTTTGTATTCAGGAACGGCTCTCTGTGTCATAGAAGCCTAGTCACTTAAGGACAAAACTAAGTCCTACAAATTTCTTAAAACTTATCTCAATTAAGCCATTATTTACTCGTTAGATGAGTATGAAATGAACCTTCTAGGATGCTTTTTTCAGCCAATATAGATTTTATGGCTGCTACCTAGCTGCTGGAGTTTCCTATATGGACTCATTTTTAGGAAAAACAATACACACACCTTGCCCTATTTCTAACATTTCCACTTCACCCAAGTGATTTTTGTGGTTTTACACAGCCTAATGAACTTCTGTATCTACAATCTCTTTTATGTTAATGCAGCACTCCTGCATGTTGTTTCATTCATCAATTTAAGATCAACCAGGAATGCTTTTATAATTTTCTCTGAAACTAACATAATTGTTCTTTTCTTGGCAATGCACTATTCCTCATATTTACCTGAAACAGGAACAGACCTTGTCCTCTCACCTTCTCTTGATTGCAGAATATTTAAGATATCTTCAGATTCAGTTCATGCAATGCTCAAAATGGATATAGCTGCTTGTATGTAGGTGTCAAAGTTTGGTAGAAGCACCTCCAGAATTCTGCCAAAGTTTGAGTGCTATATTGGCTTTTGTTTCCATATCCATCATTGTGCCCTTCCAGAAATCCCTCCTTCTGTCCTACAGTGCTTGGGTTTCCCCTAGAGCAGCTGCTGAGGAAGATTTCTAGAGGAAAAGGAGCATCATCCACCCACTGGGGTTACACAGGGGTGTCTTCTCTGCTCCACCATGATGTAATTTCCACCAAAGCTAAAGGCAGAGGGAAGCAGAACATACAACAGAGAATGGTGACAGAACAGCAGGGAACGGGGCCGCCAGGGTGACTAGGAACAGGAATCAGAAACCAGTGACAGGAGGGGGACAACAGAGGAGACAGTGCCACAGCAGGCAGCACAGGATACTGGGGCCAGAGCAGAAGCTCAACTGCCCATGGACTTACCTTTCTGGGATGAATGTTTCTCCACTTCACCCTTGTATTCGAAGCCCAGTGCTGACTAGAGTAAGAAGGGGAGGAATGTCAGTTATCCTGAGGGCCAACTACCCTCCTTCAGGAGACAGGCTGGGACCTTGCTCTCTGTCTCCCTGCTCCCAGGACCCATGCAAACACCTGGCCACTCCTGGGTGGTCCAGGCCTCCTCAGCCTCTCACACCACCACATGTCCATGCAGCAGTGTGCCCAGGAACGGGTTCAAGCAAGACCCAAGACCCAGAGGGCCACAGTCCTGACCCACACCTTGGCAACAGGCAAGGTACTGTAACAAGGGCAGTTACTGGACATCTGGGCATCCTGCTTTCCCCATCCCCATGGCAGTCACTGTGCACGGCAGAGCTTGGGGATTTGGAGCAGCTGAATACCACAGACCCCAAGACAAACACTGTGCTGCCTGGACAGGGACATGTTAATGCGCACCAGAGAGTTTGTCTTCAGAAGGGCCCTGCCATTTGTCATCAGTCATTGTCCTGCAGGCAGGAGGTGAGCTGTGTGCTTCAGTGGAGACCATGGTGCATGGCACACCTGGACCTGCACCCACCAGCCCCCTCAGTGCAGGACAGTGCTCCAGGGGAATCACTGAGCACAGGTCACAAGTAGGTATCTCAGCTGCCCTGTCCAACACACCTTGTCCACTCGGTCCTGCTGAACTCCATACTTCCCCCCAAAGCCCTGGGCTGCGTCTGTCTGAGAGGAGTGCTTCCCAACATCAGCAACGTACTCATGGCCCACTGCACACTGGGGAGAGAGATAGCACAACAGCAGCACCGGCCGTCAGGCTGGCAGGTGGGCATGGGCACAGGCCCCACACAGCTGCTCTGCCCCACTGCCCAGATGTTTGCAGACAGGAGGTGACAGGTCCAAACGGCCCGTGATGGGGGTGGTGATGCTACCTCACCCCTGAGTGTCTGAAGAAGTTCGGGTTCTTCAGCCTGGAAAAGAGGAGGCCCCTCCAGCAGAGGGGTCTGAGCATGGCTGCTCCATTGGGGCCTCCTGCCAGTCTCTGTTTCTCACCTTGGTGTCACACTCACCCATAGTGACCACATCTGCTGCAATCCTACCACCTTGTTTTTGGAAAAAGAGAAGTATTAAGCTCTGAAAGGTACAGGAAGATACACAATGATGATTGTCAGAAAACATAAACCAGATTTGATATGAGAACAAAAAAACAGGGGCTTCATCCTGAGAAGATATGACAGAGGTCTGTAATGAAGAATGTGAGGAGGGAATTACTATTCATCAGTTCTCCAAGCACAGGTAGGGAGGCACCTGATTTGGTATGGAGCAGCTTTGACACAAGCCATAGAAAGCCCTTCTTTGCACCTGTAGAACAGTGTTGCAAGGAAGCTGTAGACAAATTCTCCAAACAGGTTCAAACAAATACAGATCGTGGGCTAACTAGACACAAGTGAACCTGAGCAGCCATGTCAGCTCTCCATTCTCTCCCTTCAAAGTCCAGGCCAGAGAACAGGGATGCTCTTTCCTTTATGAAAAAAGTCTTTCCCACTAGGGCCCAGGGAAGCTCTCTACAACTCCTACCTCATCCATGCGGTCCCGTTCTGTGCCAAATTTGCCCCCATAGCCATAGGAAGCCTTGGGGCCAGTCTCCAGCTCCTTCTTCTTGATCACTTCATGTTCCTCTGACACCTTGCTCCTCAGCTGATGGATGCTGGTTAGACAGCGAGAGTCAGGACAAGTCAGGGTGGGGTTGTGCAGACAGACCCACCTCACCACTCACCCCCCCAGGCACCACTCACTCGATGTGTGCAGTGTGTCCAGAGCCCTGGATAGTTTTGGATCCCCAGCGCTGTTCCTTCTCAGAGATGTCATTCTGCAGAGCCAACCACAGCCCTCAGCACCAGAGCAGAGCTCAGGCTCCCAGGGCACCAGTGGGGAGGGGGTGACTGACCCCTGGGAGGTCCCAATGGGCTTTGATCCCCTTCCCTGGGGGCCACTGGCAGACAGACTGTTCAGGACAAAACTGGAGGGGGTCTGAAGTGAAATTTTCACTGTTCCACCTCAGCTTTGTAGGGACAGCCCTGGTTTTGTCTGCTTTTTGGGAGGTCTGAACATGTTTGTGATAAACTGAGGCATCTGCAAAACCTTTTCCCATATATACATGTATTTTTAACCTTACCTTATAAAATAGAATTAAAAGTAATAATAATACAAAGTCTTACTTTGTTCAGACTTATTTTGATTATTTCCACAAATAAAAGAAATCATGTAAAGAAAAAATAATTTTCACAGCCTTGTTTTATTATTTAAACATTTATATTTTGGAATTTTGAGAAAGGAACTTGCTTTTCCACCCCAAACTAGAATTTCTTACCGAAAATAATGAGACAAGACTGAATAATAGGACTTGAAATAATAGGACTCTGTGTAAGATAAGAGACTGCCCCTCAATAAAGCACCTTGGCAAGGAAATTCAAACCTCAACAGAGCTCAGGAGACCTGTGTCTGCAAAGCATGGCTGTCACTTCTTGACACTAGGAGAAAGACTTTTGTTCCTAGGAGGTTTAGAAGAAGGGCATGGAGAATGAGATATCAATGTCTGGAGACAGTAAAGGACCATCTAGGCTAATCAATTACAGGAGACATCAGTGCTGAAAAATCTTGTGATGCCAAAGGCCAAAGCAGCGGGTGATAAAATTGTAAATAAAGATTAGTATAAATAAACACATAAATAAAGCATATGGAAAAAAAAACCCGTCCTAATTATATCTGCACAACAATGGTTAATCTACCACTGAGGAAGGAGTATGAAACATGGAATTATGTGCAACTATGTAGAAAAGCAGCAAATACAGAACTGGCCAAAAAGCCAAATTCTGGGCGATATATGAGGAAAAGAACAGAGAATTAAACAGAAAATGAAAATTATGCAACTGTATGAATATGTGGGGTTTCCATGGGCTGAGCTCTTCTGCTTCACCACCTAACCTAGAGAACTGGAATGCACAGAAAAAAAAAAAGCAATGTAGAGTCATGGAGCTGCATCTGCACAAGGTGACCATAAATAGAGTAGGATTTTTCCATCTGGAAAGGAGACAAATGAGGGCAGTGATGGAGTGCTGCACCGTTACAAACCATGTGGAGAAGAGAAGATGTCTTTGCTATTTCTTTTAACATAAGTTAAAAGTAAGTGGGGAAGACTCAGCAAAGTTGCTAGGGAGTAAGTTTAAAAGAAACTAAATATTCTAGACTCTTCAAGTAATATTACTTGTTATTAGGTGTGGGGTAAACTGACTTCTGTAGGAGATTTGACCTAGATATGGGTCAGAAAGGGCTTAGACAGATGACCTGATGGTACCTGAGAGGGGTTGGTAGGCCCTGGCTGCCCCTCCACAGCCAGTGGTGCTGCATGAGCCATGAGCCCTCTCCCAGCTCACAAGGTGAAGCCCAGTGAACCCTTCACAACTTCATCACCAGTATTATGATCACCACACCAGGAACTCACCACGAAATCAGGGTCTGTGTCCCAGTCATCTCCTGGAGCCTCAACCTTCACTGATATGTCATGTCCCACAACTGCTTTCCACATCTGCAGGAGGAGCACATGGTGTCATCCAGAGACCAACATGTGGTCACTGCTGGCCACAGCCATGAGCACATCAGACCACAGCAGTGAAGGAAAAAAATGGGGAAAGAAGGGGGGGGTCGGAAGCAGGGGGGGGTGGAGGAAGCTGGGGGGGTGGAGGGGGGGGGAGGGAAAAGGGGAGGGGGAATGTGGGGGGGAAAGTGGGGGGGAAAGTGGGGGGGGAAAGCGGGGGGGGGAAAGCGGGGGGGGGAAGTGGAGGAAAAAGGGGGGGAAAAAGGAGGGGGAAAAAGGGGGGGGAAAAAGGGGGGGAAAAAGGGGGGGAAAAAGGGGGTGGAAAAAGGGGGTGGAAAAAGGGGGGGGAAAAGAGGGAGAGAAAAGAGGGAGAAGAGAGGGAGAAAAAAGGGAAGAAAAGGAAAAAGAAAAGGAAAAAAAGACGACAAAAAATACGACAAAAAAACCCCTGGTAGCAACCTGGTCTGGTGGGAGGTGTCCCTGTCCATGCAGCGGGGTTGGAACTGGCTGATCTTTAAGATCTCTTTCTAACCAGACCAATCTATGGTCTTTAATGTCAACCACAGGGTGCACGCACACTCACTGCACAGCTGAAATGCACACTTTATTTTAATGTGAGTTCTAGCACTCAAGTACCAGTTTCTGCTTTTCCACCACACATTGATTTTCCATGCTGTGGGAGACTGTTCCCTGCTTTAACCTCCCTCCTGTTCAGCACAGGCCTAGCATACACCACCAAGTCCAGGACTGCCTCTGCCACTGTAGATTGAGGTTAGATATCAGAAAGAAATTCTTCACCATGAGGGTAGTAAGACACTGGAATAGGTTGCCCAGGGAGGTAGTTGATGCCCTGGCCCTGGAAGTGTTGAAGGCCAGGTCAGATGAAGCTCTGTGCATCTTGGTCTGGTGGGAGGTGTCCTTGCCTATGCAGGGGATTGGATCTTGATGATTTCTAAGGTCACTTCCAACCCAAACCATTCTATGATTCTATGAGGCTGGACTCCTCAGTTCTCTTGCTTGTTTTCCAGGCTTTAACATTTGCCTAGTGTACTAGAAAAGGAGCAGAGAAAAGTCTTGTGCTGATACAGGACAGTGTGGTGTTTGTCATGCAGCGAAAACAGGAACTGGGGCTGAAACCCTGGTATGTGGGGCTGGATGGCAGACACAGCCTGTGCAGGCTGCCCACAGGCCTGGGGAAGTGACAGGCCCAGGAAGAGGAAATCCAATAAAAGCAATGTGAGAGCTAAAATTCCTGCATTTCATTTGCTAGGTGACGGGGGGGAGGGAGGGGGAGCCGGGGAGGGGAAGATGAAAAAGCCCAGACAACATAATTTATACAAAATGAGAGACAGGAGGAAGGTGGGACAGCCAGCCTGCAGAGCACCACCTCCTGTCCCACTGTCCATTACTGCCTGTGGTAACTTCAGGAGCCCCAGATTGTTCTTACTGTCACCCAAAACAGCTTTTCACCAGGGCAGAGAGGCTGAACAGAACATGCAGCAAAGCCTGAACCCTATTTCACATCACTGTGAAGATCGCAGACCAACAGGAGGCAAAATAGCTGCCTTGTGGTGGATGGCCACTCATGATTCTCATTCATCAGCACCAACCCCTCCATCCCACAACCAGGAATGAGCCTCCAAACCACTCCCAAGAGCTCAGGGCTTTCTGTAAGCAAAACACGCACTACCAAATGGCAAAATTGAATAGAGATAATTGCAAACAGAAGCAGGAAGGCACATGTGGACAACAGCACAATCCAATGATACCTTTTATCTCCATTTTCCCTCCCTAGATTACCAGCATCTCCTCACTCCAAAGATTGTTCAAGTTTGTGGCTCATTTTTGCTAACAAGGAAACAGTAGGAATAACCAGCTAGCTCATGGCTGTTCCACAGGGCAGCTGACTAGAGCAGCAAGCTCAAATGCAGGTGCTCCAGGGTGTTAAATCCTGCTTTAAATGACTCTTCACCACCTCCTCTCCAAAGCCATACCCCATGCATCTTGGGAACCATAACAATCCACAGACTAATCACACCCTAGGGCTCCAGACACTCTATGTGACTAGGAATATCAGCCAGGGTAGCATCTCAACTCTTTAGTTTGTCCCAGTTTCCCCCTTGAAATTGTCCACAACAGAAGAAATATAGGGCTACCACACTGAGCTCCATCATACTGGCTGATTTGGAAAAGTGGTTTCGCAGAACCTCAAACACAACTGCAACAGCAACAACCGGAGCAGCCTGAGAGGCAAACACCCTATCAGCTCACACATGCCAGATCAGGAAGGAGTGCTCTTTGCCCACCAAAACCCTACAGTTTTGTGTTGCTGTTTCTCACTCTCCACTCACAAACCCCACTCAGCTCTCCTACCTTAACAGGCTCACCAGTTGCCGCTGCTTTTTGCCCAGGCACCTGCTACTGGCCACAGCTTTTGGGCTGCTGCCTCCACCCAGTTCCTGTTTTAACTTCAGCTGAGGCTAATCTTCACTTCCTGTGTTCCAGCGCCCAGCTCCACCGCAGCCGCGAGCACCAGAACCTGCCCTGGTCTGCTGCTGTCCCCATGCTCTGGGCTCTCTTGGCAAGGTGTATGCCCAGGGTGAAACTGATGACGCCGTGAGCAGCACTCGATGGGCCACAATTGCATTTCTTAGTGTGCAGAATGAGGTCGGGATCTGCATTTTAATCTCTTCCAAAAAAAATCATTCTGCCATGAAAGTACAAAATTTACAAAAGGCTGAAGCCCCTGGGCTTGACAATTACAGCAAGATCCAAAGAAAATAAGTTGCTCACTCAGAACTGTACAGCACAGTTAAAAATACGGAGATAAACACACACGTATATACATACATTAAAGCTCTTCCATGAACAACAGCAGTCAAGTAAATAGCTTAGACTAGGCAGATGGAGAGTCATAGATTGGCTAGGGTTGAAAGGGACCTCAAATACATGTGGTTAAAGAATTTTAAGCTCTTAGAGATTAAACTGTTTGCTATCTCTCTCACTGGTGGGAAGTGCAAAATTTTGTAATGAGTAGCACGAATCACACTAGTCTGACACCAGATAAACATCTCAAACCAAAATAACTTCCTTTCTAAATGAGTCAAGCAGGAAGACCTTCTAGGGTAGACATTGCTGTTTGACTCCACGAGATATACAGGGAACAGAGTAGACTAATTCAGCTAATTCAGCTGAAAGGAACCTGCTGAAGGGAAGGAACCTACTTTTCAGCTGAAAGGAAACTAGACCAACTGTCTGACCACTTCAGGGCTAACCAAAAATTAAAGCATGTTGTTAAGGGCATTGTCCAAATGCCACTCAAACACTGACAGGCTGGGGACATCAACCACCTGTCCAGGAAGCCTCTTCAAGAGTGTGGTCACCCTCTTGGTAATGTTTTCCAATGTCAAGGCTGAACCTTCCCTGACAAGAGCTTTAAAACATTCCCATGAGCCCTACAGTGGGATCCCACCAAGGAGAGATCAGCAGCTCCTTCTCCAGTACAAAACCAGAATCAAAAATCTTGGTGACATCCACCACCTCCCCCTGATCCACTGGGTGTGTGACCTTATAATAGAAGGATATCAAATTATTTAAACAGAACTTTCCCTTTGTGAACCCGCTGACTGTGCCAAATATGTGCATATTTTTTTAAATGTCTCTCAATACTGTCCAGGTTCAAGTCTGAGATTTGGCCTTTTACGTCTTCTTCCTGAGTGAGAACAACAGCTTTGTCATTTTCTGTCAAAGAAAATTCTCTGGAAGCCTTGCTTCCAGAGATCGTACCATTCCTTTTTCCTCTGGAGCTCCATGAGAAGTTCCCTGTTCAGACAAGCTGGTTTTTTGCCTCACTTGCTTGACTTCAGTGCAGCAGAACTGGCTGCTCCTGAGCTCCTCAAAGATGTTTCTTAAAAACTGACCAGCACTTGCACCACAGACAAGAGTGGAAGGTCTTAAGGTCCATCAAGGTG
This sequence comes from Calypte anna, assembly GCF_003957555.1. Taxonomy (NCBI): domain Eukaryota; kingdom Metazoa; phylum Chordata; class Aves; order Apodiformes; family Trochilidae; genus Calypte; species Calypte anna. The sequence goes on along the minus strand of NC_044256.1, from coordinate 21,950,583 downwards.
GCTCAGTGAATGGAGGGTTAGCACCACCACAACTCAACAGCAGATGGCCTTGCAAACTGCTTAGTAGCTCCCTGAGTAGCTCAAAGTTTGCTCTCTTGAAGTCTAGGGTTGCAACTCTGCTCACCTTTTTCCTCATTACAAAAAAAGAAATGTATACTCAACCATTTCATAATCACTGTGGCCAAGACACCCACCTGCCATCACATCCCCCATGAGCCCTCCTCTGTTCACAACCAGCAGACATCTCCCTTAGTTGGCTCCCTGAGACAAGAAATCACTTTCCATGAACTCTAGGATTGCTCATCACAGCACTACAGAATTCCCAGTTGATATCTGAGAAGTTGAAATCTCCCTTAAGGTCAAGGGCTACCGATCCAAAGATTTCTTCTAGCTGCCTTTAGAATAATTCCTCAGTGCTTACACTCTGGCTGGGTGATAGGTATAGTGTATGTCCACTATGGTATCTCCTTTGTTTTTCATCTCCCTAATCCTCACCTAGAGGCTCTCACCCACATCATCCCTCCCTGTAAGGGCTGCACTATCAAACCTCTCTCCTACACATAGTGCAGCTCCTCTGGATCACCTGACCTGACAACTGATTCTAGTTTAAAGCCCCCATCAGAGGAAGCTATTGGAGTCCTGGGTACACTGGTTTCTTCCAGTGTCTCTACTGGAAGGATTGAGGAAAACACCACCTGTGCTCCTGAATCTTTTAGCATTCCTCATAGGGCCCTGAATTCTCTTTTTATCAGCCTTGGGCTTCTTCTTGCAACATCATTAGGACCCACATGAAAGGGCTGGTGTGGGGATCAGTTCAAAGGTTGTACCAAGCTCGTCAAGTGACACCCTTGATTTGGGCACTAGGGATGCAGCAAACCTCCCTGAAAAGAGGCTTTGGCCTGCAAATGGGTGCTTTCATCTGCTCAGGAGGGACTTGCCAATGATTGTAACTCTCTGTTGTTTCTTCTCAGCACTGGTCTTCATGCAGCTCTCATTGCGAGGAGTTGGTTGATCTGACCTTGGTGAGATTACTTGCACAGGTTCCTCCTCCTCTATCTTATCTGCTGGACCCAGAGCCTCACACCTGTTCCCCACAGGTAGCTGAGAGAGGTTCCTCTCACAGCTCCCTGGAGAAACCCACTTCCATTCTTCCCTCTCCCTAGTGAAGCTGCCCTCCTCCTGGCACAAAATACCCACCCTGGAGCTACCTCATTAGTGGCTGTGCTGAATTGGCTTGTGAGTAGCAGAGATGCCAGAGAACCCTTGGTCCATCTCCTTCTCAGCTTCTGCTGCAGAGAGATCAAAACTAGTCAGGACAGGTTCATCAAAAAGAAGAAACAGAAAGTTAAAATGTTTTTAAGAGGAAACATATGCTAAAATGCCATGTCTTTCATCAGATGAAATCACAAAGCTGTCAAGTCAGACTGTGATTATAAGATCAGGAGCTCCCACTGAAGTTTTATTAATATATGTTTAACATAAGCTGTAACTGTTTCACATGAAGGTTAAAAAATGTCTCTGAACCAGCAGAAGCTTGTCTTACTCCAGGAAAACTTGCAGGATGGGCTTTAAGGAAATACTTTGCTGTCAACTCTTGCTCCTGTGAAATACAGAGGCAACCATCTGTGGCCATACAACACCCCACTCATTGCTGGCTTTTGTCCTAATGGTGGTGGTGGAGATGAACAAAGAGAATATGAACAAAGGTTCCTGTTTTTGGCTACAGAAAGTTGGAAGAGGACGGGTATATTTTATCTAGTCTTATTTAGGCTAGTAGTGTGCATCCAGCTTGGTACTATCTCCTGTGCCTTTACACGAAGAAAAATAAACATTTTTAAATTGGAATTTATTTCACTATTAAAGTGCAATTTCCTTCTGTTGTCATAGCAGCAAAACCTAAAAAAAGTCTGAGAGAGACACGAGATAGGGGAGAAAGTCCATCTCCCTGTGCATTCAGGTAACATAAACAGAGTTCCCAGATCAAGAGACAAGCAAGGGCACACACAGGGTCCAGTAAAAGGTGTGATACAGCAGCACTGTACCCTCGAGACCTCTGATGTTTACATGACAACATTACATAAATTCCAGCTGAAAAATAATTTTTATTATATATATATATACAGAAGCACATGCCCCAGGAAGATATAGGCAAAGTAATTGGTCACTGAGTTTTAAACAGTTGAGAAAATCTACACAGATAATCAAAGGTACTGCACAAATGGATATATAGTGCCAATGTTCTGGACCTACCAGAGATCCAGGTATTTTCAGCTGTCATGATGAAATCAATTCATCCTCAAACAGGCCTTGTTGACTAGCTAGAGAATCTCTGTTTACCAGCAATAGCAAAAGAACTACCTCTTTCCCATGGGAAAAATGTGATGGTTAATACTCTAGCAAGAGGCCAACACAGTATTTCTGGCAAATACTATGAACAGAACCACTTGGTCTCTGAGAGGGAACTATCTTCTTAGCATTCAGCATTCTCCCTTTGGACGACGGCAGTCTCAATTCAAGGACATATTCAGGAGTGCTTTACAAAACTCAACTTTCAATATATCCTGTAAGATCAAGTCCATTTACATCAGTTTGTTTTAGCTTCAAACAAGTCCAATGACCAGCACTAGCTTTCTACAACAGGCTTTTCCTACAGCAGAGATGCCAGAAGGCTTCAGAACTCTGTGGCCTTCCTCAGTGTAGGTAGGACAGTTTATTTCTGGAGCTTCTGCCTTTGATATGGGCCCACTTACCAGATTATGGAACCCTTCAACACAGCCTGTGCAGTTTTAATCTTGTGATAAGGGTTCAGTGGATGAGAATACAGGAACAAGGCTGCTCTCACTTTGAGAAGTATGCAAGGACCTTCCATTGTGAGAGGTGCACAAATGCAATACACAGCAAGGTTATTAACTTAAGAGCAAAAAAAGTTTCTTGTTTCCTATTCCTTTCTGCCAATAACTAAATGACTGACATTATTTTACAGGCTTGTCAGGGCAGATATATGGCTGTTTTTAAATGGAATGCTCAGCAGGTCCAGATACACTAATTTTGGCCCTTCTTCAACAGGAGATGTGACTGAGCAAGAAATGCGATTTTGAAATTCAATTCATGTACCTTAGAGTGTCCACAACTTCCTTAGGATATGGATTTCAAACAGCACTGAGCCACAGAGCAAATCTAAGGGGTGGAAGAGAAGGAAGAGGCTTCTCTTTCTTTGTTTGTAGAGTTACCCCAAACCAACTCACTGATGTGGTGAAAGAGGGGGAAGATCCTGCAGTTCCTAGAGGTGTGGAAATACTATGAAAACTGAAGAATAATTTTCTTATTCCTACCACAGCACAATACTAAATAAAATGAATGGTGCTACCTCCAGCTACAGGAACTGGTTTTGAACGCTGGTTTTGAAGTTTGTAGCGTGAGGACCCTGGCTCAGAAAATGTAACACTCACTTAAAAATAGGGAAGGAATGGCAGATGTCCTGGAAGCATCCCAAGTTTCACCACTCGTGTCCTTGGACAGCAAGCCACCTGAATGCAAGTTGCTGGGAGCAGCTGCTCTTTAAGGGCTGATTTGCAAAAAGAAGGCAGCTGAGTGAAGTGCTGCCCTGAGTGAAGTGGTCAATAGGGAATTTAGGCCCAGGGATCACACAAAGGGCTGTGGCTCAAGAAGAGGCTGTCATTCCTCTTCATAGGTGGCCTGTGAAGCACAGGAGGAGCAGGACATGGAGAGCAAGCAGATAGGTGGCCACTAGCAGAGGCAAGTGGGTCCGGGAACGGAGGAGAGAACATAGCAGGCGCCGTAGTCCAGGAATATTTTGAGTCTAAAAGAGTAAGAGAGACCAGTCAGTACCACGAATGGATATGCCCCCAGCTACCTTCACTCAGACATCTCCAGGCCATGGAGGTAAGTTTTGTTTAAGCTAATAAGCATGAACATTCCCTAATCCATTCCACTGTCAGATTCAACCTCTGGAGCCAATCCTCCGTGAAATATTCCCCTACTCCTGCTCTCTGCAGATTTCTCATGAACCATCTCTCTCCAGTTCTTACCAACAGATTGCAAAGCATCTCCTTTTAACATCTTGCTCAAGGCCAGGTTGTATGAGGCCTTGTGCAAGGTCCCTAGTGGAAGGGCCCATGCAGGGGAGTTAGAACTAGATAATCTTTAAGGTTCCTTCCAACCCAAACCATTCTGCCTGATGACTATAAATTCCTAGCCCGTCTAAGTGACATAGAAGCAAATGGATTGATGGTACTTTTCTGCTGGAGCTTTGAGCTACTAGGATTCTGATTCACTCTCTGGGCTAGAAAAATAAAATAATTTTTTTGCTGCATTCCTTCATCCATGCAGCTGAAAGGACTCCTGAACTGACTGAAAGGACTTCTGTTGAAGCTGCTGTAGAGTGACCTTACTCTACAGGGACTCTTGCAGGAGTCCTCAGACAAAGTAACATCTACTGGATAAATTATAGCAGAAAAACCCCCAACCCCATCTATTCTAGTAATATGCATGAACAGAGCAGAATCCAGTTTTGGTTCTTGCCATAATTATGCTAAGACACCCAAAGTCTGAAAGAGGCCAGAGGGTGAACTTTTCAGCAGGACTTCATCCTTAGCAGGACAGGGCAGATGGCTGCCAAGCTGTCATCCTCTACAGCTCTTCACTTTGGAGTTAAAACTGAGAGGGTGGCTGAATGAGAGGGCAGACACCCAACATGACATGCACTGGGGACAGTAACATGTCCTGCTTATATGAGGGACTGGCCTTCAGTATTTCACCTGGAACCTGTGACCACATTTTAGGCACAAACAATGATGACCTCCATTTTGGTGTAAATTTAGTCTGCTGACACGAACTGTAGGAGAGCCACCATCAGAACAACACCTGGCTCCTGGCGTGTAAAGCAGCAACAGCAGAAAACTGCACAAACCCAGATAGATTTAAATGTGCCTGCAGAAGGATTAGGTGCTATAGGTTCACAGTTTTCACATCTTGCATCAGCCAGGGTTCACATTATAGACAACTGTGAATGCAAACGCTTACTTTGCTGAAATTATTATCCATGGAGTCAATCAGCAAGGAACGCTCGTGACCTGGAGTCACATCAATGCTAGCACTTGAGGAAGAAATCCACTCACTTGATTGCAACCTGCCACAAAAAAACATGAAATCAAATTCAGTTTCTTATAATGCCCCAAACCAACACTGTAGACAAACTTAGGAAAGGAGGTATTTCTTCAAAAAATAATCAACAATTGCAAGCAAGCCATGGCCTCACTTGACAAGAAGTGGTTTCATTTGTACTACTGCCATGTCTCCTGAGGTCAAGCTGAGCAGAAGGACTGGGTGATCCAACTAGCAGTAGTTCTCCTTCCTCTACAGGAAGCTGCTAAAACCATAACAGAGTGGGTGCACTTACTCAGTGCTAGCCACTTCTGTGGTCATAGTCATAGGGAAAAGTAAAACACCCATGCTGCATGATGTGCAGATCACTGTTCCTCTCCAGTGGACAGGACAATTCAGCTGCTGGTGGTGCAGTCCTTTCTTCTATGAGGTCAGGGTGACCAGGAAGGTTGGCAATTCTTCATCCCTTTGAGATTTTCAAAGGCTATCTGGACATGGTCCTGGGCAACTGGCTCTACATAGCCCTGCTTGGCTGGACCAGATGACCTCCAGAGGTCCCTTTCAAACTCAACCACTCTCTGCGAGGCATGGTAAAGTTGCTTTTATGCCCCCAATGACAATTGACAAAAGGATGTAACAAAATGCAGATGAACAGAGATAAGATCACCACAATTTTATGGTGACGTTGCCTGTTGGCTCCAGCTCACTCACCTCCTAATCTGATCCTGAGCTGCAGAGAGTGCCTCCTCTACAGCAAGACGACGGTCCCGTTCTTCCTCCAGATGCTCCTCGAGATACCTCAGATCCTGCTTTGTGCTGCTATGTAAATGTTCTGATTCAGACAGCCTGTCAGAAAACAACCAAACATGTGTCAAGAAAACGACTAATTCATAATATATTCCGTTTCTTCTGATGCAGCATGTGAACAGACTCCAACTCCCTTCCACTTCACACAGAAGACTAGTTACCTTTTATTAGTATATTTAAATTATTTGGAAAGCAAGAGAGAAAGTATACCAGGGGGCCAATAAAGGTGGGACACACACCCACAGAGAGGAAGCTCACTCTGGTGCGAGGCAATGGAGAAGCCAGCAGCTCGTCGAGCCCCAGGAGCAAGAAAAGCTCCTCCCGCTACAAAAGTAGATCTCTTGAAGCTTCTGTGTCACACTGGGAAGGAGTTCCTCGGCTTTGTCATCCACAGCCACATCTTCTGAAAATTATTTTCAACTGGTATGAGGAATCACGTGCTAGATCCAGGAGGGTTACACAGAATCATGTGCTGTCTCAGTTCCAGGCATTCTCAGGCTAACAGACTTGAGACCAGGACCACTGATACTCTTATGCAGTTAGTGAGGACCCAGCCCATCAAATCAAATCAAAGATGGTAGTGATTAGTCATAGCTGGTGACAGTCAACAAGAATTCCTGCTGCCTATTGCTTCCATTTTTTTAAGTTCTATCCAAAGAGACAACAGCAGCTGTCCAGTGCTTATAGCAGTTCCTCCATTTCCACAAAGTCCTAGTGTGGAACTGAGTTTTCCCAATGCTCTGATAGTAACAGAAATAGGCTCATCATTAGCCCAAAGACATCCATCAGGACTAACATTCCACCCCTCTTTTTTCAGGCTCTCTTTACCTCAGCTGCAACTCCTGGAGTTCTGGTGTGTAATTGCTGCTCTGAGGTTCATTCTTTTCTTGGGGTGCTCCTGGAGCAGCATCTGTTGCAAACAACTCCTGAAAGAAAGGGTGAAAGTGTGACAGACAGCACTGCATGAGGAAAGAAATTAGCTACAGCATTATGCAGTTAGTGGAGCAAGAAGCTTTTCCCCTCTTGCCCTAAAACAACGACCCATACCATGCATTTGTCTGCAGACTGCAGCTCCTGGAGCTGCCTCTCAAGCACCAAGCAGCGGTTCAGAACCTCACTGTAGTGCTGATGGCTCTCACAGATGTTCCGACTGCTACCACGCAGCTGGAGGGACAGGGCATTTTTCTCCTCAAAGACCTGAGATAGCTGAGAAAAGAACACAACTGCTAAGTAAATAACTCTAGGTATCGTTCTCTGAGTATTTCTGTGAAAGCAAAATTGTCCTCTATGTAACTGAGGGTCAGAATTCTACTGAGAACCACCACACTGAATGTTACTAAGGTGCAAGGACCAGTCACAATCTCCAACAGGATTGCTCCTGGGTGTCAGGGAAAGTTATGGAGCAGATCACCTTGAATGCCATCATACAGCACATGCAAGACAACCAGGCCTACCCTCTTCTTCACATTCCTCACCCCAGACTCTTCAAGCAAGTATAAGATATAATTGGTACCTTGCTGTTTAACTGCTGAATTTTGAGCTCTTTTTGGTGAAGTTCTTTCAGGCTGTCACTTAGCTGGGTCTGGAGATGTTTTGTCTCTGTTTCTAGGCTTGAAAAGTCCCCTCTCAGAACTTCTGAAGAAATCTGCCAGGGAAAATAAAATAAAAAATCCACTGCACCCATAATGACCCACTCTCCTATCAGTCCTCTCTGTTTAACATTCCAAGGTCAGATCCCAACATTATTTCTAGGCCTGGAACTTGACCTGCTCAAGCAAAAAACCAGTGTAGAATAAACAGAAATACTGAAAACACCTCTGCAAATCCAAACAATTAGGAGACATCAGTGAACTAGCATATACAATAGATCTTTCTCAAAAGCTGCCTTAAAGTTCTCTACAATACAGGAAGGAAAAAAAGTGTATGAATGAGAATAAGAAAAACAAACAAAAAACCCAAAGTAATGTCCACCCTGCTCTCATTCAACACAGACTAAAAGATTAGCACTGAGGCATGCTCCTGGAAGGCCTCATGTGTACATTGCTCTAGCCTCTTCTTCACTTATATGAATGTGAGTCAAAGGAATAAGGGGAGATTTCCTCCCTCCTCCACTGGCATCAAAGCTTTTTACTGGAACATCACACACAGGAGAGTGTGGGCAGGAGAGTTCTTTCCATGCTCGTCATGGAATGGTGTTGTACATGCAGCAGGCAAACAAAACACTCAGCATATTCCAGCTCCACTTTCGGGACTGAGATACAGGGAAAAGAAGGCAGGAAGTGCAATGTTCAGCCCTCAGCCTCTGCACTTGAGTCAGGATTGTAGATTCCTGCCACAGTAAAGACAGCGGTAAAAATTCAACAGGAAATTTAACAATTAAAATGTGACAGTAAAAAAGAAACTAAACCAGAAGATTCAAGATGCAAAAGGCAATTCTAAGACAGCGAGAAAGACCTAAGGTGTATAGGAAGCCCTGTCTCTTCTACTCTCTCTCTTGACACATTAGGAACCATGAATTAATAGATGAGAATGTAAAGGTATGACAGAGTTTCTGATCCAGGTTGTTTTGTTGATACAGTTCTTGGAGGCCACACAATAAAATGATACTGTATGATCCCAGCCTGTATGAGCTGAATGCATCACATGCAACTCTGGCTGAATTTCAAGCCTCACACTTCCATGCAGTAAGGAATCTGTGTGTTTCCTCCCACCTTTGTTTGGTACTGCTCCTCCACAATTTGAGACTTGCTGAGGGGCAGTCTCATTTCTTGCATGATCCTTTGCAAATGGTTCAGTTGCTTGTCTTTTTCTGCTATGACCATCAGGTACTGCTCCTTCATGCTGCTGTTCTGCTTTTCCCAGGTAGTTTTCTCTTGCCTGCCCAGTACAACACAAAGGAAATTACCAGTATCACTTATGATATCCTGACATCCAGTTCAGAATGAGCTGAAGATGACTCTACTTCCTAACATTACCCCAAGCCAGAAAAGAAGTTTCAAAACTGAACCAGAATTGCAGCACTGATCCCAGCATGCAAATTCAAGGCCTTGGCTTCAGGTACATTGTAGAAGGTAGATAGAAAATAATTCTCTTTTATCAAGAGATAAATAAAATTATAAGTTTTTCCACACTTCACAGGATCTGAAGTGCTAATCTGAGGATCAGATCAGGGGGAGGGAGGAGCACCAAAAGTTTTTTATCACTTTGGGCAAAGACACGCCATACAACTTTCCACAATAAAACTCCTCCCCTTTCACTCCAGGCTCAGTCATTGTCAGATGGAGTAGAAGTCCCTGAAACAATTTTTTCCCCCATTTTTAGAACAGAGCATATTTGACTTGTCCCAGCCCAGTTGTCGATGACAATTTACTAGAGTTGAATTACAGACTTTTCTTAAAAATAGAAGACATAAAGGAAGTGAAACAAAGGATTAGGCATACAAAATTGGTATTTTCTAAATTAAGTCAGTGGGATAATAAGGGGTGCTCATCATTATCTTGGAATGGAGAGTTCTGTGATACACATAAGCTCCAGTACAAGGAACAGCCTGAGTTCCCTCTCAAACACATGATGTTAGCCACCACTGACAAAAGAAATAATAATTAGAGAAGGTCATTGATTTATTTCACACAGGCATTCCCTTCCACTACACTGAGCTGCAACCCTTCACCCTAAGTGTCAGGCAAAAGCTGAGCAAGAGGAATGTGTGCTCAGGCCTGAAGAAGACCGAGTGATGCAGCGGCAGCTGATCCAGGTAAGGGGCTATCAGTGCTGCCTTTGCCTTCTGCCCACAATTGCTCTGAATCAAAGACACACAATTGCACATTTATATCTGTGAGGCAGTAAGACAGACAATTCTCACCTGAGCTGCTGGAGCTCCTTCTGGTATAACATGCTTTCTTGCTTCAGTTGTTCTTGGAGATAGAGCTGTCTGTCTGCATCTTGCTGGTACTCCTGCAGCTGGGCTTTTAAACGAGAATTTTCAGCTGATTCTACCCCTATAAGTATGTATTGCTGCTGCAGGTTCTTCAGCTCTCTCACCTTTAATTAAAGGGAAAGATCAGAGTGTGTGACAACTGAGCAATCAGGTTGATTATTTATAGGCTTTTAAAAGCATTTCTCACTGTGGCATCTGGAGGGAAAAAAGCCACATTCAGATGACTAGAAAACTAGAGAAACTAGAAACCGGATCAATGATTACAGCACTCTACTAGAAACAGGCACATGGTGTGATTCTTGGGGTGCCCTACACAGGGATAGGAGTTGGACTTGATGATCCTGATGGGTCCCTTCCAACTTGGCTAGTTCTATGATTCTATATAAAGAAACTGCCCAGGAAAAAACTGTCAGAGAATTATATTGTGAATGAGTAGTGAGTTGAGACCCCAGGCTACAACACTGATTGCCTTACTCAGAGGAAGAAAAAGTGAGACAGAAGGAGCTGATTAAGAGTAACTCCTGAAGTTGGCATCTACTGTAAGCCAGGGAACTGAGGAACTAAAATCTTTCTGACACTCAGACTGGAATTAGAAATAAGTTGTCATTACACATCCATCACTACAATCATTTTTCAAAGACCAGAGGACATGACTGACCCTAGAGACAGGGAGGTGATTAATGAGTCAGGAGATCCCTCTACTGAGGATCTATCAGTATCAGTAGCACTACACAGTCCAACAGGAGACATAAATCTACAAATAACAGATATAAAATGGACAAGGAAGATATGTTTAAGACAGTATCACAAAGTGTGTTGTGAATTAACAGAAGAAAAAACTTAGACAGGCTGAGTGACTGTCGAAGATTGTAAAAGTCTGCCATCTGACCAGCAACTAGAACTCTGAAACTTGCTGAGCTGCACTGTGCCAGAGACTGTACCAACACCAACATATCCAAAAGAATGCTTTGGATCTGTCCTGACAACCTGCTGCCATGAAAAGCAGCAGACCCAAGTCTTTGCTCCAGTCTCTTCTAGAAATCAAATCAAACACACAAGGTTCCACAGATGTGGACCAACATTCTGAATCTTACTTCCATCATTCCATATTTTAAATCAAGCTAACAAGAGAAACCTCCCTGCAAGGTCAGAAATCACAGCTTCAGTATGCTGGAGAAGATAACACAGATGGCACAAAGTAAACCCAAAGGATCTCATGGAGTGTACAACCAAATGCAGAGGTCAGTGGGAGGCAACTCCATTACCTTGGAAAGGTCATGGTGACTGGGGAGGTTCCTGGGGACTTGAAGAATGTAAATGTCACCCCTACCTACAAGAAGGACGAGAAAACTGGGAAACTCCAGGTTAGTCAGCCTCATCTCCATCCCTGGGAAGGTCATGAAGCAACTACTTCTGCTCCATGAAAAAGCAGGTTGCAAGAGAAGTTGTGGAATACCTACCAATGCAGATATGCAGCATCTGACTGGACATAGTTTTGGGCAACCTACTCCAGATGACTTTGTTTGAGCAGGGGAGTTAGACTAGATCTTTAGAAATCCCTTCCAACCTCAACTATTTTGTGATTCTGTGAAGGCAATGATCTATGTTCTACATTACAAATACAAGATCTAAGTACTGAATTTTAAGATCTGAAGATCCAAACCTATGGGGCTTTAAGCAAGAGCAGGTGAAAAGAACAAGGACTTACTACTCTGTCTCTGTCATTCTGCAAGGAGGAGAGTGCCTTCTTAAGACTCTGAACTTCTGAAGGAGTGGTGGGAGTGCTCCCTTCTGCTTGTTGCTTCACTTCTTCAATCTTACGTGCTTTGCTCAATTCACTCAGCAGACGGTCTCGCTCATCCTGTAGGCTTGCCATAGCCTTGGAAAAAGACTTGACTTGGTTGGAAGAGTCTTCCAGCTTCGAAGATAAATGGAGAAGCTCATCATCTTTGGCCCTGAGCTTCTGATTAAGATTCTCAATCTGGGCCAAGAGACCTCTTTCATCAGTGGCTTTCTGCAGTTCTGCCAGCTCAGACCTCACTGTATCTCGGTTGCTGGCAGTGGAAAGCTGCTCCTCTTGTAGCTGAACCATCTGTTTCTGAAGATCCTGCACCAGACTCTTTTGTTCCTTCAAGTCTACAGAGTATTTCTGTTTCAAAACATGAAGCTCTTCATTGGCCTGGTCCCAGCTATCCTGAAGAGAGCTCATGGACTTCCCAAAAGACTGAATTTGAGCTCTGAGATCTTTATTTTCATCTGTGACTGAAAGATATTTTTGTTCCATTTCCATCAAGTCCCGTGCCAACTCTGCTACTCTCTCTTCTGCTGTTTCTGTTTCATTCCTCATTATCCCTGCATCATGATGTAGGTGCTTCAATTCCTTCCGAAGCCTGTCCTCGGCTTCTTCCACTCTCTTGGCTGCATCCCTCTGAACACATACTAGTTCCCCCTCAAGTTCTCTTATCCTTTTCTGTGACAAGGAAAGCTTATGACTCAGTTCCTGTGCCTCTTCTTCTTGGGCCTTCAATTGAGCTTGACACTCCATTACAGGACCCCCCTCTCGTAATGCTGTCACCTCACTCTGCACCTGAGACAAAGAGGATGTAAGGGCTTCAATCTCCTGAGACATACTGACTTTATCCTCTCTCAAGGCCACCATGCTCTTCCTGAGGTCATCCTGAGTTTGCTCAGACTCCTTCAGCTGTGTTTCTATGACTGTCTTCTCCTTTTCCAGGGCTTGGATCCGCTGAAGTTGTGTTTTGAGAAGCTGCTTCTGCTGGGAGTCCTTTATTGTAATCACTTGGTTTAGATCCTCTCTATACCGCACCAGCTCTGCATTCAGCTTGGCATTCTCAGAGTTGAGGTCATCCATCCGGCTATGAAAACTTCTGATTTCTTCCTTCAGCTTGTTGTTTTCATCAGCAGCCTCTTGAATTAGCTGGTCCTTTTCCAAGATTATACCAAGATGTCGCTCCTCCAGTTGCTTATAGTCTCTCAGGATACGGTCTCTATCATCTTGCAAAGAGGACATGGACCTGGTGAAGGAGTCCAGTTGTGCCTTCTGTTGCTTACTTTCTTCTCTGGTTATTTTAATCTTTTCATTGAGATGATCAAGTTTGCTAAGAAATTGGTTCTTCTCATTTTCCAAGGCTCTTTTATCTTCTTCCTTCTTACTTAGCCTATGCTGCAACTCTTTCATCTCCTCAGAATGCTGCTGCTGTAATTCAGATAGAGCAGCCATAACTGCTTCTTCCTTGGCAGACAGCAAACTAATGATTTTTTGATCCTTGGCACTCGTTTCTTCATGCAGCCTATTTGTTAGGTCCTTTGAGGCTTGCAGATCAGCCTCAAGCTGTTCACAGCTGAACTTAAAATTCTGGATGCTGGTCTCTTGTTGCTTGACTAAGCTCCCCAGCTCTTCTCTGACCAAGTCACATTGGGTGAAGGAATTCTGTAAGTCAGCAAGCTGGTCTCTCAGGCTGCTGATCTCTGACTCCAGTTTCTGCTGCTCATTCTGAGACCTGCTGTACAGTTTTTGAGATTCTTCAAGCTGGGTCAAAAGCTCCTTTTTTTCCTCCTGCAACATTTCACATGTCTTTTGATGATGCTCAATCTCCTTCCTGGATTCAGACTCCCAGCATTTCTTGTTGTGTTCCAGCCTGAGAACAGAGAAGAAATCAGAAGTCCATCACAAGTTGAGGAAGTATCTCAATACCCAAAACCACAGTAATAATTTTCATTGATTATACTAACTTGTAAAAGTCACAAAATTAGTTTTACTTTAAGAAAGCAAGCTGGAAATATCCAGATTATTAGTTTTTCATCGATTTAAGATTCAAGGCATCTTTTAAAGTTCTGGCTGCAATGCTGTCTGAAAGGGGGTGGTGCTGGGGGAATATTTTCTTTTAAAGTTTCCCAGCGAGATACAACTTTATGCCAATAGTGAAAAAAAAAGAAGGTTAAACATTGAATGCTATTACCTTCTTTTCATTACATTATTTCTCTCATTTATTGTAGCTAAATAAATAAATAAAAATCTATGAAACTGCTATTCTCATGCTTGATGCTAATTTCATGTTTCAGCATATAAAGATACAGTATTTTGATCACAAACTTTACAGAACAATTTTACTCGTGTAAGAGCAGTTTGGTTTTGAATTTTGGAAATTCCCTGATGTGTACCTGGATACATTTCCATAGCTCCATCTTTCCCTCAAAATCTATTTTGGGATTTAACGGAATTACGTATCCCAATGCTCCCTTGACCTGTTAAGACCTGAATGCAACAACTCTGTCCAAAAGCTCCTGTTTCATATTTCAGATTAAGAAAGACTCCATATAGTACTCAGATGGCTACTGCTTGTCACAGAGAACAGATTTAACCTTATGCTGAGAAGGAATATTTTACAGTGTTAATCTCCTTGTATCCTTGTGCAGACAACAAATACATAGTAACTCCCAACAACATAATTTCAAACCTCTTTCTATTCAAACATAACTGATCCGTGAGATAAGGCTTTATGTTTAAGGTTTTATTAGGAAGATTAATTCTGCCTCCATCTTAGGCATTCATTAGTTTAGCCATATTTACGTACTCAAAGTTCTTTCTGGTGTAAAAGGGGGATCATACCTCACCTTTGGCTGCTGCATTGTCAAAAGGAAATACAGGAATACCATCTGAAGTCATTATCATCTCCTTTACCTGGATATCTGAGTCTGAAGTTCTTCAACATGCATGGTCATCTGTTTCATCTGGTCCTTGAGGACAACACAAGTTTCCTCTTTTGAATGTATTTCTTCCTCCATCTTTTGAATGGTTTCAGTGAATTTCTTCTCCCACATTTTTGATTCACTGATCACTCTATCCCTGTCATCCTGAAGGGATGACATGCTCCTGGTGAAAGCTGCAAGCTGGGCTAGGGTTTTGTTTAGGCTGCCTTCCAATTGCTTGACTACTTCATCTTTTGTCTTCAAGGAGGCTTGAAGCTCACCAAGAGCTGTTTCTGTATCATCTTTCTCCCTCTGCAAAGCTGCCAGCTTTTCTTCCATGTTCCTGATTTCCTTTAAGTGCTTGTCTTTTTCCTGCTCCAGTCTTCTCTCAAAGTCCTCATCTTTTTTTTTCATTTGAATCTTAATATTCTCTTTGTTTGCCTGCAGCTCTTCTTTCACTTTGACACTCTCTGCTAGAACCCTTGCTGCCTCACTCTGGGTATCATCCAACACTACTCTGCAGAGTGCAAGCTCCGCTTGGGCTTTCTTGGTGTCTTCTACTGCTTTATCTAAATTCTCCTTGGCTGCTTCTGCCTCTTTCTGAGACTCAGTCTGCACGAATTCCAGAGCTTTAATAGTTCTTTCTAAACTACTGTTCTTTTCCTGGCTCTTAATACAGTCCTTCTGCAGCTGCTTAATCTCCTGCTGTTTCTCTTTCAGCAGCTCCTGAAGCTCCTTTACATGTGTGCTGCTGTCTCCCCTCCAACTGCATTTTGCCTTTTCTACAGATTCCTTTTGCTTTTCTGAACTTGCTTTGCTTTTCTCCTTTGCCATCTGACATTTCTCCTCCTCCAGTTCATGCATCATTCTCTGCAAACTCTGAACCTCCTGTTGCAGTTGCTCATTTTTGATCTGGAAGTCTGTTGCATCTTGCTGATAGTTTCCAATACTCCCATTAAGTTCTGCCAGCTGATTCATTAGCCTTTCTTCCAAATCGTCCTTCTCAGCTTCTAGCCTGTCTTTCAGTTCTGTCATCCTGACAAGGTCATCTTTGGTTTTTTTGACTGTTTGTTCCATCTCTTCAAGTGTGTCCTGAAGAACATTCAATTCATAGAGTTTCTCTTTCATTTGGGTCTCTAAAGCCTGTTTCTCCCCTGCTAAAGTCTCAACACACATGCGGATGTCACCCAGCTCTTGCTCTGAAGCCCTCCTGTTACCTTCTAGTTCTGTAATTCGCTCTCTGAGTTCAGCTATCTGCTGTATGTAGGTACCAAGTTCTTCATGGGGGCTACTGCCTGCAGATGCTTTTTGTTCCAGTTCTTCAGTAGGAGAGTCTGGTCTAAAACTTTTCTCCACTTGATTTTCAGTCCTGTCCGTTGGTGCAGCAACTGCCTGATTTGTTTCTTCCCCTGTTGTCTTCTGAGCAGCATGCTTGTCCACCAGTTCTCTGCTTTCCTTCAGCTTAAATTCTGTTAGCTGCAAATGATGCTTTAAGTCTGTGATCTCTTTATTAAGAGACTCCTTTTCAGCCATTACTATCTCAAGCTGAGCAGAAAGAGACTGGTAATCCCTCCTAGAGCTTTCCAGCTCTTCTTTCAGGCTAGTATTTGTAAAGACATCTCCAGCCCTGTGCAGCTCTCTATCTGTAGAATGCATTTCTGCTCTTAGGTTCTCATTTTCCTCTTCTAGTTCCAGGATCTTTTGTTGCTTTGATTTTGCAAATTTCCTCATTTTCTCCTTCATTCCATTGATCTCCTGTCGAGCCTCCTGTAGTTGCTTATCCGTTTCCTCTTTTTTGGCTTCAACACTTTTTAGATTCATGAAAATTGCCTGCTTTTCCTGCCTAACACTTTCCAAAACACGCTGAATCCGCTCAGTTTCATTGCTCACATTCTCATAGGACTGCAGGAGAGTTTCATATTCTTTCTGCAGCTCTCTGTATTTCTCCTGCCACTCAGAACTCTCTGTGGCTTGAAAGCATTTCAAGGATTCCACCTCCTTCTCCAGCTCCTCCTTCTCCAGAACAACTCTATCCAGAGTTAATGTAAGGTTTTTACAGCACCCATCAAGATTCTGATTTTCTGTAAGTGCTTTATCAACTTCTGCAATCAGTTTTTCTCGTTCTTCAGTGAGGCTGGCTAGCTTTTCTGTTAAAGTTTCTGTTTCTTTAGCGTGGCCACATATTTGGCTTTCCATATTATTCAATTTGTCATTAAGATTTTCAATTGTAGTTTTAGCAGTAGCCAGCTCCTCTTTCAGAGACTTGCTCTCCTTCAGTGCCTCTTTTCTAGAGATAAGGGCAGCTTGCAACTTTCTCTGCATTTGATTCTTCTGTTTAGCTGCTTCTGCACCCTCGTCTTGCTTCTCCTGAATTTCAAGCAACTCTGTCTGCAGTCGTTTGCTTTCATCCTCATGTACCTGAGCTTGAGTTTCCAACTGACTACATAGTCTCTTGACTGAATCCTCTCTTTCCAGCAACTGTGCCTGCACATTACTGAGAGCTTCACTTTTCTCCTGTAACTGCAAGTTAAGAAGTTCAATTTCTTCATCCTTTTGCTGCATAAGTGTTTTCACATCTTCCAGACTGCCCTCATTAGAGATTTTTGCTTGACTCCTCTCCAGTTCCGTCTGAAGACTTGCTGCCTTAGCTTCAGCTTGGTCAGAGGTTCTCTTCAACCCTTCTATCTCCTGAAACAACTGTACTATGTGCTCTTGCAACTGAGAGACTAGTCCTGATTTGCAAGCAAGTTCATTTTGCATATGGTTAATGTTATATTCCAATTCCCCTTTCTCCATCTGCAATTTTTCAAGTTTTCCCTTTAATTCTTCCCCAGAAACATCTGCAACTTGCACAAGTTTGCTATCTGTTGTATTTTTTGCATCCATGCAGGAAGAATCCAACCCACCTTGATTCCCAAGAACAGTTTCTGTTGATTCTTTCTGTTCTTGGAGCTGTCTGAGCTGAGCTTGGATGCTCTCCTTCTCTTTGCTTTGCTTATCAAATTGTTCTTGTAGGACATTGTAATCATCCTTCTGCTGTTTTAGCTGTTCTCTGTGATGCCTGTCTTTTTCTTGAGCCTTTCTTATAGTGTCTTTGCGAGATATCAGGGCTTCCTGCAGTTTTTTTTGAAGTTGTTCTTTTTCTTGTACAAGAGTTGAAATCCTCTCTTTAAGAGAAGATTTTTGGTCTTCTTCAAGATTTATAGCTGCTAGAGTATTTTTTCCATTTTCTTCATAATCTTTTGGGCTTTTATTGGTTTCATCTACTTTGTCAGCAACTGCCTGACTCTCCATGATTTTGATTTCATCCTCATTTGAGACAATGTTTGTCTTTCCTTGCAAGCTTCGCTTCATTTCCTCAATCAGTGCCTGCAATCGTGCTGCGGTAGTTTCTTTATCCTGCAGGTCCTTCTGTATGCTCTGCAACTCAGATTCCTTCTCAGAAAGCAGCTGAATCAGATACTCTTCACTGGGATGGCTTTCGAGATTCACTTCTCTGCTCATCACACTTGTTATATTTTCTTCCCCTTCAGTTTCCTGAGCCACTGAGGTTTCTGAATCTTGCTCTCTTCTCAATTGTACTAATTCATTCTCTAATTTTCTGACCTTCTTCAGAAGCTCCTTCCTGTTAACAAGGGCTGCTTGCAGCTTCTGCTTGACTTGCTCATTTTCTTTTTTCAGAAGTTCAAGTTCATTCACCAATCTGTCACTTTCTTTGCACGCTGCCTCTGTCTCATGCTGCTGCTCAGACACAGCACATTTCAGATTTTATTTTTTGCTTCTATGTTTTGGTCTCTTTCTTCCTGGGCTTTAATAACAGGACTCGTTTGCTCCTTAAGACTCTTCAGCTCATTTCCTAGAGAAAATTTCTCTTCATTCAGCAGGACCATTTTCTCAGACATGCTGACGCTGATCTCTGACATCTGTCGGTCTTTCTCCAGCAAGGTTTGTTTGCAGGCTCTCTATAGACCTGGTGTGTTCAGCAACGAGTTGTTTCTAAGCTTGCTGTTTCACATCTCTTTGAGGCTAAGTTTTGGGAAAGCTCTTCTAACTCAGCTGTATTCTTCTTCAAAAGTTGTTCTAGATCAAGAACTTCACATTCCTTCTTCTCAATCTGGCTTCTCAGATCCTTTAGTTGCACGTCCTGGTTAGAAAGCTGAAGCTGTGCTTCATCCAAGTCTTTTTGCAAAGCTTCAATTTTTATCTCCTTGGATTTAAATTCATTTTTAAGGCTCTGGATTTGTTCTCTCAGAAGTCTGCTTTCACTGTCTGACAATCTCTGCTTTTCTGAAAGAGCTAGATCTTCCTCAAGTTGCTTCACTCGCTCTTTCAGTTCTGTTATGGTAGAAAGTTCCTTCACTTGACACAGGAGCTGATCTCGTTCTTCAGTCAAGACACAAAACACTCTGTCGGAATCCTCTATTTTTTTTCTGTATTCCTCAGCCAACTGCTTTAGCCTATTTATTTCAGCACTTTTTTCTCCTAGATCTTTCTTATAGGCTTCTTGTGATTTCTGCAGAGTTATTTGCAGTTCTGTACTTTGGTTTTGTAACTTTATAATTTCTTGAGCCGGAGAGGTGCCAGGCTCTGGATCTGCTGCAGGGACTTTTTGCATTGCCTCCATCTCCCGTCTGCAGGGAACAGTGCTCCCATGGCACACTGCTTGAAGACTGCTTTTGTTTTCCTGAAGCACACCAATTTGCTGCAGTTCTGTTTCTTTCACTAATGAGCTACTGTCTGACTCATTTGGTGTATCTGAAGCCTTCTGCTCTTCCCTCTCATGTAACCATATCCAGGAATTATCTTGTAGCTGGTTAACTGCTTCTCCTGTTTGGTTACTTGTAGAAGCTTGGCCATTTGGGCCCTTGAGCTGACTTCTCAGAAAATCTATTTCTTCTTGGGCTTCCTTCAGTTCCAGCAGCAAAACTGACAGCTCCTTCTGTTTCTTTACAGCAAAATATTCTAGAATTTCAGGGGGACAATTTTCCTCAGTAAGCTGCTTGCTTCCATTGGGAAAGCCAACTGTGCTTGCCTAAAAGAAAATAATAGATTTCAATTTTCCTTTTAATCCTGTGAAAGGATCACTTTTAGAAGTATTTTTTGCTCCCCACATTTCGAAGTTTAAGAATACCCTTTCTTGAGCTGGCTACTGCAATAAATAGTAGCCTCACTAATAACAGGAGGACTCCTCAGGTAATTTCTGTTAATTTCCATTTCTGAAGTTGCAACATGAGAGATTCTGGCTTTAGGATTATGCCATAAACGTAACTTCCTATTCCTTTATTTCCCATTCTCTCTTGATTACAAGGTAGTATTATTCTGAAGTGTTTCGATTCTGTGATTCTCACAAGCTTTCAAGTGTTACTTATCCAGCCATTATTTCCTATCCACAGTCTCTGAACGAGGAGGTTTTGTCCTCTGTTCCATCTGTCCATCTACCATGGCAAAGAAACAGTGCAGAATCCAATAAGCCAGTCTGTGTCCGTCTCCAAGGTGAGAGCTCTAGGCAGAGCATTTGGACCGACATGCTTGGCTTTTTCCAATTAACTATCTTAGGGTTTCCTAAGATACCCCCCAATACAGATTACAAAAGAAAAGCAGTTACAAATGCTTCCCAGAAAGCACAGATCATCAGCCCACCAATAAGCCAATGTCTCGTGTTGTAAAGGCTGTCTGGTCACCAGTTTGGAGGGCAGAAACAACTTATGGGCGACCATTAAAGGAAAGTTCTCTCTTAAAGCCTGTTGCAACAACCACTTTACATTAGGGGATATTTAAAATACAACTCTTTGGAGATTTTAAACTAGGTAAAGTTTTCATATCTACAGATGTATACAATACTGAGAGGAAGAAAAGTTCTGGACTAAGTTTGTACCTCAGGGAGCACCAAAGAGTCATCAAAAGGCTTCTGCACTTCAGAATTCACCAGCTCTCCTGACACACCTAGTGAAAAAAGGTACACTTGTCATCATCACTATAAGACATTAAACGTAAAGTCAGAAGGTAGGTGGAGAGACAATATATGAGACTGGAGCTTGTCTAGTTTCTGGTGTAAGAAAAAAGAAAAGAAAAAAAGTTTGAGCCTACGCATTACACCCATGTATCCCAAATAGCTCTGCACATGCTAAACCACCGTCATTTGCTACATCCTGGCATCACCTAAGTCCACACTAATCTCTAGAGAACAACAAAGAGGCAAAAAGACAACTGAACTAGGTAACAGGTTGTTTGGGTTTCTTTGGTTTTGTTTGGGTTTTTTTAAGTTTATTTGGAGGCAGAGGCGGTGGTGGTAATTCCAGGCACAAAAAGAAGCTAATTAGCTTGCAGAAAGGAACCAATTCTTCATCTTAATTCTCTATCTTATATATCAGCCTTGCATCTAACAAACACTTCCTCAAACTCCTAACAAACTCTTCCTTTCTCATCTTAGGAACCACCTCTTTTCTTCTGATATATCCTATCCGCTCCATATTACAATGTTCTCTTCTACCCCATGTGCATGTTTCTCCTGTACATCTTTAGACTCTGACCTCAAAGCTCCTCTTTCCAAATCACTGTTTCTCCCTGAAATTTGCCACATTTCCACAGTTTCTTGTCACATGCCTTATTCTGTGTCCTCACCTGTAGAAAAGCAGTCTACACCAGAGGCTGAGTTTCCAGAGTCTGCAAGTCTTGCAATTTTATCTCAGGTCCAACATTTCTATTCTGTTGGTAAAAGAAAAAGTACTCAGTTTTGAACCATGATCTTTGCATCAGAGGACAGCTATCTAGGCTGCTTGCTTCTCTGCCAAACTATTAGCCCCAACTTTAGATGCAGCTCTGATGCCTAATGAAATAAACTAATGCATCTAATTTCTTCATCCTGAATTTCCACTTTTAAGTTAACATGCACCTAAAATGAACAGTTTTATTTCTGGCTAGTTTCAAACACATCACAACAAACAAGTGCTACCACCAGTTATGCTTCTGTGGGAAAGGGTCTGAATGAAAGTAGAGAGACTACAAGTCAGAACTAAGTCTAAAAAAAGCTACTCCCTCCTTGCTCTCAAAGGAAAAAAAAAAAAAAAAAAGAAAAAGGAAAAAAAGGAAAAAGAAAAGGGATAAAAAAAAAGGGTGGGTGGAAACCCACCAACCTAATAACAGAAAAGCTGAAAACCAAATAAATTTTTCAGAATTTACATTTACTGCATTACCGTAACTACCTAGAATGTAAGGGACAGGACACTAACAGGCCTCCAGCCCCAAGTTCCACAACACTGCAACAACCATGAACTGAAGTGGAACTTGCAAACATGGCCCAAACCCTGAAACTGGGTTTGGATTCACACAATATTCACTACTTGGCTTTTGGTTTCACACGTGTCTTGATCAGATAAACAAATGTCAGGGATACAGCTGTCCAAGTGTAAATATTCACATACAAGCTATTTACCCAGTCTCTTTTTATAATTAAGACATTGAAATGGACAATTCCAGGGTTGGATTTATTGACTCATTTTCAACATTCACCTTAGTTGATGGGGATCATGGTGTTAACAAAGGTGGTATCCCCACCATTTATACAGGGGCGTTCAGAAAATGGCTCAAAGGCTTTTTTTATCTGCCCCTTAAAAAGACCACTTGTGTGTCTGTGTACACCTGCTAAATCAGGAGCTTCCCCCCACGACTGCAGCAAGCTGGAATGGGAGGGTCTGAAGTTAAGCAGAATGAGCTGACTCAATAGACCTTCTCCACTTCCAACTCAGTGAGTCCCAAATGTCAAGTTTTGCCCTAATACTACACAGTAATATATATACTATAAACTGTCTCTGTTGGAATGACCTCCTTTGCCCTGCTGGAGGACTGGAGTATAGCAGAGCAGTCTGGAAGAGCCCAGACCTTGCTCCAATTTAACAATGCTACAACAAATTACGTAGTGCTCATATACTGAGACAGTCACCTCCATCAAATTGCTGAGTATACAGCAGAGTATCTAATCCTGGCACTCTTCTCACTGAGAGACTGACTGCAACAGGACCTGCAAGCTGTTCACAGTGGAAGAGCACAAGGAAAGAGTCTACTGGCACCCACTTGACCTGCTTTCCCCATTTAGTCTGTCAGATCCCTATCAGGGCCCTAGGAATGCAGAGGGTTGCCTTGAAAGGCATCCTATAATGAAAGCAGAGCCTTTGGAATTGTTCAGCCTACAGTTTTGCTGAAGAACTAACTCATAAGAGGCAGAAAACAGCACAAATATGGACTGGGTGAAGGAAGGACACAAGAATGCCACGCAGATAGCAACGGAAATACAGTCTGTATTGACAATGCAAGGCAGTGTTGGAAGCTATTTATGTCTTTCATTATTAATCCAGTTAATAATAACGTTCCAAAGAGGATTACTAAGAAAGGCCACAATAGCTTAGCTGTTTTAAGGCCAGCCCTTAACCTGTTTAGTTTCAGCTTATTTCAGCTGCTTCATCATTCATTACCTGCTTCACATTTTCTGTGGACCATCACAACTTCCTGCTGAGTCTCCTGGGGAACAAGTTGCATGTGTGGTATTTCTGAAACATTCACACACAACACAGTTATTGTGAAAGTAAACCTGATTCTCAGAGGTCTCAGAAAAGAACAATTTTGTTATGTAGACTGAAATTAGACACCTGTAAGAGTTTCAATAAACATTTTATAAAACAGGAGAAAGAACTATGGTAGCAAAATGTTCCAATTTCATTTGAATAAAAAATAAGTTGAGAAACTGTTAAAGTTGGAGACAAATAAAGCACTCAAAGACCGTAATCCAAGTCAAGATTGGTACAAGAACTAAGCTGCTGTTGACTCCAAAATACTTCTACACTCGTATTTCTGTAAACTGCATATCTAGGGGAAAAAAAAAATGTTTTGAAGTAATAATTATGCTATGTAACTTTCCGGTTAACTGCTACAGGAAGAAAGCTTTCATTACACTTGATACAACAGACCATTTCAGTCTCTCATTACCTGGGAAGAGAAAGAACATGTTCATTCCACACTGTCTACTCTCCATTGATGTCTGTCTTTAAGCAGTTTGAGGAAGCCTCTGTGTCACAGATCCTGAATTTTTCTGGCAGGACCTTAATCTCCCTTGATCTGCTGGCAGTGTAACACATCAGAACACAAACAGTCTACAAGAATCCTGTAAAGCATCCATGATAAATTCTTGATGAGGTACTGGATGGGCCAACAAGAGTGACACACAGTAGGTCTGCTATTCATGAGCAGGTAATATCTGTGATAATCAGTGGCAGTCTTGGCTGTAGTGACAGGAAATAGGGGAGTTCAAAATTCTGAGGGGACTGAGCACGGAGAGTAACAGAGATTCAGATCTAGACTTCAGGAGAGCAGACTTCACCTTGTTTGGAACGACTGGTAGATAGGGACACCATGAAAGACAGCCCTGAAGGGCAAAGTATTCCAATGAAGGCGGCAGGTTTATAAAGACAGTCTGCTGCAGCACAAGGACAGTCCATCTCAACACTTCAGGGAAAACAAGCCAATGTGTCAGGAGGCTTGGCCTGAGTACGCAGGGAATTCATGACAGAACTCTGAGGCAAAGAATATTATATAGAAGATAAAAACAGGCTGCAAAGCAGAAATTCAAGGTCAATAAGAATACCTTCTGCCTTTACACTAATAGTAAAAGGCTGTACATCAGGAATGTTATTCCATACCTTGTCCCTGTCTTCATCAACAAAGTTTCCCAAGCCTCTGTCCTGAGGCTGGAGTTGGGAACTACTCAGAATCCGAGCTATACAAATTAATGAGAACAAATGGGTTGTTGTGAGTTCAAGGGTCCTGCGAGAGCTGGCCAAGTGTCCTTGAAAGCACAATATCATCACTGAAAGGTTTTGGAAACCAAGGGACGTCCATTGTGACAAATGCAGTATCTATCTTTAAAAAAGCCCAAAAAGATGATATGGTAAATTACAAGCCAGTATGGCTCACTCAGGTCCCTCCAGGAATGACACAGTGAGTCCTCTTGGAGCACCTTATCAGGCACATGGAAGAGGAGGCAGTGATTGAGAAACAACATGGATTTATCAAAAGTTAATCATATTCGAACTCCCAATTGCCTTTTATGCTTTTGTGTAAGAGGGGCAAGATACCATTTATCTTGACTTCAGCAAGGCTTTTTGCCAGCACCTCACAGTTATTTTGGCATAAAAAATAAGAATGGATGGTCTCGGACTTAAGGAAAACTCAATGTATAAAAAAATGTTGGATGATCAGGCTCAGAGAATACAAGAAACTGGGTTTAGTATACCCTTTCTGGAGGCTAGTAACACACAGAAGATCACAAAGTCTATCTGTGGACTCTGCACCTTTAGGTCACAGATTAAAAGATGGTAAGCAGAAGAGGTAATGAAATGCAACAAGGAAAAAGGGAAAGTCCCACCCTGGGAATGAAGGCTGGGACCAGCTCAGCAAGAAAAGGATGAAGAGGATCTGCCAGACATTAGGCTAAATGTTAGCCAGCAGGTATGCCTGGCAGCAAACAAGGTTAATAACACTCTGGACTGTATAAAAAGCAGTCTAGCCAGCAGATTGATCATTGGTATTATCCTCTTCTACTGGGCTCTATTCTAGACTGCATTTCAAGTACTGCATTCAGCTTTTGGATATAGGAAAGACACTGATTAAACTCAAGCAAGTTCAGCAGAAGACCACCAAGCTGGTCACAGGGCTGGAAGACGGCCCCTGTGAGAAGAGGTTGAGGGAAAAAGGCTTTTTCACCCTTTATTAAATGTATGTAACAATATGTCCAGGAGACTGTGCAGTTAGTGTCACTGGAGACCTTCAAGACCTGACAATATAGAGGCTTGAGCAATCCTGTCTGATCTCACAGTTGATCCTGCTTCTAAGGAGGAAGCTGGACTAAAATCAGCCCTTGGCCCTTCCAACATAAATTGTTCTGTAATTTTTATGATTCATCCCAGTTGTAATTAACACTATTAGAGATGATGCCTCAACTTCTTAGTGTAGTGCCAGTAAAACAAACTTACACAACATGTCTGTCTCCCCAGAAATATCAGTAGAAGCATTAAAAACAGCCACGTTTTTGGAACACATACCTATCAATGATGATATGAAATGTAGTTAATATATACATGCAAAGTAAAATTCAGGACCAAGTTCAACAGTTCTGGTAGGGATAAGAATTTCTGTACTTTCCAGTCTGAGCAAGCAGACAGGACATAGCATTAACATGTGGTACAAGGTTTCCTTTTGTGGCGCTTCAAACTATACTATATACAACTGACTACAAAATGGTGTTTATTAAGTTAAAAGCACTGTGGATTTTGAGGAGAATCAGGTGAGCTGTTTTTGAGAATTCTAACATTTGGAAAGTAGTCTGTCCATTTTCTGTGACAGTGTCTTTCCTTTATCAATTCAGACCATACTGCAGTCTTTCAACAACTATTTCTTTCGCTGAGTGAACCAGGGAAAGTCTTGCATCTTACATTAGACTATCTACAGTGACTCTGAAAAGCAGTATCTGGCTTTCAATACAGATGTTTGCTTTCTTTGAAGCTGGCTGAACTTCATAGGCTTTTCCAGCAAATGACAGAATCATGGAACCATTTTGGTTGGAAAAGACCCTTAAGATCATAAAGTCCGAATGTGAACTCTTGTCACTTTTCTAGTCTAGAAGGGAAAGAAGAAAAGAGTAAACTCCATGGTCCGTTATACAGCAGAAGGAGAGACATTCAGTCATTCAAAGGGCTGCTTCAAGAAAAGTTTAAGGAATCCATGTGGCTAGTACAGAGAGCAACAGATTCACTGGTACAATGTACTGCCGAGTCCATGAAAAAAAAAAAGATTACAATCATTTCAAAAGTGTTCACATTTTAGAAAATTATAGTTAAGTAGTTTGGAAGCATTTGCTGAGGTCTGCTTGAAAATAATCAGAAACTGCAAAATAAAGTAACTACAAATGTTCACATTTCATTCTACTAAAGCTAGGACTGGAGTACTGTGAAGAATTTTAGGTATCACACCTTAAATAAATCACACCTTAAATAAAACTGACAAATTAGAAAGTTGCAGAATAGTTCTGGTTGGTAAAGAACTGTAAAATATCAATCCTAACCATTAACCCGTCAGTACCAAGGCCACCACTAACTCATCTCCTCATTCCCACATCTCCAGGGCTTTAAAACCCCTCCAGGGACGGGGACTCCACCCCTGCCCTGGGCAGCCTGGGCCAGGCCCTGACAACCCTTTCCAGGGAGAAAGTGTTCCCATCTCCAACCTAAACATCCCTGGCACAACTTAAGGCCATTGCTCTTGTCCCATCACTTGTTCCTTGGGAGCAGAGCCCGACCCCCCCTGGCTCCAACCTCCTCTCAGGCAGTTGCAGAGAGCCATGAGAGTCTCCCTTGGCTTCCTTTGCTCCAGCTGAATACCCTAGGTCCCCTCAGCCACTCCTGTTCAGAGTTGTGCTCCAGACCCTTTCCCAGCTCCATTCCCTTCTCTGGACACTCTCCAGACCCTCAGTCTCCTTCTGCTCCTGAGGGGCCCAGAACTGACCACAGGATTGGAGGTGCAACCTCACCAGTGCCCAGCACAAGGGCACCATCCCTGCCCGGCTCCTGCTGCCCACACCAGTGGTGACACCAGCCAGGATGCTGGTGGCCACCTTGGCCACCTGGGCACACACTGGTCGTTACTCAGCTGGCTGCACACCAACAACCCCACATCCTGTTCCACCAGGCACTTTCCAGCCATTGTGCCCCAAGCCTGCAGCGTAGCCTGGGGTTGGTGTGACCTAAGGGCAGGACCAGAACTTGGCTTTGTTGAATCTCATACAGTTGGCCCTGGCCCATTGATCTAGCATCCCCAGGTCCCTCTGCAGAGCCTTCCTACCCTCAAGCAGATCAGTGCTCTCATCCAACTTGGTGTCGCCTGTAAACTTGCTGAGAGTGCATCCCATCCCCTTGTCCTGGTCATTCCTAACGATATTAAAAGAACTGGCACCAACACTGAGCCCTGGTGACCAGTAGCCAGACGGATTTAACTTCACTGACCACAACTCTAGGCCCAGCCATCCAGCCAGTATTTTACCCAGCAAATACTATGCCTTGTCCAAGCCACAAGCAGTCAGTTTCTTCAGGAGAATGCTGTGCAAACTGCTGTCAAAGGCTTTCCTCAATACTAGGTAGACAACATCCACAGCCTTTCCCTGATCCACTAAGCAGATTGCCTTGTCATAGAAGGAGATAAGGTTAGTCAAGGAGGAACTGCCTTCCATAAACCCATGCTGGCTAATCCTGATCACCTGGTTGTACTGTAAGTTAACAGGAGATGAAGAGAAATTGCAAAGTATTTAGAACCTACAGAAGAGGTTTCAAAGATGAAGGTTTTTAAACACATTTAGACATAACATTTTGGTTTTCTTTGTTTTGTTTTGTTTTTTTTTTAAAAAAGTCACATCTCCCAGTGTTTAAAATGTTAAAAAAATGTCAGTAACCAAGCATTCAACACACGAACTATAAACATAATTACAACAAAAAATTGTTTTGAAGTTAACATGCATTGGGAAAGACCTTTGAAGTAACAGGACAATGAAGCTCTAGAAGTCACTGCAGTTTTCAGGTGAAATTCCTTTCAGTGTAGGAAGGACTTGCCTTTTAAGAAAGCTAATGAGAGACTTCAAGGTAGATTTTGGATATACTCAGTATTAACTCAGCGCATAACAGCAGATTTAAAAAAAATGAACTTCTGTAAAGCCTTTGATATGGTTCCTCCCAGCATTCTTGCCACTATATGGCAGAGATATGGCTAGATACGTCAGATGGATAAGGAATTGGCTGGATGGCTGCGTGCAGAGTCAATGGCTCAGTGTCCAAGTGGAAACCAGTTATGAGTGAGTCCTTAAAGGGTTCATACTGGGACCAATACTATTTACTATCTTCATTCATGACATAGGCAGTAGGCCCGAGCACACACTCAGCAAGTTAAGTGGTGTGGTTGATTCATGAGAGAGATGGGATACCATCCAGAGGGCCCTTGGTAAGCTTGGGTGGGTCTGTGTGCACCTCATGAAGTTCAACAGGGCACAGTGCAAGGCCCTGAAGTTGTGTTGTGGCAACCAGTACAGACTAAGGGGTGAATGGCTTGAGAGTGGGGCTGCAGAGAAGGACTTAAGGATACTGGTAAATGAAAAACTGGACAGGGGCCAGCAATGTGCATTTGGAGCCCAGAAGGTCAACCATAACCTGGGGGGGATCAAAAGAAACATGGGCAATAGGTTGATGCAGATAATTCTCACCCTCTAACTGGTTTGGTGATACCCTCACCTGAGCATCTAGCTCTGGGGTCCTCAGCACAAGAAAGACCTGGACCTGCCAAAGCAGATCTAGAGGAGGGACATAAAAACAATCAGAGGGCTGAAACACAGGCTGAGAAAGCTGGGATTGTTTGGCCTGGAGAAGAGAAGGCTCTGGGGAGACCTTACTGCAGCCTTTCAAGAGGGCTTCTTGTCTTTAGGTTGCTGGTTGCCCTGTCATTAGACGCACTCAAGGTCAGACTGGATGGGGCTTCAAGCAACCTTATCTAATGAAGGATGTCCCTGCCCAGAGGTGCCTTCCAACCCAAACCATTCTACAGTTCTAATGATGTTTTGAAGTCCATTAAAGACCTGTATTTCTGAGGTCATGGATTACAAAGAGAGAAGGGAGGTGTTCTAGGATCACAGGAATCTGGTTCATGCTGATTATCCCCTCACCTGGCTTCTTACAAAGTGGGTGTATCTCTGAGTGACAGGAAGCAAGAGGAATCAATTTCTGACAAAATCAACACAGCCTATTTGCCATAACACACCATACTCTGATGCCAAGAACTGTGGGAACCCATCTTTTTATACTGATATCCCAATAGAGTTTTGATTCTACTGCTGCCAGTCTACATGCCTAGATCCACAAAACCAAATTAATCGTGGGTTTTTTTGTAGTACATGTCTGAGCCCTTTACTGTTTTAGACAAAAGCTATCAGAATTAACCCCCCCAGCAGCACCACTTGCAGATTGTCAGAATCTTCTATCAGGGAAGAGCTACTACTACATTTATATCTAGTTTTGTACACTCTAAGAATGTGTGAATGCACAGGGTCTTGAAATACAAATTTATTCTACCATCCTTAGGCATAACTGACATTAACAGAACAACAACCAACCAACAACCCAATACTGTTAATTGATGTTAATATGTTCTTTTCCTCTTCTGGAAACGACTGCAATCACATAATATTATCAACCTTGCCTTCATCCTGTCTTTTTAATGTCTTCTTCATGTTCTTTGCACCTATCACCATAGATCAGACATGCAGGAAGAGGAATAAGTGAACCATTACAGGTAACAAGTTCTACCCAGTCTGTCTCATGGCCAAAACCCCAAGCTTTGCTTCAAGACACCTCACAGCCAGGCCCATGATGCATAGCCCTGTCTTCGTAATAATTCCAGATATTTTCTTTATTTGTTTTTGCCAGTCTGTTCACTGCCCAAGATTCAAATAGTTCCTTTTCCCTTTAGAATTAAATTCATTTCTAACCACTGAAAATAATTATATAGCATATTTTAACATGAACCAGTAACCATGGGCATGCTTGTTATTTTAAATTAGGCAAGAATAACTCTTAGATATTTCAAGATTATTAAAATAGGTAAAATAATCATACCACCTTCAGTCTTCTGTCTTTCTGAGTTTTCTGTGGGTAGGAGTGAAGTTCCATTTCCATCTTTCTGATCTATCATTTTCTTCCATGGAGATTTTTCATCCTGTTCAGAGGATAGAGATGAGAAAAATACATTTTAGTACAGCTTATATATACTAATATTAGTCTTCGGTCTTCCAGTTAACCTTTTAACAAATCAATCAGTAACTTCTGATTAACTCAAACGGACTATTCCTTCCTAGGCTTCCATACTCATTATATATCTGTCCATCAGCACAGAGAATCCTTAAGGGCCTCTCTCAAGAAACACGTCATAAAAAAGGAACTCCAGACATTTCATTTGCTTTCAGCTCCTCAAGATATGAGAAAATTTCAGAACACTCATACAAAAAGATCCTACCTGCTTCTTCAGTTTAGTGACCTGCTCTGCTGACTGGGATTTCAACTCATTCTGACAACAGATAAATTCTTCTGATTTCTGTACAAGTTCATCTAATAGAGGGGAAAAAAGGGAGTTAAGGTGTGTTCTTGTCTTTTTTGCTGAAATATATCCAGTTAACACACATGCACAATAGTAAATGAGATCTCTTATTTCTGTCACTGCTTTGGTTTGAGATTGTACAGGAGCTGGAAGAAAATTACTTTGAAATAACAGCTTGTGACAAGATGAATAGAGAACAGTATAGTTTGATTTTCCTTTGTTGTTTCATAATTACAGAAGAAATTCAGACTCAGAAGATTGTGGTACATCTAAAAACAATTTAGATTAGCTGATGGAAGAAAATCCATGAGGTTATTAAAATTAATTAAAAAAAATATATCTGGCTCAAGAAATCCATAAACTTCAAAAAGATTAATGGCTGGGACAGTCCACAGGGAAAGCACCATATATGCTGCCCTACACTTCAGCTCCTCCTCTTGACTTCTGGCAGTTTCCCAGGAAGGTGGGATTGCAATGAGACCTTCAGTTTGATGCACTCCTATGTTTCTGTGCAATTAGGAACTATTATAAAAACAAAGCCAAGTAGACGGCAGTGCAATGATCCTCAGGCTCTTGAGAACCTGCTTCACCATGCTGCTTGTGCTTGCTCACCCTGTAGTTTCTGTATTGTAGCACTGTTTTCGGCAGACAGCTCCAGCAGCCGGTCAACTTCCCGTCTCAGCTGATCATTCTCAGCTACCAGGGCAGAATGGCTAGATTGCAGCTCTTTCTCAGCCACCTTAAGGCAACTGACCTGAAGGTTTTTCTCTTCCACCTCCAGCCTCTGTTTCTGCTGCAGGTCTTTATACTTCACCTCTAATTTAGCTTGTGCTCTTCTTGCATCTTCCAGCTGTTCAGAGAGACACTGCACCTCCTCCTGCAAGCGGTGGGAGGACAGCTTCCTCTCAGCTAGTTCCATCTCCATCTTCTCTCTGACATCCTGAGATTCTCGTCTCTCTGCATCTAGCACATCCCGCAGGGTGCTTAGATCCACTTCCATCTTCTGGCACTGAGCTAGGAGTGCCTGTAAAAGGATGTGGAAAATAAATTAACTTTCAATTAGTCCACTACATTTCCAAAGCAAAGTATAGATTCACATTTTTAAATGACCATTAAATAATTTTCAAATATCCAAGCAGCAGAAAGGACAGGTTGCATACCAGATCCTGTCCCAAGGGACACATTTATATATATATATATATAGGCCATACACAGACTTAATCTCATTCTCTTCACATTCCAAAATGACTGAGAGACGATGCCGCTTCAGAACCTATGCTATCATATTTTCAAGATCTCAGCAAGACAAACCACAGAACATCTGTGTGTGCTCTGACCTGGCCCAGACACCGCAGCCCAGAAACAGTGTAAACACAGAAGCACTGTGTTGGGCACTTTTGTCTTAGGTGAAGCATTGAGTGCGAATAGATGGGAGGAGAGGGGACAGAGGAGCTGAGCCCTGAGGGTGCCCAGTCAGCACTTGCCAAGGGGAAAGCACAGGCAAGGATGGGGGAGCAAAATCATAGCATTTTGGCCCCGTGGTCCCCCAGCTGCAGAACCAAAGCAGAGATCCTAACCAAGTCTGCAGGGCAAAGCTGCCAGGGGGTGGGCAACTGGCCCTCATCAGGCCCACCTCCAGGCCCCAGACTGACAAAATCATCTTCTGCTCCCAGAGAGCTGCACACTGGGCACAGAACAGCCTGGCCTTTCGAGCCAACGGACCTCATCAGTGAGGAGGAAGATCTGCTGTGATGCTGATGCTGGACACTTCCAACAGAACAAAAAAAGAAAAATAGAAAAATCAAGGTTGGTTGGGCAGAGAGCTAGTAATTTCTCCAGACCTACTTGGTTTGGCAAGAGCTCAATCCTTGGGAATATAAGCAAGTTTTGTATATAATTCAAAGAAAACAAAGCTACTAAGAAGATGGAGACTCCCTGTTTACAAGGAGTCACATGTCCATGACAAGGGGAAATGGGCACAAGTTGCTCCTAGCAAGATTCAGACTGAACAGAAGAGGAAAATTTTTCACTCTGAGGACAGTGGTGGATTCTGCCACTTTGGAAAGTTTTAAGTCTCAGCTCAATGGGGTGTTGAGACACATAGTAATATTAGAAGGGCTGGACCAGATGATCCTTGAGGTCCCTTCCAACCTGACATTCTATCATTCTATGATTGTGTATTTGACAGCTTTGAACATACCAGTCAGCAGTGTGGAACATGGATAGATTTTGTCACTGTCCACCTGCCGAGAACCTGGGTCAGATGGTTGCTGCAGCATTACTACCTCTGTTGTGTGGCTGTACCTAGCTTAACTGATGTATCCAGACCTGCAGGGAGCTCCCACACTCAGTTCATGCCAGAAACCTGGTGCCAGAAATAATCTAACCTGGTGACTTCTGAGCTACTGACAAAGGCCCCATCCACCACTGATACATGTGAGTCAGGGGATAAGCAAAGCATGCAAAGGTACCTGGTTTTGTTGCTCAGCAGTATGTAGCTCCTGCTGCAGCAGTTCCACTACCTGAGTGTGTCCCAGCAGTGCTGCTTCCTGCTCCTCCAGCTTCCTCTGAAGTGTACACAGGTTCTGTGACAGAGACAGTGTTATACAAGTCATCCACACACCTAGTTGTCATTACAACTTACTTTATAGCCTGAATAACTTCATTTTTGTTGACACTTATTCTGGTGCAGAAGAAGAGCTCACCATTGTTTCACACATAAGGAACCAGAGTACTGTAATTTAATACTTCTTTTTAACAATTTTTTCTTTGTGATCAATTATCAGCAGATTCAAGTTAGGACTCTGAAGGTCCAAACTAGCACCCCCCAAACAATCAAATCACAACTCTTCTTAACCCTTCTGAGTTACTTTGATGAGAACACCTCTCTCTGGGTGTCCTCTGACTGGTAAAACTTCCTTTATTTTTCCATAATAAGATTATGCTATCAAACACACCTGCTGCATCTCTACTTTCAGATCTGACTGGGTCGCTATCTTGAGCAATTCAGCTTGGTGCTGTTGGCCCTGCTCTTTTAGGAGGGCTTCCTTCTCCAGAATCACTTCCTGCAGGGAGTTAATCTGAAAACATAAGCCACAAAATTTTAAAAAACCCAGAAAGATTGAGTTTGACAGACATGCAGGCTTCCTTTCAACATGCACCAGCACATTATGTGTGTGATAATGTCTACTGTTTGATAACTCTGTATTTAAACTTGATCAAAAGGTATAATCCTACTAATACATATATATTTAACTAATAATATTTAGATCCCAGAAAGCTAAAACCATGGAATTTCATGAATTTCATCTATAACTATGCAGAATGATAAAAGATATGACTACTATACAAGTTCATAACACTTCTGGGGTTTTATTTGTATTTATTTGCAGCCCAATTCACAGATCAAATGCTAAACCTGCAATTCAGAGTATTAATAAAAAACCTGTCCATAAGTTAAAATGCAGTGTACCATGACAGCAGTTACGTGATACGAAGCTGCTCTGTACATCCACCATAGAACAGAGAGAGGCAAGGGCAGGTCTGGCAGCTAAAAGAATACTCTGAGCTGGAGGAAGGGACTCTGGGCCCTCCCAGGGGCTGCTCCCACCTCCTCAGAAAGCCACTAGTCCCATTGTTCCAGTGGGAGATCCATTAAAGATGACTTGGGTGTGGAGCACCTTCTGCATCAAAGGTGGTTACAGCCTAGGGGTAGAGGATCTATTATGGGGTGCAGGTGAAGGGCATTTTGGGATTGTGAAAGACTTGTGGAATGTTTAGGGCAGGAACCACAGACAGGGAGATGACTGTGATTCAGGAAATAACAAAAATGTAAAAACAGAGGGTAAGAGGATTAAAAAAGGCCAGTTACGTCAACAGTGGCTGCTCACTCTGCTGGTCTGGCCATGCCCTGCACTGGATCAGCAGCCTGTCCTGTTTTCTTATTAAACAGCATTTCTAACTCTTTCACTATAGGAAAGAGTCTCTTTTGGTGCCGTTTGTACCCAGGTGAGTGCTGGGTGCTGCTGTCCATGTTAGCTGTATGGCTGGCCAGCTACATATATGTTCACAAGTCACACATGCATGCCTGCTGGGGACATTCTCTGCCATGCTACTGGCTGGACTGCAAGGCATGGAGCTTTGGCAACCTTGTCACTGTCATCATCAGGATTTAGTCATACTCCCCAGCAGCAGCATGTCCTCAAGAATAACTGTCTCCAGTGACAACACACATGAGAGGGGTTCCAAGCAGCAACAGGGAAAGTTCAGACTTGACACTGAGAAACATTTCTTTACCAAGAGGGTAGCCACTCACTTGAAGAGGTTTCCTGGGGAGTTGGTTGACACCCCCAGCCTGTCAGTGTTGAAGTGGCATTTGGACAATGCCCTTAAGAACATGCTTCAATTTCTGGTCAGTCTTGAAGTGGTCAGGCAGTTGGACTAGATGGTCACTGTAGGTCACTTGCAGCTGAACTATTCTATCATGCTAGTGTAAGTGGTGAGGTTAGAAACAGACACACATACACAGAGACTGATGAATAGAAAAAAAAAAAAGATTCTGTACCTGTGTAGCATACTTGATTTCAGCATCTTTCAGATTCCGTTTGGCTAAAGCCAGCTGTTCCTTCAGATCCTGGACAGTTTCCTCTTGCTCCCTGAGCTGCTTTTCTAGTGATTCAGTTTTCTCTCCGTGCCCTTCGCTTGTTCTTTGGTTCTTCTGACACTGCAAGAGGTAAGAAGTGGTAAGAAATAGAATAAAGTAAACTGGCCAGTATTACTGTTCAATTAAAAAGAAAGAAACAAACAAAAAGCCCCAAAACCCC
Source organism: Calypte anna (assembly GCF_003957555.1). Lineage (NCBI taxonomy): Eukaryota > Metazoa > Chordata > Aves > Apodiformes > Trochilidae > Calypte > Calypte anna. The sequence goes on along the minus strand of NC_044256.1, from coordinate 21,915,009 downwards.
CAACAACCAAACCAACCAAAGAATCAGAATGCTAATGCACTCTTTACTCCTAACCAGTACTTTATTTGTACTACATTTCTTCATTTCTTAACTTCACATTTTGTTTTTTTAACAGCAAGTTAAAGTCCTCAATAAGTATCTCTTTTCCCTGTTCCCATGTAGATATGCACAAGATGTTTCAGATTTGTGAATGTCAAATCCCTTTGGAACAGCTAATTATCCATGAATGCTTACCATATAAACTAAGGTAAACCATATCATCAACATGATTTGGTTTGCGAGGCTTTTTAATTTCACAGATTTTTCAAATAAAGAATTTTTTAAATTTAGCAATAAAAGAATACTTTCCTCATTAGAAAGGGACAGGCATTAAACATTCTAGACTACAGAAAATGCCCGTGGAAATATCTTTAGACTGAAGGGATTTACAGTAATGAATGTGTTAGAAATAAGCAAAGGGAACACACAAAGAACCATCAATTCTGCTCCGCCCTGAGGCACTAAAAGCACTTGTTTACAAATATGAAATTTAAATTCAGACATTTCACATAAAACATGTGCTCAGGTTATGTCTACTCAGAGATCCTAGTACACTACACTGGCACTCTTGTCTTGGCTCTCAGAGGCCATCTGCATGGCAGGCAATTCTCTGATATTAGAGTTGTACATCTAATGAACAGTCACACATTTGGTCCAGAACATCGACACTGTGATTGAGAAGCAGAAAATATCCTTCTGTTACCATCTCAGTACTTCCAACTACTTCAAGCACTAAGTGCTGGGGATTTTTGTCTGAATATACAAAAAAATATCTTTTTCCTCTTCCTTGTTATTGGATCAAAAATCATCACTAATGTATGGAGCCCACAGACTAATTATCTCCTTTAAACCCATTCTGAAAAATTTACGAAGGCTTTTAGAATGACTTACAAGGCATTGAAATAGAAGTAAGAAGTTACTGTTCCTCAAAAGATGTGTCACCTGTAGAGAATGTCTTTGGAAGCATGCAGAATAGACAGACAAGGAAAGCTTTCATTGCTCTTAAGTTCAGAAGTAGAACAAGGCAAAAAGAAGAAACAACAGAAGTGGAGGAAGCTTTAAGAAGCCAGGGATATAACTGATTTAAAAGTCTGGGCTAACACAGTTGCTAGGGGAGAAGACAGGTGGATTAGTTTGCTCATGTAGGATTAAGCTTTCAGGTTGGTATTTACAGTTAGATTTGGAAAAACTTCTGTTGAAGTCCTTGCACGGTGGCCATACACAAAGTTCCCAGAGCTCAAGCTTTCAAATACTATGTTTTTCCAAAATGTATAAACTCTTATATCTGTACATAAATTGTATTCACCCCCCTTTAAAAGTTTAAGAGGAGCCTCAATTGTCATGTATACAAATAGCAACTACTTAATATAAATTGATATGTAATTCTCCTGAAAATGAGGTACTCTGTTAAAAGTCACGAAATAGTACGAATTAGACACTTAAAATACAGCCTTTCCTTGGGGTCTCCATCATGAAGAGGTAAAAAAAAAAAAAGCCCTTTACTATATTTATCCCTCATGATTTCCAAAGGAAACCACTAACGTTCAATACTTCAGCACAAAATGTAACCCTAAACTAAATTTTTCATCTTCACACCACAGGGTATCTGTATAAGAAACATCACCGTTGCTCAAGACAGCATCTACTACGGGAGATAATTATAAATAAATAAAGTAGTCTGCAGCTTTTCCTAAGGTCTAACTACAAGAAACTATCTAGAAAGTGCTTTCTGCATCAAATACATAATATTTCCATTAAGTGGCCTAACAGAATTTCTCTTAAATGATGTTCTAACCCAAACTCAGTAAGGCTCTGATCCACACCATTTCCACTGGAGACTGTACCAAGACCTCATTCCTCTAATCAGAATGCCATTCTTCTTCATGGCTGATTTGCACCTATTCATTCACCTGTCAGTACTGTCCTTTAATGCTTCTCCCACTTTCTTGGTGCTTACTCTCATCATACAACTATAGAAAGAAACAAGGTTTCCTCTATGCCTTTAGCTGACTAAACAGCCTTGCTATTACGAGCATCTAGCAAAAGCAGCTACTAACATGACAGCATAATGGAAAATCTTTTGCTGCTCTGAGAATTTCTCTCTCCTGATTCCAAGTGAACAGATCATGACAACACTCCATGTAAGGCCTCACCACTCTTGGTACAGTAAGGATACCAGCTTGCCTAGGGCTCTTTTTAAAATATACATCACACTAATGAGAACCCTTCCCTCACTTCACCCTCAACTGATAAATCTGAATTTTGAAGCCAGAACACTATTAGACCAGCAAGTCTACACTAAGCGATGTACCAGCACACAGGACTACACATGCTACATATGAATGAGCTAAAAAAAGTCTCAGCAGCAGAGGAGCCACGTGAAGTGACAGAGCTGAACAGCATCCAAGGCCCTCACTGTCCTCTGCAGCCAGGAGGTGTTCCTCATGGCCTCGCAGTACACACTGAGAGGATATCACAAGTGCTTGGTCTTGCACTTGTTAAATTTAACTTAATTTTAATATTAGGCCTGTCCTCCAGTTCTTCCTGTAAAAAAGAAAAATGCTGCCTTGAACTGAGAAAGATTGTCAAGATTGTGTTGTAAAGTGAATTGCAGTAGCACATTTCTGTGATTTTATGATGTCATCAATCAAAAGTAGCAAGCACAAGTCATTGAACTAATCTTCATTGACAGTCACCTCTCACCTGACAGCTCTCACACTCACCCTTTAATATTTCCTGGTTTAATCTTTTTTTTTATGTTTCAAATAATCCTTACCTTCTCTGGTTTAATTAACATCATCTGATGTCCTTCAATTTGTTTGGACTTCTTTCATATTTCTCTTGCCTAGTATTATGAACTTTTTAAAGGAAACTATGTGGTCATCAGAACGATTTTAAGTTTTCAAAACCTACCGGCTCATACCAGTTCCTAGCCAGTAGTCAGTAGTTTCTTTAATGTCTTGGTACAGGATATTTCTCCCTTTTTTCACCTAGATTTACACAATTATGGCTCACTAACCATAAATCTTTGTGCTGGCATGCGAAGATACGTGGCTGGAAAGATTTTTTTTTTTACATTTAAGTTACTGTCTTTCAGTGTTAATGACCTCCTGACCTCCTTGTTCTTACATTTCAGCCAACCTTCCCTCTTCTTTGCTGTATTGACATGACAGATAATATTTGAAACTTACAGCTCAATAGGCATGTGATTTCTGCAGGAAAGAACTTGGCTACAACACATTACTGAAGGCATGCAAAGTGAAACTGGCCCCTACTCTGGAGAAGATCAAGTTGAATGCTCCAAGGGCACCAGCAGCACAAGGAAGCTGGACAGACTGGTTTCCTACAGCACAGACACCCTTGCTATGAGTGCCCAGGTAACAAGAGGGATAGAACCTGCTAGCTCCTTGTGGCACTAAGTTATCAGCAGAGGCTAACATCTGTTAAGCAGCCCCATACTCCCAACCTTGGGACACACTTGCTCTTCTGATAAGGTCTGTGCAGGCAATGGTGATCCTTTCTCTGTCAGCTCCTCAATGCGTTTGTTCAGAGAGGACAGTTTGGCTTTGGCCTGAAGTTTCAGCTTCATCAGCTTTGCATCTGCAGCCTCTCGCTCCTCCTGGGGAAGAAGGACACAAAACGACTCCACTTAAAATGCCAGTGCTATCACCCTGAAACACCACTTAGAAAAGTTACTTCACTGGTCACTCTGCTGTTCTTTGTCCTAACCTGCCTCCCTAGCAACAGTGCTAATTAAAACACATCCAGGAAACAAATTATTGCAAACACTAGGCACAGCAAAATAGTTACCCTTCCACTCTACTTTCTCTTCAAGGGCCAGAACACTCAAGGTACTTCTCTCAGCATCTTCTGCTAACCCAGTTTGACTTCCTCTGCCATAGGCAGTCCCTCAACACTATCTCAACTAGCTGCACTTTCTCTCGTGTCATGCCTCAGGGTATCCAATATGTGTCTCTGGTTTTGTGCCATGCAGCCACTGGGCTGCTGGGTTACCCTTCACCTCAAACACTCTGAACTGGGGGAAGAAAAACTTCACACATAAGTTATTTATCAGAGCCACCAGGAATCTGCATGGGCCTTGAGGAGCTCCAAGACAAAATTCTACATAACTTGGAGTAACTCATCTACTCTAGAAGGAATTACCCCTATGCAAAATGAACAGAAGTTATCCCTCATCTCTGGGGTTAGGGTCCACTCTTTTGATTCCAGTAACTGTCTGGAACTGATGCTTTTACTAGCACAAGGGTCTCAAATGCTCAAAAGAAACCAGAGGCTGGCTGGCACTGAGAGGAAGCAGCATTTTACTCTTGCTCCCAGGTCCCCAGTGAAAGATATAATACCTTGAGTGCAGTTTCTTTTTGCTGGAGCAGGGCATCCTTTTCTCGGATCAAATCCTTCAGCTGAACAACTAGTTGTTCTGTTTGGGCCAGACGCTCCGACAGCTCCTCTGGTGCCTCCTCCATGCTTTCTGCTTCTGGCTCTAAAGCCTGGACCTGAAACAGCAAAACAAGTGTTCTGGAGGAAAAAACAGAAGTATAAACAGATTGCAGCATTGCATCCAAATGGTATCTTCAGCTCCATTCCTAAATTGCAAGAATTTCATGTGGCCTATAGAACTATACACAACTAGGTGAGGAAAGCTCAGGATAACCATGAGACAACACGCAAAAAACCAGAACCTCTGCTGAACACAACACCAGAAAATCCAAAATGGGTGACCCTGGAGAGACTACCATTCACACTATCTACGGTCTCAAGCACCAAAGTGCAACATAAAGATCAAGTCTTCCACTGTCACACAGCTCCCCTTTCTGCTACACAGAATCAGCAGTACTGTTAGAAGTCTGGCTTCACCTTACTTCTAGTTTGTTTTCTAGGATCACCTTGAGATGTGGAAACTAAGGAGGTTATGGTCTGCTCCACAAAAGCACTGACTTGAGAAGTGAGGAATAGGGGGGCTGCAGAGTGGAATGACAGCCTAGTCTAGTGAATGAAGATGGAAAGTTCTCACTGCAGTCATATAACTCACATTCCCCAAACTAACTCAAAGTACGATCTGAAAGTCTTTGGCTAACATTGTACTTACAGCAACAGAGGATTCAGGATCTGCATCTCCATCATCACCTGACAGCTCTTGCAAAACAGTGTTTGCTAACCCTGACAAGCGGCTCAGCATCTTCACCCTAGAACAAAACAGAGTTTGAATACAGTTACAGTGTCAGAACTGTAAGGAAAAAAAAAGCATCTCTTCATGCTGATTTCTAATGTTATAGAGGTGACAAGACAAACTGGAAATACATGTCCTCTGCCAAGAGAGAAAAGCCAAAGTAAAACCTCAGGAATAAAGAATCATGTTAACAAAAGCAGCCAGACTGAACGTGAAAGCTGAGTATGCACTGGTAAGACATATGAATAAACCTTCAACACTCTACAGCTTTGATCAAACTCCACATTTTTATACCAGATTTCAAATCACCCTCATAGTTCATTCTTGATCTTTCTTAGCAATGACATTCAGAACAATGATCTCTTCAGCTTACTCAAAAGAAGAGTGATTGTTAAATGAAGTCACTGATTTACAGGCCAAACATAGCCTGTAAACACAAAAAAGAAGCTTTCTGTTAATAAGCAGGGGGAACGGTCAACTCAGCCCTGATATTTGCTAAGCAGATGCAATTGTGTCACATTAGAGAGATTATGAGACCTTTGCATGTAACAGAACCTTGACATAGGTGAATACTCTTGAGGCCACACATTCCTGGGCTCCTGCTTAAGCATATCTTTGTTTCCCTCCTTGCAATTCAGAAGACAAACTGATCTAGTAGTGGAGGTAGACAACCAGAAAAAAAGCAGCAGTATCACAGAATCATGAGGGTTGGAAAACACCTCTGAGATCACCAAGTCCAACCCTTAAACCACTACCACTGTGGTTACCAGACCAGGATACCAAGTGCCACATCCAGTCTCTTTTTAGAAATGTCCAGGGACAGAGAATCCACCACCTCCCTGGGCAGCCCATTCCAATGCCTGATCACCCTCTCTGTAAAGAATTTTTTCCTAATATCTAACCTAAACCTCCCCTGACAGAGCTTAAGTCCATGCCCTCTAGTCTTACTGATAGCTACTTGGGAGAAGAGACCAACCCCTACCTGGCTCCAACACCTCTTCAGGTAGTAGTAGAGAGTGATGAGGTCTCCCCTGAGTCTCCTCCTCTCCAGACTAAACAACCCCAGCTCCCTCAGCCCTTTCTCACAGGACTTGGCCTCAAGTCCTTTCACAGCCTTGTTGCTCTTCTCTGGATGAGTACCAGACAGCCACACACTGTTTCCCATTTGAGGTGGAGTAGTAGATTAAGTTCTCCATTACTAACCCAGACAATGGGTTAGTTATTAAGTCACCTCATTAAGTTAATCAAATTCTTATGAGTAGTTGATAAGCCAAAGTACAGAGCTGCCAATCAGAGGGAACTCAACAGGTGAGAGAAACACATGGGCAGAAAAAACATGAAGTTCAGAAAAGGCAAATACAGAGCCCTACACCTGGGAGGGAACAACCATGCAGCAGCACAGGCTGGGGACCAACTAGCTGTACAACTGTATTGCAGAAGGCAGTGTCTACTGGTGGACAAACTCAACATGAGTCAGCAGTGTGCTCTCACAGCAGACTTGGCCAGCTACGTAATGAGTTGTATTAGCAAGCCCGCAGCTGGCAGGTTGGGGAAGTAATGATTCCTTTCTATTCAGCACTTGCAAGACTACATGTGAAGTATAGTGTCCAGTTTCAGGCTCTCTGAAATGCTAAAAATTACTGGTACAGACCTATAGCCACCTGATCTACTTTTGAAGTTAGTCATGCCAAGAGCAAAGGGTTTGGTCAAATATACTCCTAATGTCCCTTAAGACCTAAATCATTCTGGTATTCCAGGAAGAAAGGTCACCATGTGACTTCTGACACAACTCTGAACAGAAGTGCCATAGACCTGTCCCAGTTGCAAGTTTGTGCCTATAAACGACAGAATTATTTGTGCAAATGTAAAAGCTGCTCCAACAGTGCAAACTGAAACCAAACTCACATTAGCCACAAGATCAAGTTTAATTACAATAATTACCTCCATCAAATGGAATCTTTGAATACACTAAGATGTCTCTGTTTAGCTACAAGTAGGCTCACAAAGCTGGCTACAATGATCCACTCATTCCTGACCTCGTTTTTGTTAGTAACCAAATGTTTGCTCCTTGATGACCACCTGAAGTGTGGAAATACTGACAATGGAGAGAACAGTAGAGCTGTTCTTTTCCTGTATCTGTCACACCTAACCACCCAATTTTGCAGAATGAGGAAATGTCATAACGCACATTAGAATATTAAAAGCAGAAAAGGACACATGAACAGCAACCTTTTTTATGCACTGAGTAGTTCACATGTCTGTTTATTCAGCAGTAAAGAGGTTTCCAAGGCAGAGCAGTCCCACACAGCTCCTTCTTGTCATTTTTTCTCTCTTGGATACCGACAGGTTGCATAAAGCAAAACTCTTGACTGCAAGAGAAGAGAAAAAAAAAAGACAAAAAAAAAAAAAAAAAAAAAAAGACCAAAAAAAAAATACAATAAATTATCCAACAGCATTAAATTAAGTCCATTCTTCATCTTTACACAGTACACTTCGGGATTATTTCAGTCAGTTATTTGCAATAGGAATAAAGAGTGAAAAGCATTCCCTGTTTAGGAAAATGGATTTCTCCTGCTCTTGCAGAGACACACCCTGGTTTCTCATGCTGTATGGCATAAGCTTAGACAGCAGAGTAAAATGCTTGAGAAGCACTTAGTGAAGCAAAAGACATGAGGCAAAAAGCCAGGCCTCAGGAGGCAGTCTCCTGCAAAGAGTCATAGAGGATGACACTACCCAGGAAGCCAGTATTGTCGACATGCTGCATCCATAGCACATGAGAAAAGCACTAGTACTTTGCTTACTTCTCATCTGGCCCTGGGTGAGACTGGGACATGGGATTCCAGAACAATATTATAATCTTAAATGTCCTACTAGAGAAATGTCTCTTGTCAACATCATCTGTTCACCACACTGGTGATACAAGAGACTCATTTAAAGACCTGGAATTCCTAGTTCATTATAAGAATAATAATGTAAAAAGAAGTAATGTAAAATAAATGTAAAAATGAAATGTAAAAAAAAAAAATGTAAAAAAGAAATAATGTAAAAAGAAGTTTTGTAAACCACCACCACCCTCACAATGCCCCAGTAAGGAACAGACCCTGTCCAAAATGCAAAAATGCCTCTTTGTGACTGTCACCAGGGTTTGAGGAGGGTGGATCTGATCTTTCCATTAGGCCATGGCTTCTTAAAGTCACAAATGCACAACACATGGTTGAGATATGACATGAGGCAATGTAAGATAACATGGTCTAGGACTGACAGAACCAAGAGTTAAATTATTATAAGTAGTATTAGAAATACACCCAAAAAATGTAGAATCTGGGCAGACATCCATTGTAACAAGAATTATGCACACAGCTCACAAACATCTGCATTACAATTTCAACCATGTGCACATGGTTGAGAAAAGACTCCCTGGCCTTTGTCCAGGCTGGCTGTATCCAACTGCTACTGAACTCAAGCTCAGATGCTGTGCTGGGCTCATCACTGACCTCCTCAAAGGGCAAACAGAGCACCTGAGGCACCTGTTTTGCACAGGCATGGACTTGAATGACCTGAGCTCAAGTCTCACACACTCAGAGTCTTCAGAACTCACTTTTAAATTATGTTCTCAGGTGAGCTGAATATGACAAGGGATATTAAAGGAAATGAAAAGTTTCTACAGTTACATACACAGCAAAAGGAAGCTCAGGGAAAATATAGAATCCCTGCTAAATGTGGCAGGGCCCAATCACAGGAGAGGCTGAGGCACTCACTGCCTCTCCCCTTCAGTTTTCAGTGACAAAGTCAGGTTTCAAGAACCACAGTCCACTGATGCCTGATGAAAACTCTGGAGAAAAGACGTCTTCTGTGGAAAAGGACCAGGCTAGAGAGAACAAACTGGTCACACACAAATTCATGGGGCCTGACAGGCTGCAGCAGAAGTGCAGAGGCTGGCACTACTTGCAGATGCACCCTCAGCACCTTTGCAGCTGGCAGAGAACTGGAAGGAGAGGCTGACACTCCAAAAGTGGGTGTCCTGCCATCCAGAAGATGGCAGCCCCAACAGGCTGAGAGGAACCTCGTGAAGCTCAAGAAAGGGAAACACGAAGTCCTGGACCAGGGGATGGATAACCTCATGTGTCAGTAGATGCTGGAGGCATGGAAAGCAGCCCTACAGTGAAGAACCTGGGGGTCAACAAACTGACCATAAACTACCAGTGCACCCTCATGGCAAAGGCCAACAGCATCCCGGGCTGCATTAGGAGTGCAGCCAGGAGAAAGGGTATTGTTTCTCTCTACTCAGCACCGGTGAGGCCACATCTAGAGCTCTGTGTCCAATTCTGGGCTCCCAAGAACAAGAGGTGAGAAGTTGTTAGAACAAATTCAGTGAAGGACAATAAAGAGAAGGCTTGGGCAGGGTCTTATCACAGAACTGGTGAGACTAGAAGAAACCTCAGGAGGTTCATCTGGTCCAAAAGAACCACCTCAGGCTAGAAGAAACCTTTGGAGGTTCATCTGGTCCAAAAGAACCACCTTGTGGCAGGAATACCTTGGTGCTCATACCTCATATTTACTTCTGAGCTTATAGAACACTGGCTAATTTCCTCATGCACAGAAGCAGACAAGCACAAAAGAACAGAGGTTAATCTGTGCTCCACTGCCTCACCCATAAAGTAAACAGTACAGCTCTCAGTCACAAGACCATAGCTCTTGCAGGGCCATACTGGATTTGGTTTTCGATTTTTGTGATCAGCAGAACACAAAAGACCTGCACTGTGTTTGTGATGTAAGCCAATATAGTAAAAAACAGTGTTCTGCTCAGCATTCCTGTATCTAATAAAACCACTTTACTAAAATCAGCAGTGTCCTACAAGAAGCTCCTTTACTCTGAAATACACTAGCCTTTCTGACCCAAATAGCCCAAGTCCATCAGCAGTCAGAATCACAGAATCACAGAATGGCTTGGGTTGGAAGGGACCTTAAAGATCATCAAGATGCAGCTCCCTTCCATGGGCAGGGAAACCTCCCACGAGACCAGGCTGACAGTCAGATGAACTCTACATACCACCAAAAGTCAGCGCAGAAATCCACGTATTTCTATCTCAAGCTATCAGCCACAGGAGGATGTGACAGTGCTCCTCCCTCACTTGTTCCATTATAACTTTATTATCCGTGTATCAAGTTTAATTCCTAGCGTTCCCCATCTCTTGAAGGCAAGCAGACGCTGGAGGTGCTGCTGCAGTCCGAGCCCCGGACGGTCGATCACCTCTCGCTGTGAAGAGCGGCTCTGCATGGCAAAGGACGAGCAGCAGAACCCGAACCAGCTGCTGCCCGCATCCCCAGGGCTCAGGGGGTCCCGCCGGGGGCCGGTACCGGTGCCGGAACGCGCGGCTGCCCTGCCAACCCCATCACTTAGCGAGAAGAACATAAACCTCCCCGTTACACCTAGCACCACAGCCAGATCCCGGCGAAAAGCATCACGGTGGCAGCGCAGGCAGCGGCGTGCTGGGGCCGGATCCCGAAGCTCCGGAAAGACTAAATCGCCGCCAGCCCGGCGCGCTGGACCCCAGGGAGCAGCGCACCCACTCCAGCCTCTCGGACGCCGCAGGAGCGGCGAAGGAGGCACTGACCTGTCGGAGTCGTCGCCGGGGAACAGTGGCAGGAGCGCACGGAGCAGTGAGAGACTCACCCACCGTATTAACACCAACCTCGCCCCAGCCACCTCAGCACCGGAACAAGCTTCGGGGGTTTCCGCCTCGCCCGGAGGCCCGCCTCCCCCTCGGGCAGAAGAGCCAATCGGCTACGGACATACGAAGATAGACGTGACAAGCAGCCAGTTGAAGCGAAGCATCCACCTGAGCCCCGTGGTTCTTCTGCAACATGGCACAATCTCGCCAATGGCGGGCGGGCTGGGCAGGGGGCGGTGCCTGGTGGGTGGGCTGAGGCGGCCCTGGGCGGGACGGGGCTGTGGGGATCTGCCTCCAGCACCAACCCCGGACCGGGGCAGGGGCGTCAGTCAGTCCCTCAGGGGGCTCAGAGATTTTCCCCTACAGCTGGCCTAAGCGTCTCGTGCTGTCTAAGCCTGTCCTCTTGCAATTTAAAACACTCGCCCCTTCTCCTGTCACTACAGGCCTTGGTAAAAAGTTTATTGTCATCTTTCAGACCTTTTTTCCCCCCCTTTATATATCAAAAGGCTGCAGTGAGGCCTCCTTGCAGCCTTCTCTTCTCTGGGCTGAGCACCCCCGGTGCTCCCTCCCAGTCTCTCCTCGCAGCAGCCCCCTGACCATTTCCAAGGCCTCCTCTGGACCTTCTCTGCCTGGTCCATGTCTGGGGACCCCTGGGGACCAGGGTGGGTCTCACAAGAGTGGAGTAAAGGGCAAGAATGACCTCCCTCAACCTGCTGGCCACGATTCTTTTCACAGAATCACAGGGTCAGCCAGGTTGGAAAGGACCTCTCTAGACTAAACAAACCCAGCTCCCTCAGCCTCCTTCCTCACAGGACTTGTGCTGGATCCCTTCACAGCCTTGTTGCTCTTCTCTGGACCTGCTCCAGAATCTCAATATTCTTCCTGAGCTGAGGGGCCCAGAACTGGACACGGTACTCAAGGTGTGGCCTCACCAGCGCTGAGTACAGCAGAAGAATCACTTCCCTGGACCTGTTGGCCACACTGTTCCTGATACAGGCCAGGATGCCCTTGGCCTTCTTGGCCACCTGAGCACACTGCTGGTTCATGTTCAGATTCCAGGCCATGGTTTGCTTTCTGGACCACAAGGACACATTGCCAGCTCCTGTCCTTGTTTTTGTTTACCAGTATCTCCAAGTCCTTCTCCTCAGACCTCCTTTCAATCCATTCACCTTCTAGTCTGTACTGATGCCGGAGATTGATTGCCCTGTCTCGGGTGCAGGACCTTGCTCTTGGCCTGTCTGAACTTCACAAAGCCTGATCCACCTTTGCCTCCTGGCTGTCCTCCTCCTGTGTTGGCACACACCCTCCAATGCCCTCCTACTCCTGCCAAACCATGAAAAACCCATGGTTTTATACAGGTAGTATAAGCAGGCAGTTATTCTAGGTAGAACAAGATATTTGCAAAGCAAAGTAAATTCAAATGTAAATGTAAAAAGAAAGAGAAAGTTGTAAACATATATTAGCAGGCCTATATACATGAGGCTAAGGGGAAAGAAGGCAAAGAAAGGAAAAAAAAATAAAAGGGAGGATGAGGAAACCTTCGACAGCAATGGCACAGTCCAGAGAAGGACTCCAAATGCTGACAACTCGCTATGATGTGTCCTCACTGAATCAGAGTGAATCACCGATCTTAATATCCCAAGGAACAGCAGTCAGGTAAGAAGCACCAGAAAAGGCATAGAAACTAAGTGTGTGTTGCAATTTTAATTTTAATACTGTTATTAGTGCAAGTTTTTTTCTTGCATGTTGTAGTGGAACAAAGCAGACGCCTCTGATTACCGAGAAGTGGGTGTGAGCCGGTATCAAATCCACCTGTGCCCAATTAGGGCAGGCCCCCTATTGAGCATGTGCAAGATCAGGGGGCCAATAAAAGGTGAGGCTCACACCCACTGACTAGCTCACTCCCGAGCTAGTCAAAGGAGTGTGCTGGTAGCTCATTGAGCGGCAGTCCAATCTTGCTAGTTCCACTTTGTGGGCAATAGACTTAGAGCACAGCTCACAAGTCTATATCACAACACCGAGAAGGCCTTGAGGCAACGATCCCTGAAGAAAGATTCGTCTTGCTACACGTCTTGCTACATGTCTTGCTACATCTGGTGGAGAATGCGGGCATAGACTTCTGTCTAGCCCGTGCTTCCGACGAATCAGGAAAGAGGGATCCAACCCCCTAGAGCGAACGGCAATTAACAGTCGGGTAAGAAGACCCGTTACCCTTCTTTTGACACTAATAGTTAACCAAGAAAAAGGAAAGGAAGATGGGACTTTCACCAAGCACCCCCATCGAGCAGGGACTCTCCTACTCCCCCGCTGTTGCTACGTGAGAACTTTGGAAGGAGGTTGGTGACTTATTGAATGACCTCCACGATCAAGAAGTTTGAAAAAATATAACCGGAGTAGATGCCACCTGGGAAGTGGTGACTAATGCCTTAAAAAAGATAAAAAATGAGGCAAAAGCTGCCATCACCGCAATAGCGGCAATCCCACCAAACGGCAGCCTTAATAGTAGAACACCACTTCCTGAGGCAGAAACTGGCGTAGTCCCAACAGCGCCTCCATTACCGACCGAGAATGAAAAAGCCCATAAGGCGTTCCCAATCTTAAGGAACAACAGCCTTGGCATCAAGGGCATGAGAGGAAAAGTACATCATTCCGTAGCTGAATTCCTCTCAGATATCGGGCTGGAGGTAGAAAAAGAAGTTCCTGCTCCGGAGACCAAAAACAATATGAAGATACCGACGGGTGACTCCAGCTGCTGTGTAAAACCGCCCTTACTGCCACCTCCCAGCTCAGAAAGTGAGCATGAGAAAGCAGCAGCCGCTCCATCAGCCACACCTGTCGGCCCGGAGTCCACAATAAAAGCCCTGCTGGAACAAACAACTCAAGCGGTGAAGTCCCTGGAAAAGAGAATAACGGTCATCCTTCCACACCTACCGAGACCCACCCACCCTCCCTGACGACGATGACGAAGGCATTCCAGCTCCACCGTTGTCGAGGTGGACCAACCCTGGCATCAAAGATGCTGGCAAATCCCGACCCGGAAGATGGTCCGGTATCATCCGTGATGCCATCCTCGAAGGCAAATGGGAGACCAGCACCGTTGCCTGCCCCATCCTTTATGATAACAATGGGCCGCCTACACTTGAGCAACATAGCTGGAAAACCCTACAGCAAGCCAAGAAGACCTTGAGAGAGGGAGGATTAAAATCGGAGAGTGGCCAGGCCATCCTGGACTGGTTGTTCACCGTGGACACCAACTGTCCCCATGATTGCCGCAACTTGGCCAGGTACCTACTTACCCCCTCCCAGCAGATTGTATGGGTTAAAGAATGGGAAAGCCTGGCCCAAGCAGAGGCGAACCGCCCTCGAGCAGCCGGTGACCCATTGACAGGGGTAACCGGCAAGATGCTCACGGGCGCGGGACAATTCGCGGATGTACAAGTACAACTCCAGTTCCCGTCTGTGCTCCATCATATCGCTGCGCATTTGGCCTGCCGAGCGTTTAACGTGGTTCCCGAGCCCACCCCACTCCCTTCGTTCACTGCTGTTAAACAAGGGATGAACGAACCGTTCCAACATTTTGTCGATAGACTTTGGCAGTCTATCGCGGCTCAATCCGAGCTGGGAGTTGATCAAAGGGAATCAATGTTTAAGTTATTGGCGTTCAAAAACGCAAATCCAAGAATAAAATCGCTGTTTTCCACATTACCGAAGACAGCTGGCGTCTCGGACATGCTGGAGGTTGCTGCCAGGGCCACCCAGACGCAGCAACATCAGGGTATGGCCAATGCCTTCGCTGCCGCTCTGGAGCCCACCCAGAAGCTCCTTGCGGCAGTAGCACAGAGGCTAGGTGGAAGGGGAAACTGATTCAAAAGAAGAAATCGACCGAGAAAACCCACCCCCGTCTGCTACCGTTGTGGAGCAACGGGCCACTCGGCGAGGGATTGCTCGGCTACAGTATGGTGCGACCGCTGCCAAAAAAATAGTCATAACAACCGGGCATGCTGGTCCGCAAAAAACGGACGATGCAGCGCGCAAGGCCCCCGCGCCGTGACACAAGCAGCCGGGCCAGCGTTATACAACGGCTCCCCGCCCCAGCCACAAGAGGAAGCTTGGGCATCGATGTGCCCTGCGCAATAGATATTACGTTGATGACTAATCAGGTTTATCGGTTACCGACGGGGATACACGGACCCAAACATTGGGAAAACGGCATGGTAGGGGCTTTGTTAATGGGACGTTCATCCACAGGAATCGCAGGACTTATTGTGCTTCCAGGGGTAATAGACACAGATTCTACAGGGGAAATAATGATCACGTGTCTCACGTTGACGCCTCCCCTGATAATCAAAGCAGGAACCTGAATAGTGCAACTAGCCCTGCTCCCGAAAATGAATATAGGAAAGAACGTCCCCACGGCATGAGGTGATCGAGGCTTTGGATCATCTGGAGGCACTCTAGTAAATTTAGTGCAACAGATGAAGACCAGGCCCATTATCATCATAAAGATGACTGCTGGAAAAGAGGCAAAGACACTTTCCGTGATGATGGACACAGGGGCTGACGTCACAATCATCAACCTCAATGTGTGGCCTTGTCACGGCCCGTGATGCCGTCCAGGGAGTAGGTGGTGGTTCCACTCCCCTTCAGGCCCTAGAACCTGTGCAATTACAGTTTCCTGAAGGACAGAAGGTAACCGTACGTCCCTATGTAGTATCGGTGCCAGGACAACTCAGAGGGCTGATCGGCAGGGAAGTAATGAGTCAGCTGGGAGCCATCCTCTCCATCCCTGAACTCACCCGATCCCCTCAAAATTTTCAGTAAGGGCCACTGCAAAAGTGCTGCCAACACCCAGATTAAAATGGAAAACAGACACCCCTGTCTGGGTGGAGCAGCGGCCTTTACAAAAAGAGTGACTACAAATTATCATCACTCTAGTGAAAGAACAGCTGGATGCAGGACACATCCAGCCATCAGTCAGTCCGTGGAACACACCTATATTCGTGGTTCCTAAAAAATCAGGTAAATGGCGACTAATACAGGATTTATGTAAGGTGAATAACCAGATGTGGCCAATGGGCCACCTCCAACCTGGGCTGCCCTTACTTACGATGCTACCAAGAGACTGGCACCTTCTGGTCATTGACCTTAAAGACTGTTTCTTCAATATTCCCCTTCATCCAGAAAATACAGTGCGCTTCGCGTTCACCATCCCTTCAATCAACAAAAGTGAACCTGCGAAGAGGTACAAATGGGTAGTGCTGCCACAGGGAATGAAAAACTCCCCAACAATATGCCAGATGTATGTGGCATGGGCACTATCGCCGATCCGCGACGAGATGCCGGATACATTAATATATCACTACATGGACGCCATATTGTTCTGTCAAGAAGCCCCGTTCCCTGACGACTTCAGTCAAATATTGACCAGCCGACTGAAGACGAAAGGACTAATAGTTGCTCGGGAAAAAGTGCAAACAAAATCGCCCTGGAGCTACTTAGGGTGGAAAGTTACCCACGCTATGGTGAGACCACAGAAACTGGAGGTAATAAGTTTGGTTAAAACACTGAACGATGCCCAAAAATTAGTGGGCAAACTCCAGTGGGTTCGACCCATTGTAGGTCTTACCAATGCAGATATCCAGTCAAGAGAGTGTGCCGGTAGCTCATTGAGCAGCAGACCAATCTTGCTAGTTCCACTTTGTGGGCAATAGACTTAGAGCACAGCTCACAAGTCTATATCACAACACCGAGAAGGCCTTGAGGCAACGATCCCTGAAGAAAGATTCGTCTTGCTACACGTCTTGCTACACGTCTTGCTACACGTCTTGCTACACGTCTTGCTACACGTCTTGCTACACGTCTTGCTACACGTCTTGCTACACGTCTTGCTACACGTCTTGCTACACGTCTTGCTACAGCATGTAAGTACCCAACCTACATTATTTTCCTTTGCTTTTCTGTAGTTAGATCTAGACTAATGATGACTCATGAAGTAGACTGTTAAAACGTCTGTTACATGAACAATGTATTCTTGGCTTTAAATATATTTGGTGTAGTTATAAAGGTGGTGTAGTTGATATCCTAGAGGGAATGGATGCCATCCAGAGGAACCTCCACAGGTTGACAGAATGGAGAGGTGGATCAATGTGAACCTCATGAAGTTCAACAAGGCCAAGTGCTAGGTGCTGCCTCCAGCTCCCAACTGCTGCTGGCCCCAGGAGTCCAGTCTGGACTTTCCCAGGCTGCCCTGCAGCCTTGGTGGTGATGTAGGAGTTATTGGGGGAGAGGGGGGAGGAACATGGTATCATTTTTCCTCTATATTTGTATATATTTAGTAATTTTTCCTATTTATCATTACTGTTTCACTAAAGTTGTGTAGTTTAGTTTCCAACCCATAAGTCTCCCTTATTCTCTCTCCTTTCTTTACCAGGGAGGGGAAGGGGATTATTAATAGAGAGCATCTGTTACTCGGTGTAATTGCCAGGCCACTGTTAAACCATGACACCATGACAGGAGCTTCATTTCTCTTTGTAGGTTATTTGGGTTCCTCAGACAGGGATTGTCTCTTTTTGCCCCTTCATCTTTGTGCAGATGAGCCTTTTAGGGGTTGATTGCACTCCTGTCACAATTCTGAGATTATCCAGGTCAGAGGATTAGTTAAGTTTCCCCCCTGCCATCGTTCCTCTCTGCCCCTGTGTGTGTCTTGGGATGAGCTTTTTCCCAGGTAGCCTAACACAGATGATGGGCTACTGCAGTAACACTTTCTGCAACCGATCACCAAATTATCCAACAATTCTATCTTGGATAAGAGAAAAGAGACTCTCAAATGCTGCTAGAGGACCAGATCTTTGCTTCAACTCCACTCCCATATCTTGGAGCCTTTTCCTCTTGTTTTGATGTATAATTATATCAAGGTCAAAACCAAGGTAGTGTACCAGACCAGTATAGCTACTGATGCCAGTGTCTGGTTGGGATTCTCACCCTTTCTGGTTTGGCTTCTGAAATAGTAGTGATTTGCTGGATTGTCTTGCATCTCCTTTCCACTCTAATAAGACTGTATCATTGAAACTTTCAGGTTTTAAATGAGCCTCTAAGCAGATTAGCATTTATAATTGGCTTGTGGAAGGTTAGAACCCTCACTCAGATGAAACTGAGGTCAAACGTGGACAGGAGCAGTGCTGTGAAAGCAACAGGAGGAAGAGGATCATTCCTGTAGCATTGTTCTTCTGAACAGCCATACCCATGGGGAACAATAGCAGCTCTGCAGTGGATGATCTACAGGCTGTTGAGATCCACCACTGGTACAAAAAGTTCATGACGGAGTGTCCTTCTGGCCAGCTGACAGAGCACGAATTTAAACAGTTCTTTGGGCTGCGAGGGCTGGATCCAGAGGCCAATGAGTACATTGAGCAGATGTTCCGCACATTTGATATGAACAAGGTGAGTTCTCTGGCCAGGAAATTAGCTGCCTGGTACTCCTTAAAGGTGAACAAACTCCTGTACTTCTAGAGCCCTTGTTTTTTCTCTAACAAACATTGGTGTGGAAAACTGCTGAGAGACTAATGGGAAGCTGCTAAATACAAGGAGCATATTTAAATGCATAGATAATAATATAGATAACATAATCACAGGTAATAACACCTTATTATCTGGCTATCTTTTGCAAGTCCATCTCTGGATTTTGAGAATTCCTTGCTGTATATTAATTGACTTGGCCTTGTTTGATTTGCAAAATACTAATGAAAAGAGATTTCATTACTATTCTTATATGTTGTTATTGTTGAAAAATAAGTATGTAGATACTACATAGCATGTAGTAGTAGTATGTAGACTACAGGAGTCATTGTAAATTCATTCAGAGTAATGTCTGGGTATTTGGCATCTGAAATTAATACTGCATAGGCAGACTGTCTATGTGTCTCTCCTCAGTTCTGGGAGGTCAAGCATAAAGCAGTAGCTAGGAGGGAGGGAGAAAGGGAAGGAGGGAGAGAGGGTGGGAGGGAGTCTTCCTTACTGTGCTGTCTGTCTCAAAGATTAGAAACAACAGCCCTCCTAATTCCTTTAAGCATGCAACACCACTCACTTATGCCTGATTTTTGACCATATATACTTAAGTTTATGCTTGTGGGCCTGTAATCTCCATGACAGGGAAATTTTGCTTTATGACAGCTTGGGAAAATTCAGCTTTGCTGTCAGCTCTGAGGTTCTGAAATAGCTGGAGCAATGTCTGAGAGTCAAGGAAGAAGTGGTCACAGAGACATGTGAAACAGGTGGCAAACCACAGGGGCAGTTTTGAAAAAGGCAGTCTTAGGGACTGAGCAAAGGATGTTGGTTTGGACAACACATGAGAAGGCATAAGGAGCTAAGGAATACTAAGGAAAATATTCCTGCTGTATTCCTGCTGTATTCCTGCTGTATTCCTGCTGTATTCCTGCTGTATTCCTGCTGTATTCCTGCTGTATTCCTGCTGTATTCCTGCTGTAATAACAGCATTCTGAAAGATAGAAGAGGAACAGTCTCTAACAGGGTAGCTGAAGAGTGTGGCAACTAGGAGAGATGGACCTGCATCAGTTAATCTTAACCTGCTAAAAGTTCTCCACTTAATCTAAGCCTCTTTTAGAAACAAGGGCAAAGAATGAGCACCCAGAGGAACAGCCACCCTGTAGTAATGCAGACATTGGCAATGGATGCAATAATCTTCCCAACGGATCTTCGGGTTCTGAGAACTCTGCTGAGGACACAGAGGATAAATTCTCAGTTATTGCGCAAATTACAGTCATGTCCTTCTTCCCATCTTTGTGTCCTGGGACTTTGCTCAATGAAGTTAGGAAAAACTCATATGAGGGGAGTACTACTATGGTCCTGAATGAATAGTTTAAACTGTGATTTTTGCTGTAAAACAGTAGTGCTCTGCTAGTCCACCTATATTCACCTTTTAGATATATTTATTTACAGCAGTTCCAGAAAGGCATCTGACTTTAAGTACCTCAATAAATGTGTCTTCTTTTTTTCCTCTGTAATAGGTTGAAGTAATCATTCAGAATCTCCGACAGAGATTATTTGTTGCTTCTTTTAACCATGTCAGATTTTAGTTAGTGTTAAATCTAGGAGTTATGAACCTTTGCTGTCTGGCATCTTTCTTGCAGAGGAAGCAAGAGCTTTTTGAGCTTCTTTGTGGATTTGAGAAATGGAAGGTTTAAAAACCTAAATACAGAACATTTATTCCACCTCTCAAATAATGGTCTGCATATTTTAAAATAATAATCTTCTGTCACTTTTTTTTTTTTTTTCCCCCCAGATAATGGAGAAGATACCTATGGCCTACTCAAATAGCACTAGCACTTTTCTTGCAGCCAGGGCTCTGGATCAGTTTTGTCTCCCGGCAGGCCACAGCCAGTCAGATCTGATGGACAGGGAGGGGTTTGTCCACATTGACCATGAGGAGTGACAGTTTTCATCTCTGCAAGTGGTGAGCACAGAGCAGCCTGGACATGTAATGGATCATAAGCTTAGGAATCTGGGTTTTTAGGAGAACTAAAAGGTGGCCAGAGAAATAGCATGTGTATATGAACTGAAGCTTTTTCCTAAGTCCGAGTCTCTCTGCCATTTCTTTCTTTTAGTTGTGATTCTAAAGAGCAGTAAAGTAAAACAGCTCCAGAGTCATAACTCCCTCAGCTTGTTCTTGTCACATTTTGGTTTTTGTTCTCCCACAGGATGGATATATTGACTTCATGGAATATGTGGCTGCCCTCAGCCTCGTCCTCCGTGGAAAGATGGAGCAGAAGTTGAGGTGGTATTTCAAGCTCTATGATGTAGATGGCAATGGCTGCATTGATCGACATGAACTGCTCAACATCATTAAGGTGAATCTCCAAGGGCCTGTATCCTTCCCTTGTAGACGAATTCCACCACAAAAGTCAGGCTTTCACTGTGCCCCTTTTGAGTGGTCATGGATGAGACCTTTAACAGCAGTCTCTGTTTTAGCAGAATTACTCACAATCTCATAGTCCAGAAAGCAGACTTGACAGACTCTCCTTTGCCACCACCATGTACATTACAGAAGAGCTAACTCCATGAAGCTGTTTCAGCTGCCTATGACCTAAACTGCTCTTGCCAAGATTTCAGATTCTGTGACTGTCTGTTGCAGTCTCTGCAACATGTCCTTCATATGTCCTTTTCCCCATGTGAATAGCAAGTAGCTGGGGAGTTACTGCTTTTTAGAACCAGCTCCTAAATGCCAGTATAATAGAACATTTCTGACTCTGGAAAATATCCTGAAGAAGAATGACTGTCAGTGGAGAAAACTGTGTTGCAAATAGCTGTTGTGGAAGGTATTGGAATTACAGGCACAAACATGACTTTATGAATATCTCTGAATTATGCTCAAGTTCAGATTATTCTGTAGAGACTGGGAAACTGGAAAGATGCCCTAAGTAATTTACATTTCTGAATAAGAAACGTCAGAAAATTGATTTGATAGAGATTTGAAGCTTGAGCTGGCAACAGCTAAAACCACTAATAAGATGTTAGTAATGCATTCTCATGTGGATATGAATTACAGTGCTGGGCATTGAAGAAGCCAAACCAAAAGAATAACTGTAATAATTTACAGTCTCCTACAAATAACTTGCAATAGTAATATTCAGACATCCCAGTGAAGAAACAGATAGTAATCACTTAACAGAGCTCCTAAGAGACAAGTCGTGTGGGTGATAACTGGTGACAACCAGCCTACTGCCCTTTGAATTTTGTGACTGTAGTTCAGTGTCTTTTTTTGGCAGTCTTAGGAAGTTGCTGAGGTGATACCTAGTTTTAGTAAAATGGTGTTTGAAAAAAAATGAAGAAACTTATCAAATATCAGAGGGTAAAAACTATAAAATGAGTAGTCTTGGACTCAGCATGAAGGCTCTGGAATCACAGATTTCATGGACATCCTTAAACGAAAGAATTAGGCGTGGAAAGAAAAGAGAATGCTGCATAACATGGTTATGTATAAGATGAACTGCAGTAAACTGTAATGAATAAGTCTTAAACTTTTTCAAGCTGAAAATTAATTTTCAGTGATCTTTAGGGTGAAGAAGGACACATAGGAAGCAGTATATAAATGGAAATAGGCAAAACAGGAAGAGAAATAAGTGACCACAGCATATAACAAAGGAATTTCATTATGTCAAATGCAGAGGATGTTTGACTGTGTTTAGCAGGCTTGGTGGATGAAAGGGCTGTAGAAAATGGATCAATGAGGTTTATCGTGATTCTGCTTTTTCTGCAGTCCTTAAGTTCTACCTAAACAGATCTAGGGTGACTCTCTGGGTTTCACTGCTCATTCCATGCTCCAGAACCATGCTCTTTGGTCACCCTTCAGTGCCAGCTGTGGGGCCTGTTGTAGTCTGCTGTGTTTTACTATGATTTTGGTTCATTGGTATCAGGAGGGTACTCGGCATGACTGTCTGGTTCTGAATCTATGCTGCAATTGAACCAGTCAATTGTTTTGGCAGCCATGCGGCACCTTCCTAGTCTTGCTCTTTTCTTTTAGGCTATTCGAGCTATTAATGGTGGTGACCAGGAAAATAGTGCAGAAGAGTTCACCAACCGAGTTTTCAACAAAATTGATGTGAATGGAGATGGTAAGATTCCTGTCTTTGCCATCCAACTCAGATGGTCTCTGCTACAGAGAAATATCCATGTCTTCCTCTATGCTTCTTCACGTTATATTTCCTTGTTATATGAATGCTCAGCCAGTAATGTCTTCTCCGTCAATTTTGCTAAGGCATTTTCCTCCTTGCATCATGCATAATCAGCATGACAGGATTTGTTCTCTCTACTGATTTTCAGCTATGTTCTTTCCAAATGATTTTGGTAATGGGGCTTTGCAGTGGTTTGGGTTTTTTTAATTTTTTGTATGTTGCTGTGTAACTTATGTCAGAGTTACAAGTGAGAAACATTAACAGAAGGCAGCAGCACGAATTTAGTGTTGAAATTCAGAGTTTCGTTGCTGGGTCTGCTGCAGGCAGTACAGTAAGCAACATGAAGTGCTCTGGATCAGTCAGTCAAAAGTTGGTCAACTGTAGTCACTGCACATCCTTGAGAGATATGTCTTTCCTTGCTACTTCATTTGCTCATCACCTTTTGATGAGCTCTATTCTTATTCTGGAAGGACTGCCAAGCTGCTTCCCTGTGCAAGGACAGAAAACCTGTTTCTGCCTGTTACATCTTCCTTCTGTCACTTCTTTTAACCATCAAAAGTAGCAAATATGGGGCAGGTTAGGACTGTGACAGGTGAGGGTAAAAAGAAGGCAGCCAGTCCAGCCTTAATGATGGGAAGTTATGACCCACTCCTTAGCCAGGCACTTCCTCTATTCTATCTTCTTCTCCTCCTCCTTTCTCTTCATTGGGGGGACAGGCGAGGGAAGGAATCTGGAGTTGCCTGGATATCGAGGAAGTTTCATACAGGTTTAAAAAGACCCTTTGAGTCCTCATGATGCTTTGTAACGGCACATATAGTAAGTGGTCTCTAAAGTTAGATTACAGCACTCCTTTTGCAGTTCAAATGTGGATTGGCATAATTCTGATGCCTTTTATCTGTGTTTAACACAGGTGAACTTTCTCTGGATGAATTTGTGGAGGGAGCAAGGAAAGACAAGGAGTTCATGGAAGTTATGATGAAAAGTTTGGACTTGTCACACATTGTGGCCATGATCAACAACCGTCGGCACAGTGTATAAATCAGTTTGGGAGAAAACTCTGTGCCAATAGACAGAATGGTGCATGCTCACCAGAAAGGAGGGACAACATTCTTAAAACAAACAAAAGTTCCATAAACACACAGATGGAATTAGGTGCAGAAAGACACTGTTATATTTGTGTATCTGAGTGTGTGTTCCTGTAGAATCATAGAATCATAGGATAGGCTGGGTTGGAAGGGACCTCAGAGATCATCGAGTCCAACCCTTGATCAACTACCGCCACAGTCACTAGACTATGGCACTGAGTGCCATATCGAGTCGCTGTACAAACACTGAAGATCAGATCTATCCATGGAGGGCAGGTTCAGAAAAACTGGATCTGAGTAGCAGTATTTGATGTGACTTCCTAAAATTTAAAGGCCAAGTTGCAGGGCACAGATTTCCTCTTTATTATGTATCCCAGGTTGTCACTTTGCAATGGACTAAAAGTAATGCTAAATTTGCACTAGCAGAACTGGACGATGAATGTGGACAATTTCTGACATATTCAAAAGAAGAGTTTAAAACTATTATCAATGTTATCAATGAGAATTATCAAAAGAATGTATCTTCCACTGTTCTTGTCATGGTATTAGATCATAAACACCAGCATGTTTGTCTATGTCAGATATCCTTAGATTTGGTAGTCAGTGCAGGGGCAGCTTTATTTATAAGATCTCAATAGCTGAAAGAAAAATCAGTCTTTAAGTCTGATAGCATCCGATCTGTTCCCAGCTGTGCTGTCAGTAATCGGGCTGTTTGCAGCTTTCTCTGACCAAACAACTCTCTACCAAACAAGGGTTTAGGAGCAGCTTCTGTAACCAGAGAAAATATGCTATTCGGTTTCCCAAAGCAGAAGTTTCCTGAGAGATCAAATATTTTTTTTGCACTTGTTCTATTACTCTCCCCTCATACAACTGAATAAATGAAAGATGTGAAGATGATGCTAAGATTGAGAGCTTGAGAGAAGGAATGATTATGTATTTATAGCAGGTGTCAGCACTTTGCCAGGTGGGCTCACACCCCAGGTCCCTCTCGCATGTTCACATATTCAGTCTGAAAGCTTCTGAGAGTATTCACAGCTTGGGCACTGGCAAACATTCTCCAGAGGATTATTGTGGTTGTGTGGTGTTGGACCCTGTTGCTCCTTTGGACTGAGGAAGGCAGAAGTTTTTGTTACAGATTGTGTTGAACTTGTTACAAGTCCTCAGTCTCCTGCAGTTTCACAGGTCAGCTACATGTAAAACTGCATTTTTATTGTCATCTGACATACAGAAAAAACCACTATTTTTATTTCTTAGGAAAGTCAAAAATTTTTCTAAGGGGAGCTGATGTATTAAAAAAATCACCAAGAAGTTATATCTTCCAGCAGTGTTGCAGCAAGCTGCTGTACACTCTGTGCAGAATTTTCTTGGTGTACATAAAGGAAAAGGGCATGGACACAGTACAGTCTCAATAATAATCCTGAGTATTTGTAAAAGATTTTATATTTTATTTATTTTGTTTTTAAAAGATGTTCTAGAAAACCATTTCTTCCTTAGCTGTCATTGCTGATGGTGCTGGAATATTTCCCACTTCAGGTGTGATTGTGGCATTTGCAGTAGACAAAAAAACCTCTCCATGTACCATGCTATTACTACCCTAAGTTGCAGGCACGTGTTTAGTTCTTAATGTTTTTGTTCTTCTGTTACTGAACAATTTCACTAGGTTTCATCTCTGCAACCAGCATGTGTTCTGAGAGACCAATCCATCTGTACATGTGCCTGTGGGAAGGAATGTAGGAAAACAGCAGAGGAGAAGACTTGTGTGGGGTAGAGGAGTGCTGCAGATTTCCTGGCACTCAGTGACCCTGAAGAAGAAAAAAGAGCTGTAAATAACTTAAGGAATTTGCCATCTGGACGATGATATGTCCTGGTACCAGGTGCCTCCAGTGGGAATGGACAGATAAGGTTTTACACTAGTAGAAAGAGCACTTCGAGGTCTAAATTATAGATCAATCACTAGATATCGGGATACTAGATAAGTGTAACAAACCACTCAATAAATGATTCTGATTGTGCACAGCAATCGGGGTCCGTGCCTTCATGTCTTCTGTCAAAGGGAGACTGCCGACAGGGAGAGGAAATCTCTGTAAAGGGGAGATATTTGTTTTCTGACTGACCTGGCTTTCTTTGTACAGTTATAATTTAAAAAACATACAATCTTCATATCTCAGAATTTCCCTTTGATAAAAGAACGGAAGAATTAGGAGAAGGATGTAATGTAGAGATATTGTTTGTATTCAGCATATTTGGGTTCTCAGATATCTCCAGGGATGGGAACTTCATGATTTCTCTGGGTTGGGGTGAGGCTTTGGAGTTCTGGGTTTAGGATCAAGGAATATGTCAAGTGTTGAAGTTTTGGATTGGGTCTAGCTCAGGCTGGGGTTAGAATTAGGGGACTGGGTTTGGACTTGGGCTGAGGTTTTGGATTTGTGTTACTGTTGGTAGTTTAAAGGTTAGGAATTAAAGTTCAGATTAGGGTGTAGGGTCTTAGCTTGGGGGTAGGCATTACATTTAGCATTAGGATTTAGTGAGTGTTAGGATTTGAAGCTTGGGCTATGGTTAAGGGGTAGGGATCCAGCTTCTTGGGCTTGGGCTTCATATGTCTGGAAGCAGAGAAGCCTCCGGAAGCTGTTGGCAGGACCTGCTGAGCAGAGGCCTCAGCTCACAGCCGCTTCCCCAGGCTGTGATTCTGTGCAGGGGGTGAGCAGCAGCCCCCAGCACAGCAAGATGGGGCCTGGGACTTTGGGCAGGCTGTAGGGAGCTCAGGCTGCCCTTGGCTGGAAGGCATCACCTGGCCCTGGAGCTTTGGCATGTCCAGCCTGGAGTCACCAATGGGACCTTCTG
The DNA here is from genome assembly GCF_003957555.1 of Calypte anna. Taxonomy (NCBI): domain Eukaryota; kingdom Metazoa; phylum Chordata; class Aves; order Apodiformes; family Trochilidae; genus Calypte; species Calypte anna. Next base: position 21,888,497 of record NC_044256.1, on the reverse strand, counting down.
AGCCCCATGGCCCCTGCCCCCCTCCCGAGGTGGTCCAGCCCCAGCCCTCCAGTGACACCCCTGGTGACGCTTCTGTTGGTGCTCCCATCACTGTGGACACGGCTGCACCTCCTGGTGTGAGCTCCTCTGCCCTGCGCTCCTGCTGGTCCTGGCCATTAGCTTTAGCTTTAGCTCCAACCCTTGTCCTTTTCTTTCTCCTTCCTTGCCCTCACCCTTGGCATCCTGCTTCCTCTCCTTTGCCCACTCCCTCAACTTTCACCTTCCTCTCACTCTTCCTTGTCACTGCTATTCTTCTTCCTTGCCCTTGTCCCTCACTTTGCCCTTCCTCTCCTTCACCCTTAACTGTCTCCTTCCTCTCCCACATCCTTGTCCCTGTCTCCTTACTCTCCCCCTGTTCCTGCCTTTCTCCTTCCCCTTCCTTCCCTGAACCCACCAGACTTCACCAGTTTTCTCCTCCTGCTCAAACCTAAGCACATAGAGAGTGATGGGGCTCCTGAGCAGGAACTGTTGGGTTTACCCCTCTGACAGTGCTTCTGGGCAGCCCTTCACTGCTGCCCCCACCAGCAGTGCCCCTGAGTCTCAACAGAAAGATCTGGGCAGGCTGCACCGTGCAGCTGCCCACGGCCACCTGGCCTGGCTGAAGCGCTGGTGCTGGTGGGTGAAGATGGTGGGCATCAACAGCTGTGACGGGGAGAATCGGTGAGGGGCTGTGGGCCACTTCTGGGCCACCTTGTCTGCTGTGTGGGAGCATCCCCCCTGAAGGGTTTATGTAGGATACCACTCAAGCTGGTTGCTTGACAAGCAAGTTTGGCCCTGTCCACTGGGAGGGGAACTTGAGAGCTTTCCATTGCTGCTGCAGCAGCCATCATGAGGATCTAGGCAGAGTCCCCAGGGCTGGGCGGTGACTCAGCTTTGGTTCTTTTGTTGTCTGCCTGTGTTAAGCTCATAGGTTTAATTTTTAGCACACCTCTCCATCTTGCCTGTGCAAATGGGCACATGGATGTTGTGAGGTTCCTGGTGAGACACAACTGCCAGCTGAACCTAACAGACAATTTGGGAAGATCACCACTGATGGAGGTAAGTGAGATAAGTTCTGCTTGTGGGGACAGGGCTTATCGACTGTGCATTCAGTGAGAGGTGTCTAGCAGGACTCTGTACTCAGAACTGTGCAGAAACGTGCCTGTTGTATTTGGTATGGAACAGGCACCTGTCAGCTAATCTTTGAAGGTGCTCTTCTTTGCCAGTGGTCAGAAGCTGGGTGAGCTGTGATGGAGTGAACTGTAAGTTTTGGAAATCTTTCCTTCTTTTGTGTGTTGCTCCCAGGCAGTCCAGGGCCAGCAAGAACAGTGTGTGGCTTTTCTGCTCAAGCGGGGTGCTGACCCAGGTCTGGCAGATGCAGATGGCAACACTGCCCTTCACTTGGCTGTGCTGGCCCACAATATTAACATTGTGAGGCTCCTAATCAAGCACAAAGCTAAACTTGATGCCAAGAATAAGGTAATTTTTTTATATATCCTAAGGAAAATATTTTGGAAAGTTGTAGCATTATTTCTCTTGAAGGTGTTTGTTTTGGTTTGTATTTTTACTTTGATTATTAACTGGATGTATTTCTCTGTCTTTTCAGGAGGGCTGTACCCCACTAACACTCTCTATCTCTGAAGAGCAGCTGGAGATACAGCTTCTGCTCAGAGTAGCTGCTGCTCTGCACGCTCGAGATGAGCAGAAAAGGTATGGGGAATGGAAATGGAATGGAAACTGCTTTCTCATTTTAAAGTAATGGGGAAATTACATTTTCTGAGAGCACATGGGAATGAAAATAATCACAGGGTCTGTGTAAAATTATCTACTTCCTAGCATATTTTGGATCTTCTGGAACCCTGCTTATGATAGGTGCTGCTGGTGGGCAGCTTAATTTGATCAAATTTCTTCTTTGTTATGGTGCTGATGTTTCCCATGAAGACACTGATAGGCAGACAGCTGAGGATTATGCTGTTATTCATGGATATTCTAGGGCAACTTTTAACTGTAGGATTAGAATAAGTGGTCAGTTATCAGTGTGGCTTTTGAATATTTTTGGTGGCAGCACCAAGGTTTAATGGGGTGTTTAGAGCTATGTTGAAGCTGTGCTTAGTGATGTCTTTTGATGTGTATGGTTTCTGTGATTCACGGTTTGAGGGGCCCAGGCTGATTTTCTGATACCAATCTGAGGCACTAGAGAGAGATCTGTAGCACCCTAAAGAACCTGGGGTGGGGGTTGGGGGTGGAACAACAGGGATAGGATTGCCTCCCCTTAACAACTACTTAGGAGTATCTGACTTGGTATGAATGGGTGTGGGATGGATAATAAGTAGCTGGTAACTGTACTGCTAAATGATATAGGCCACTATGTGGTTATTGTTACCAAACCTCTTTCCTCTCTTTCTCTCTATAATCCTAGTAAACAGCTGGCAGAAGGTGCTGAGCAGAACACTGGAGAAGCTTCTGCAGGTGATGGAGAAGACGTTGCCATCCTCATCGCTCCTCACCAAGCAAGGTCTGCTACAGATAGAGGAGGTAGGATCCTTAACTGTGGAGCAGCTTAGGCACTGTGAAAGGCACTATGGCCTTTTCTTGAGGTGGTTTGTATTGTCAGTGCTGACTGTGTTCCCTGGTGACTTCAGCACAGGCATCAGGTGGAACAGCACCTATTATGATTTACAACACAAATTATGTTTTTTTCCCCACTTTCACTAACTTTTGGAAACAAACTTTCCATAATCTGTATTACCTCATCTTCCAGAAGAACAGGTAAATTGCCTTGTCATCAAAAAAACCCTAGCTCCTTCAGTGAGTTGTTTGAAATGAGGTCATGCTTGTGAGGTCATATAACCCTACAGGAATCTCAGAAAACAATATTTTAATATAAAGGAAATGTAGTCCTATACTTGACATATCAGACCCTCCATGGGAGGTTTTATGCTTTCTGGGTTCCTAAGGGTGTTGTACCAGAGCTGTGTGGCAAACGAATAGCAGACAGTGTTCAGGGAACATTTATTGGAATTAATTCTTCAGTCTCTGGCTGGCACCACAAAGCACAGGTCCTGCATTGTGGGAGTCCCTTTGCTGTGCTGCAGTGACAGGCTCTGAAGCCTGTTAGAGGGCAAGTTGGGATGATCTTGAGAGACCAGAGAAGCACCCACTTTGGCATTCTCTTCTTTTGCTCTTCTGTACTATGACTGTGGGACCTTCAATGTTGACCCTATTTGTTTTGCTGCTTTTGCACTTGTTGAACATTCCCCAGAATACTCTCCTCTCATGAGATAGTCAGTCTATTGAAGAAGTTGGCTCCTGCTTATTTGAGTGTTGACTTTTTGCCAGAAGGCCCCTTTTGTCTGTTGGTGCAGTGTAGAAACCTGATGGGGATTCTTGGGTGTGAGGTTAAACTTTTCATCTGTGTTATGCTGCATGCTCAGGGAGGCAGGGACTCAGTGTTTAAAGTTATCCAGCCACATGACAGTGCCCTTCTACAAAACCTGTGCATAACTATTGAAGGAAATGGAGATGCTGATCTCCAGATCACAGAGATTATTTTTATAGGAGCTTAGTGTTTACTTATTCCAAGTATTTTGGTACTGATAAGTTATGACACTCATCATTTAACATGATGCATATTAAATCCGTATTATGATAATTTTCTCCTTAGCAGCTCACAAATTTGAGGGAATGTGTTAATTTGTGTGAAGATTTTCCTCACAAATACTCAAGATGCACTCTGGGTTCAAAAAAATGTAGCATTATGTCATGCTGGTTATAAAAATATGTGGTTTTGACTGTAGGTGAGCACTTGGGATCTACCTGCCATGTGTTACCATCTGATGAGAAAGAAAAATTGAAGAATGCCATTGAAAACTCTGGGGTGCAGGTATGGAAAACCAAATATTTTGAATTGGAGTCTGAACTGGCAAATTGCATTAGACAGTAAGGTGAAGAAATCTAACCAATAAATGAATAATACTGGAGGGCAGTCCTGTAGATGAAGGTTGTGTTACAGTCTGAAGTAAAGCTGGATGCAGTCTTCTTTCGGCTGCATAAAATCCTTGTCATGGTGTTGGATATTTGCTGTTCTACAGCTTTGTTTCCAGCTAGTTTACTTAAATTTTGGGCAGTGTTTCTCCTGTAGTGCTGGGAGGAGATACAATGCAGTCAAATGCAAGTATGCAAAATGCATCTTCAAGTGAAGAGGGAGATTTGTCTGTGACAGGCTGATCTGTTTGATTAAACATGACCAGTCTTCCTCTTTGTAAGAGAAAGATCATGCCACCCCCTTGAATTTTGATGACCTTCCTGCTGCTTTCCCTGCATCTGCAAAACATGTGCTTGTTTGGACATGTGAAGAAGTGTTTGCAAAGGGTTTTTTTTCCAAGGGTGTTCATGAGGAGAATAAGGCAGGCCTTCTGCTGGTGTTTGGCATAGAGGAGAGGGCTGGGCAGAGGGGTCTGGAGTCTTGTGTAACACCTCAAGGGAGAGTGGAGCAAATTATTTCCACCCAACTGCCAGGCACTGTGGAAGTATGACGTGATTTATTCTAACAGGCAGAGCCCAGAACTTCAGCCTGTTGGAAGGTGGTAGTAGTTGGGTGATGAACTTGGGCATGGAGAGGCTGAGATAGATGGTGTCTAGCTGAGGTGTTTCCTTCCCTGAAGGAGTTTTTGCATAGGGAGAAAAGGGCCTGGCTGACGAGAGAAGAGCAAGGTTTTGAATGTCTTAGTCCCTGGGCACAGCCAGGGTGCAGGCCCTGCTTAAAAGGTCTCATGAACAGGGGAGGCACGTGGGAAAGGGACCCTCCTAGGGGGACTGTGGTCCACGGTGGGACCAGTAAGAACTGTTGGGAACCGAGTGTGGGACCAGGGGTGTGCAGCTTCTGTGTGGAGATGAGGCGTGGTACCCTCTTCATACCAGCTTGGGTCCTGATATTTGGGATGAGGGAAGGGAAGCAGCTGACACATTTCCCTAGTCAATGCTTTTCTTTGGAGATTGGAGTGCAGTGTGCACATGCATAAGTTCACAGAGTCACTTAGATATTGCCTGAAATTTCACTCTTCTCTCTGAAGTCATGCTTCAGTATTAGAAATGTTAAAAAGCATTTGAATGCAGAAGCATTTTTTAGATTAATTTCTCAGCTGGCTATTTATTACTGTTCTCTGTCCTTCAGGAATCTGATGCTGAGAGAGTAAAGGATCTATTACACAGAAACCTGTTACTAGTAGAGGAGATTTCCATGCTAAGAGAAGAGCTTGAAGAAGTAAGACAAAGGCATGAGGATGAGGAATGGAACTATTTAGAGGAAAATGTGACCTTGGAAGAAAAAAATGAACAACTCAGTAAGGAACTTAAACACTGTGAAGAATCCATGCAGGAGCAATTGGCCCAGCTGCAGCATGAAAACCTTTTACTGCACCAGCAGCTGGAAGACATGCAGAAGAAGCAGAACTTCAGAGAGAACATAAGGAATGAGGAGCAGGACTGCTGTAAGGACAAAGTAGAAAGAGAGGTAAGCACAGTAGGCAGTGTTTAAGATGCTTAGTGGTGTATAAGACTAATAAAAATAAGTGCTAATTTCTGTATGTGTTCTGGGGCTTCTAAGGGGCCTGCCTGTAACTCAAAAAGTGAATTTCAGACACTGAAAAGCTTTCTCTATGTTTTATGATGTGTAGCAGTATTTAAATTTATTTGTTTCTTGTGGCTCTGTGAAAGACTAATTGACTGTGCAGAAGACTCATTAAGATCTGAATTAAACTGTCAGTCTGCAAATTCACACAGCACAGAAGTGTGAAAGATGCTCCTATGCAGAACGCAAGTGTAGGTTTCTGTTGCTCAAACATGCATGAGCCAAGTGCTGCTCCCATTTCTGCATGTATATGCTTTTTATCAAGAACAGAGGCATAAGAGAATAAAGATGGGGGGTTAGGAGTGAAGAACAGGTGGACAGTTGAAGAATCTGTAGGTAATGGCAGAGTGCATTGCTACGGCTATTCTAGGAGTAGGTACTTTCTTATAATGGAGAACTAGAGCAAAGAATGATCTGCCTTTAGTCATCAGAGTAATATCTGCAGTCGAACTATGGTTCTTACATCACAACAGATTTGGTTTTGTTAGGAAAAAATACATGGTTCCAGTGAATCCTTGTGTGCTGTTCAACAGGAATAATACTTGAGCCTCTTTTATGTGTTAGAAAACAAGAAATCCACATGAGCAGGTGCTAATAGTTGGAGGTGGTCAAGTGAGAAAGATGAAGGGGGTTCATCATCTGTGCAGGTGCCTGATGATGGCAGGCAAAATTTTCATCGCTTTGAGCACAATCCCAAGACAGGCCGAATTGTATCATCAAAAAAGTTAAAAGCATATTTCATGTTCTTACAACTTCCTTTATGTTTATTTAACTGTTCCATTAGAGCATGGTCAAACAGAAGCAGCAGGAGCTTGCTGACGCTCTTGAAAAGCTGTTAATGACAGGCACTACACATCATGAGAAGGAGTTGGAGGAAGCCAAGCTGGCCTTGAAGAAGGAACTGGAAGAAGTTAAAACCAAGGTACATAATGTTCTAAAATACAAGAGGAAATTTTAACATGCTGAACTGCATGAGGTGTGACTGAAGGGCACTGTTGTATAAACTTGGTGTCCATATCTCTAACATGAGGACACAACGTCCTTACTTGGTCAAAGATTTGTATTTGCTGAGGTGCTCTGCAAAAGAAACTGGTGTGTCTGTAGGTTACAACATTTGGTTTGGCCCAGCAGGTTGTCTGATTTCTGAAGAGCAGTAGAAATACTGGACTGATGCATTTGGGCTTCTCTGTGCTTGCTGTGCTTTCTCTCAATCTCCTTACAAGAAGCACAGAATCATAGAACTGTTTTGGGTGGAAAAGACCTGGAAGATCAAGTCAAACCATTCCCCCAGCACTGCCAAGGCCACCACTAACCCATCTCCCTTGGCACCACATATCCATGGCTTTGAAACCCCTCCAGGGATGGGGACTCCACCCCTGCCCTGGGCAGCCTGGGCCAGGCCCTGACAACCCTTTCCAGGGAGAAAGTGTTCCCCATCTCCAACCTAAACATCCCCTGGCACAACTTAAGGCCATTGCTCTTGTCCCATCACTTGTTTCTTGGGAGCAGAGCCCGACCCCCCCTGGCTCCAACCTCCTCTCAGGCAGTTGCAGAGAGCCAGAGAGTCTCCCTTGGCTTCCTTTGCTCCAGCTGAATACCCTAGGTCCCTCAGCCACTCCTGTTCAGAGTTGTGCTCCAGACCCTTTCCCAGCTCCATTTCCTTCTTTGGACACTCTCCAGACCCTCAGTCTCCTTCTGCTCCTGAGGGGCCCAGAACTGACCACAGGATTGGAGGTGCAACCTCACCAGTGCCCAGCACAGGGGCACCATCCCTGCCCGGCTCCTGCTGCCCACACCAGTGGTGACACCAGCCAGGATGCTGGTGGCCACCTTGGCCACCTGGGCACACACTGGTCGTTACTCAGCTGGCTGCACACCAACAACCCCACATCCTGTTCCACCAGGCACTTTCTAGCCATTGTGCCCCAAGCCTGCAGTGTAGCCTGGGGTTGGTGTGACCTAAGGGCAGGACCCAGAACTTGGCTTTGTTGAATCTCATACAGTTGGCCCTGGCCCATTGATCTAGCATCCCCAGGTCCCTCTGCAGAGCCTTCCTACTCTCAAGCAGATCAGTGCTCCCATCCAACTTGGTGTCGCCTGTAAACTTGCTGAGAGTGCATCTCATCCCCTTGTCCTGGTCATTCCTAACAATATTAAAAGAAGTGGCACCAACACTGAGCCCTGGGCAACACCACTGATGACCAGTGGAGCCAAATGGATTTAATTCCACTCACCAGCATGTTGCTGGTTCTGAATGCTTTTGTAACTTATTCTTCACATATATATATACACACACATATACATATATATTTAGATTAATAAATAAAAGTGTCACAAGCCACTGAAAGGTTCGGTGGATGAGTGTTGGTGCTGGGAACCATGACACAGGGAGTTAGTGTAGGGATGAGGGAGGCCAGCCTAAAAGGTGGTGGAAGCGACACAGTTTGTGTTCCTTTGCTAGTAGAAGGGAATGGTGGAATGTACTTGAAATGATGACAGTTCTTTGGGTAGTGGGTATGTGCAGACACGGGCAGTCCTACAGTTCTTCAGCAGCAGTTGACCCCTCTCTAGAAAAGCTCAGCTGACTGTTGGTGATTCTTGCTGTCCTTCTACAGTGTCGGGAGTTGAAAGAACAGCAGCTTCAGTCTTACCATCAAGTCCAGGACTGGAAGATTGTCTTTGAGAATACAAGAGGGGAACTAAGAGAGAACTCCAATAAAATGCAAAATCTTCTGTCAACATATTCTCGGACTATTAATAGTACAATAAAACACCAGGAAGAACTTGTGCAGCGGTAAGAGACTGACATAGTGAACCAAGGTGTCTGTCACTGTCTGGGGTTGTATGAAAACCACAGGAGAGTCTTGTTGCATTACAGCAAGTTAATACATGATTTTTGAAGATTCTTTTGGTTTCCCCCCCCCCCACTTCTTTTTGAAGAATTGGTGCTGCGCTGGATTTCTGCAATAATACCTGTGTTTCTTTTAAGCCTTGAAACTGAAAATCTCCAATTGGCAGTCACTGTCCAGCAACAAAGGAGGAGGATTAAAGCCCTACAGAAACAATTGCAAGCCTCTACCTCAGTAAGATGGTCCTCAGTTTGCCTTGTTGTGAGCTCCTGAGCCTCCTTACCAATTGCTGTGGGGAAATGTTGAGATTTTCCTGGAGAGCTGAGGGGAGCTCAGTTCCTGCGTTCTCCTGGCAGGGCCCAGTCCCCAGCTATCTGGTTTTGAGGGTTTTCCATGCTACTACAGAATATCCTCCTTAATGCTCTAGGAGTTCAGGGTTTGTCACTAGTATTGTATGAAACAAATCTTTTTTATATTTCAGCCAGCGAACTAGGGTTCTTGTTATGACTGTAGTTGTTAACTAGTGCTGAAGAAGTGTTAAAAATAACTGCTTGTGAAAGTTGCATTTGGATGCACTGATGCTGAGGAAAGGAGAGGAGAGAAGAGGAGAGGAGAGGGAAGGCACTCGCAGTGCTGGTCCTTCCAGCAGCCTCAAGGGAAAAGGCTGTCAGCTTCCTCAGCCCCCTTCTGCTACATTCTGTATCTGTGCTGCAGTGTGCAAGATCTTCCTGTTCATTAGCCTGGTTCCTCTCAGCAGCAGGGGCAGTGAGCCAGTGGCTACATACTTTGTGTTTCCTGCTAGAAGTGTGGAGGACCTGCTGGATGTTTTGGGGGCAGTGGGAGTTTGTAATCTATGTAATCCCTGCTGTGAGCAGAGGGACTGCCAAAAGTGTTCTCCAGCAATTTTCCCCCATTTTTGCCTTGGCTTCCATGGGGGCATCTGTTTCTGTTGTTAGATACTGGCCTGCTGGATGAGAAATGTGATGCAATATTCTCAGGAATTGTGTCCCTTTCTGTGGAACTTGCTAAGAGATAGATGTGTCCTGCAGCTGCTCTGGAGAGAATGTGAGGTGCATGTCCTCAGCATGTCGATGCTGTTCCTGTGCTATGTGTGTCATCTGTCCTTTTTGTTTTGAAAGCGTGAGAGTGAAAGAAAGAAAGTGAAGGACCCTGAGAAGAAACACCCAGTCAAGCTGCATCGAAAAAGAGAGATAGGAAACAACATGGAAGTGCAGAGGAAGTGTGAGAGGTAGGGGTAGTATCCCTGAGTACAAGTCAAACTGTAGTGAACTTCAGTGTAAAACCAGGTTTTACAGAACTATTTGTGAGGAAATTCAAGCCTCATGTGAGTTCTTGCAAGGCACTTTGGTACATGAGATGAGAGATTTCAAGAGCTGCCAAAAGAACTGTAAATAGAGTTGGCCCTTCAGGTCTCCTGTGAGGAAAGTCTGAATCCTCCTCTTTTCAGGTGATGTTTGGACCCTCCCAGTGTTGTGTGGCACAGGAATGCTGTTTTTTCCTCAGTAATTTCTGTTGTGTCAAGCACATTAAAGTTGAAGTAAGCCTCGTCTGTTATGTTTATACATGAGTATGTGAAAAAGGCTGATTGATTTTTTTTTTAAATTGAAGTTTTTAAGTCTCTTTCTGGATTCTGGTTTCTCCAGAGACACACAATAGTTTTACAGAGAGGTCTTTGTCCTACTATACAGCAAAAGTAACACCAGGAATCTTGTATCTTTTTTCCCTAGGGACTGAAATTTAAAGTACATGCTCCACGTCATCACATGGATCTTCACAAATTTGAGCGCTGCAACACCAATATGAGATTACTTGAATGTTATATCCAAAAACTACCTGTTTTGTACAAAATACTAAGGAAAGGGGTTTTTTTAACCTATGGTTTCCCTTCCTTTAATCCCTCTTCAAAACATGTTTATTATAAATTCTTAGTCTGTTAGATATGTTTATGTTTCTGTGTTAGCAATGTTCATATAGTGCATTTATAGTATCCCATCCCACAGTGCAGATGTGAAAACCTGTTTGTTGTAGTCCATATATATATGTTCTTAGTTTGCTACATAGATGAGGGGCCCATTGCACTTTGTTGTTGGTTTATTGATGTGTAGTTTTATTTTGCACCCAGAATACGAACCATATTATTTTTTTCTGATTTTTGAGTAGCTAATTGACTGGATATAATTAATTTGTATTAATATTAGTCTTAGTGTATATTTAATTACTCTGTATTTGAAGTTAAATTAATTAATTAAGTTTAGTTAATTTAAAGTCTGTCTTTCATTTTAATTAGTCTGTATTTAATCCTAGTCTTATGTGATCATTTTATTTTTCACCCGCAGTACAAACTGGGGGTATCATTTTTTCCTGACCAGCACAGTGCCATTTTTGTGAAGCTAATACATGTTTTGTAATTCCAGATGTCCATTTTGATATTTAATAAACTTTGTCACCCAGTACACATCTCTGTTTCATTGTTCCCCTCCTTGCCTTTGCCTCCCACCCCTTCCCCGTCCATGTCCCTCTTCAGAGCTCTCTCCTGCTCCCCTTGGTCTGCTCACAGCTGCATCTTCAGCCTCCCCTGCAGGCTGGGCCATTGCCCACCACATCTCTGCGTCCTTTTGTCTCGGGAGGCTTGAAGCACAATTGTGTTCAGGTCATGGTGGACTAGAGCAGAGGTATTAGTGATGATAAGCTACAAGACTGCCCCTGTGCTTTAGAGCAATCCTTCTCGTGGGCAGAAGGTAGCAGGTGAGCTTCTGGTAGCCATAAAAAACAGGCAGATCCCAAAGGATTTGATCCCATGGGAAGCTGACCAGTTTGTAGCCTGCAGAGGGGAAAGGTATTGAAAAATGTCTCTGGCTCACACCAGAGCTGCACAAGAGAAGTTCAGCTTTTGGCACTGCCTAGTGTCTTTTTTCAGAGAGAAAGCAGGTGCAGAACACCACATCTGCCTCAAAACCTAGTCCCTTGGCAGATCTTGAGCAGGGGCCGTTAAGGGGCAGGTGCAGCATATTCCTGGTGGTGTCCCTGCAGGGATACACTTCGGGTGCAAGTCTGGTGTTTTCAGAAGATACTGAGACGACATCAGCCAAGGGGTTCTCTCCTTGAACTGAGTCCTAGAGGACAAACTGGGGGGGTGAGGGGTTTAAAAAAAGGTTAAAACCTGTCAAATTAGGGGTATGAGATGTTGAAATAGAAAAATATCTCTCATTTTTAGATGCTTTGGAAAAAACCCTAATTTGTATGTATAAAGGAATTAAAAACAGAAATCCTCCATCCTTTATAGCTCTTGAAGAATTTTAGAAGTCCAAAAAAAATCCCAAGTCGAGATATATATGGTTTTAAAACACAAAAAGTACCAGGCACAGAAGCAATTCATCCTAACTAAGGCAAAGTCAGGTAAAAACTCCAGGAGGCCACTGTGGATGAGCAAGCAGCTCCTAAAAGCCCTCAAATTTAAGGAGGAAGCATGCAGAGGGTGGAAGCTAGGGCAGGTACTCTGGGAGGATTAGAGAGGTGATCAGAGCAGCTAGGGATCAGGTCAGGAGAGCCACATCCCAGTTAGAATTAAATCTCACCAGGGATGTAAAGGGCAGTAAGAAAAGCTTCAAGAATTATGCTGGGGATAAAAGGCCAAGCAAGGAAAATGTAGGCCCTCTCCTGAAGGAAGTGTGAGACCTAGCTACACAGGATATTGAGAAGGCTGAGGTTCTCTGTGACTTCTTTCTATCAGTCTCCTCAGGGAAGTGCTCATTGCCTCATTGCAAAGGCCACAGCAGGTGAAAGCAGGACCTGGGAGAACCAAGTACCCCACACTGGGGGAGAAGAAGAGCTTTGTGACCATCTAAAGAACCTGCAAGTGCACAAGTCTATGGGACCTCATAGGGTCCACCTGTTGGGAAGAGTGCAATGGACAACACACAGATTTATATATTCGAAGCATTGCCCTTTATTGAGAGTAGCGGTAGCCCTTTTATACACAGGCAGGCTGATAACATAATATCATAGAATCATAGAATCATAGAATTGGCTGGGTTGGAAGGGACCTCAGAGATCATCGAGTCCAACCCTTGAACCACCGTTGCGGTTGCTAGACCATGGCACTGAGTGCCACATCCAGTCTTTTTTTAAATATCTCCAGGGACGGAGAATCCACCACTTCAGTGGGCAGCCCATTCCAATGACGGATCACTCTTTCCATAAAGAAATTCTTTCTAATATCTAACCTAAACTTCCCCTGGCACAACTTAAGTCCATGCCCTCTTGTCTTGTTGAAAGTCGTTTGGTAAAAGAGCCCAACCCCCACCTGGCTACACCCTCCTTTCAGGTAGTTGTAGAGAGCGATGAGGTCTCCCCTGAGCCGCCTCTTCTTTAGGCTGAACAACCCCAGTTCTCTCAGCCTCTCCTCATAGGGTCTATGCTCGAGTCCCTTCACCAGCCTAGTTGCCCTCCTTTGGACCTGCTCCAGGACCTCGATATCCTTCCTGAACTGGGGGGCCCAGAACTGGACACAGTACTCAAGGTGTGGCCTCACGAGGGCTGAAATATAAGCACATTGCTGATTAGTACAGCACATTCTTCATATGCCACAGTGCACTATCTAACCGGTTAAATACAACTTTATGTGCTGTCTATGCTATGCTTTCCCATCTTGTCATTCTTCTTCTCTGCTGCCAACTCCCTTATCTTTGGCACATAGCTGATATTTGCAGCTGGGCCTCAAGGCCCTTAGCTCACTCTGGTTAAAGCTTAATAGGATTGCTCACATGTCCGTTTTCTTCCAAAGATTCTCCAACATCCACCCACACATCCTGAGGAGCTGGCAGATGCAGTTGCTAAGCCCTTCCATCCTATTTGAGATATCATTGCAGTCTGCTGAGTTTCCCACTGATTGGAAAAAAGTTAACTGTCATAGTTGGAGTGGAGGAACTAAAGTTTCAGTACAATGAACTAAAGAAGGAGGGTCTGTGACCCTGAGGGATCTGAGAGGGGTGGAACACAAAGGGGTCACTATTACCTCCCATCTCCTGCCTGCACCCCATAGAAAGTCAGGCAGCCCAGCCCCCTTTCCTCCTGCTCCTGCTCATTTGTCACCAGCTCTCCATCTGCTCTTCAGAATCCACATCCTTTGGGTGCTGGGGAGAGCCCCCTCTTGAGTCAGCTCTGCAGCAGGGGCCCTCAGGCACCTGCGCTTGCTATCATCAAGATCATGTTGTGTATAGATTTGTATATTTATTCCTTATCCCATGTGGTACTGCCTTTCTCCTCTTCTAGAAAACCTGTTCCTGTTTTAATGTCCAACTTTTGAGTCTCTTGTACTTACTCCCCTTTTATCTTCCCTTGGGACGGTGGAGAGGGTTGATTGAGAGCAACTCTGCCCTCTGATTTTCGGTCTGCCCGAAGTGCCAAACCATGCCAGTAACATAGCCCCTGTTTTTAAACGGGAAAAAGGGAGACTCAGAGAACTACAGGGCAGTGAGTCTCAGCTCTGTGCCCAGCAAGATCATGGAACAGATCCTCCTGGAAAATCTGCTGTGGCACATGGAAAATAAGGAAGTGATGAGTGGCAGCCAACATGGCTTCACCAAGGGCAAATCATTATTAAATTATAAATATATGATATATAAGTGTGTCCTTATTACTCCAGGTGCCAAAGTAAAAGTCTGACTAAGGAGTTCAGCTACAGTTTATCTAAAATTGCAGCCTGTGGTCCAATTGCTCCAACTAATCATGTTAAGTCAAGTCCCTTAAGTCAAGCAGTTTTCAGCTTGCCCAGATCTTTAACATTTATGCCCCTATTTCCACTATATTTCCAGGAGAAGGTTACAAAACCAGCTGTTTGCTCCACTGCTCTTTTATTCCTGGTGTCTGTTGGCCCTGCCCCTTCCCCAGGGGCTGGTGGGATGGGTGGTGGGTGGTGCCTGGGGTATATAGCCCCCACCTCTGCCCAGCATGCTTAGTCTGCTCTGGGGGTATGCTGGGGTTTGGGCTGTGCTGTTCCTTCCATAAAGCTGGTGGCAGCTTTATTGCTCTTTGGGTGAGTGTTTTTTGAAGCTCATGGACACAGGAGGCATCAGCTTTCTGCTAGTCTCTGGTTTAGTAGTCTGTGCAGAAGGGTTTGTCCTGTTGGTATCTTTGTGGGAGATGTTTGTGTGGAGGGCTCTGCAGAGGGACCTGGACAGACTGGAGAGATGGGCAGATGGGCTGGCTCCAATGGGATGAGCTTCAACATGGCCAAGTGCCGGGTCCTGCACTTTGGCCACAACAACCCCATGCAGTGCTACAGGCTGGGGACAGAGTGGTTGGAGAGCAGCCAGGCAGAAAGGGACCTGGGAGTACTATTCAGTACTATTCAGGAAGCTGAACATGAGCCAGCAGTGTGCCCAGGTGGCCAAGAAGGCCAATGGCATCCTGGCATGTATCAGAAACAGCGTCACCAGCAGGTCCAAGGAGGTGATTCTGCCCCTATACTCAGCCCTGGTAAGGCCACACCTTGAGTACTGTGTTCAGTTCTGGGCCCCTCAGTTCAAGAAGGATATTGAGGTCCTCGAACAGGTCCAAAGGAGGGCAACCAAGCTGGTGAAGGGACTCGAACACAGATCCTATGAGGAGAGGCTGAGGGAGCTGGGGCTGTTCAGCCTGAAGAAGAGGAGGCTCAGGGGAGACCTCATTGCTCTCTACAACTACCTGAAAGGAGGATGGAGCCAGGCGGCGGTTGGTCTCTTTTCCCAGGCAACTCTCAGTAAGACAAGAGGGCATGGTCTTAAATTGTGCCGGGGGAAGTTCAGATTGGATATTAGAAAGAATTTTTTCACGGAAAGGGTGATCAGACATTGGAACGGGCTGCCTGGGGAGGTGGTGGACTCTTCGTCCCTGGAGACATTTAAAAAGCGACTCGATATGGCACTCAGTGCCATGGTCTAGTGACTGTGGCGGTAGTTGATCAAGGGTTGGACTCGATGATCTCTGAGGTCCCTTCCAACCCAGCCTATTCTATGATTCTATGTTTTTGGGTAATAATGTGTTTTAATATTCTGTGCTGGTGTTTTGGTTTGGTTTTTTTGGGGGGCGGTGGTGGTGGTTATTTTTTTTTCTTATTTTTGGAGCATCTGAATAGGAACCTGGTGACTGCAGGACTAATGCAGTTGGCTACTTGTGGGGGATTTTTTGAATGTGGATGGGTTGAGACTTCTCTCCCCCTAAAAGCTAAGTTATGGGATGGGTGCTGGGGAGGGCTTGTGGGATGGAGGGCCAAGGTTGGGAATTGCAAGGAGGGATTTTAAACTTACTGTAGTGGAGAGGGCTAGGTGGGAACCATCAAGGGAGCAGGTTGCTTTTCTGCATGAAGTTAGTATGTGCCAGGTAGGGCAGCTCCAGCCTCTGTGTGTGTGTTTGTGTAGCTTGTGAGGTCTGTCATCTTCTGCATTTCAGACCCTCAGTGGGTCCTAATCTTCTCTTTGCACTCAAAGCTTGTAGCACATACCTCATGCCCCATCCTTAGGGTCTTGAACAGCTGTGCTCATCACAGCACCAATCAGATGCTTCTTCTCTTGTATTAGAATTTGAAAGCATGGTTGGGTCTTGTGATGCAGAAGTTTCTGATAAGTCTGCTTTTATACCAGTGTTGCAGTTGGTGTCATCACTACCACTCTTGAGCCATCTCTTTTGCAGCCATATCTTTTTCAGCATTCCTTCCTGCTTCCTTGTGTTCTTAGGTCTTAGCAAGGCTTCTTGAACATCCATCTGTGTTTCGACTGTAATTTCTTGTCACAAATTGTGATGTTTGATTCTTTCTCTGGGGCCGCCTTTAGGCCTCCTTGCTGTTGAAAGTAGAAATGGCTTTACTGTGGGAATATGGGGATCAATATGTTGGTTCAAGTGATATCAGTTCCAATTGTAAACATGTTAAAGATTTGGCAAACTGACAACTGTTTGGCCTGAGTGCCTTGACTTATCATGAGTAGCTGGAGGGATAAGGCCTTAGGCTGAAGTTCTAATTAATCTTCAGGTGAACTCCTGTGAGGAACCTTAGTGAGACTTGTGCTCCGCCTCTATAATAGTATTACAAGATGTAGACAATGAGAGAACTACTCCAATGATCTTCTACAATGGCAAGATGAAACAAGAGAAACTGAAGTTGAAGAAATCAAACCGTAGAAGAATTATCCTGCAGAAAAGCAACTGGAAGAGAACAAGGAAATTGTTCAGACAAAAAGGGTCAGATGATGAATGGGGACTCTTGGAGAGAAGAGGAAAGAACAAATCAGAATAGGAAAATGTATTCATGGAAGATAACAGGATGTGAAAAAGTGCACGGTCATACTGTGAGGCATTAAAAGGGACAGGTAAAATAAGAGTGGGGTTTTTGTCCAGTGGCACTCAGCTGGAGCTTCAATAAACTGATTCTGTGACTGAACCAAGGGACAGAACATTTCTTTCCAGTCAGAGATGAAGACTGGATCCAGCTGCAGCTAGACCCCTCCTTGCTGAAGAGTTCAGAAACCAAAGAGGGCCATTCAGAACCTCAACTTGCTAGGAGGCTGTTTAAAGACTCTTCAACATTAACCTCAGTTCCATGACACCATACATCTCTCTCATACATCTCTACCCAGTGGCATCTGAGATCTGGGAGTTACTTTTCTTGCTAAGAGTTTTCTCTCACATTTTCATCACATCCTCCGTGTGTGTCTGGTTGGGCTGAAGCTGCTCTCCCTGGGGGACTGTAGTGACAGTGGGGTTGGAAGAATAGCAGTGAAAGCCTGTGGCTGATGTTGATCTGCCTTGGTGGTGAGTGGAGCAAGGTGAGTGAAGACTGATGGGCTGGAAGAGCAGTTGTTTGTCAGGATTGAATTGTGTACTGATTGAATTGCCTCCCAGTTGGGCATGGTTTGTCCGTGTCCTCCCGCTGCCTTCAGTCCCTCCCAGTTTGTTGCCATCCCTCCTGGTTCCCTTCCAGTCATGCCCCCTCCTGCCCCCACTTCTCCCAGTACCTTCCTCTGCTGGGTTGTGCAGTGAGAAGGGTGGGGTCACTGGTAGCACCTGGAAAATAATGAGAGGGGGATAAGGGCACTGGGAGGGGTTAAAGTGGCACTGTGGGGCAGTGGTCTACACTGTGAGGGAGCCCACAGTGCTTGGGGGGGGGTGGGGGTGGGTACTTGGGGGGGTGCTGTGGGGCAGGGACAG
This sequence comes from Calypte anna, assembly GCF_003957555.1. Classification (NCBI taxonomy): domain Eukaryota; kingdom Metazoa; phylum Chordata; class Aves; order Apodiformes; family Trochilidae; genus Calypte; species Calypte anna. The sequence goes on along the minus strand of NC_044256.1, from coordinate 21,870,800 downwards.
ACTGATGACTAGTGATTGTGGGGTGCTATGGGGCAGGGGCAACCTATGGGGCACTAGGAGGGGGGCTTTGGGAGAACCTAAAATGACAGGGGGTTGAGTTGGGGCACTTGGGGATTGCTGTGGGGCAGGGGGTGGCTCTTAAGTATTTTGGGGGGAGACTATGGGGCAATATTTGGAGGTGTGAAGTACTTGGGGGTCTCTGTGGGGGGAGGTGTGGGACTCAGGGAGCATGTGGGGGAGGGCTCTGTGGGGGGAGATGTGAGGCTGGGGGAGCATGCAGGGGGGTTCATGGGGTGAGATGTGGGTCTGGGGGGCACTTATAGGTCTGGGTCAGGGTAATTTGTGGGGCAGAGGCAGGCCCCTGACTGTTTCTCCTGCCCCCCCCCCCCCCCAACCCCCGAGCTGGAGTCGAGACTTGTGGGGCTGCTTCCCCCTGGCTTTCGAGGGGGGCCTGGCCCTCCTGCCCCACAGCCAGGACCAGCGGTTGCGCTGAGAGCTGGTGAGTGTGACTAACTGCCTCCCTGCCCCACAGATACAGGTGTGCCCCACAGATAACGGTTCTGTCCTGCAAATACAGTTCTGCCCCAGAGGTCCCACTCTACCCCACAGATACAGTGTTGACCCACAGATCCCAGATACAGTTCTGGTTCTGCCCTGTCTCCTATGACGTCATCGCTCTGCGTATGATGATATCACCACTCCTTCCCCAGGTCCAGGCTGATGCCCCGGGGCCGTGATGTCAACGAGGTGGCATCAGCGATGTCATCCTGGAGCTGTGTGTGAGGTCCTCGCCCTTGCCATGATTGTGTCAGCGTTGTGATGTCATCGTTGTCACTGAAACTGTTTCTGGTGAGTATGTTTGTGTGCCATGATGTCATTGTGAAGTTGCCCATCACTGATGTGATGTCATCAGTGTTGTCACGATGATGGCACAGGGTGTGGTCCGGGCCCCACGGTGATGGGGGTGAAGGGTCAGGGCTGCTCCAGCTCTGGGGGTAGGGGACCACACTTAGGGGCCCAGACCCACACCTGAGCCCCCTTCCCCCCTCCCCCCCAAACACCATTGCTGTGTTTCCCCAAGACCCACAAGTCTGGGGCTGCACCACGAATGCCCCCTAAGTGCCCCCCTCTGCTGCAGAGGTGCTCCCACTGCCCTCCAAGTGTCCCCTCCCACCCCACCAGTGCTTCTTCCCACCCTAGAGGTTGCCCCCCACCTCATAAGTGGCCCCCCAAGCCCCACAAGTGTTGGATGTGCCACAAGAATCCACCCTGCCCCAAGTCCCAGCCCCACGACCCCCCTGATTTTGCCCCAAATCCTGCATTCTTACCTCAGATGTCCACCGTCCTGGGTATGCACCCCTCCAGGGCCTGATGGGGCAGCAGGCGGGAGCTGCAGGTGGCTGCCAGGTGCAGAGAGAGCCCAAAAGGGTGATGAATGAGCCCAAAATAAAAGCTGCTGTGGCTATGGGGGGTGGGGAAGAAGGGAGAAAAGGGAAGGGGGAGGAGAGAGGGGGATGGTGCCAAACAGGGAAAAAAGGGCAGAAAAAGAGCAAGAAAAGGAGGTACCAGGTCATGCTGAGGCAGCCCCTGTGACCCCCAAGAACCTCTAGGCAGAAGAATGTGGCAGGAAAGCCCCAAATTGACCCCAAAAGGGATAGGGGAGCAGAAGGAGAGGGACACAAAATTGGCAGGCTTTGGCCACAAAAAACTTGTGTGGGGGAACGGGGGAAAAAGCCCCAGTTCAGGTAATGGCAGTGGGGGGGGGGGACCTGCAGGATGTAATGTGGTATAACATAACTTCACCTTCATTAATTTAATTTATTTAATTTAAATTTTCGAAATTAGTATTTCAAGGTAAACGTTAATTGGATGTTTTACATTCTATTTAAACATAAATTTTAAATGAAGGTTTTTTTATTTTTCATTTAATATAGATTTTAAGTTTCCATTAACCAGACTTTATCTTCATCGTAACTTAATTTTTAATTCTATGTGAGTTTTAAATATTAATTCTGTGTAAACTCAGATGTTCTTTGTTAAATGTTAATCACTTGATAGTTCAACTGATTGAAGTAAAGGTCTCAATGTTCCCCCAAGGTTTTCAAAATCACCCCAAAGATTCCCAGAAACAGGGATCCCCAGAGTTAGACAGGATAATTTAAACAATTAAGTCAATATATAAAATTAATTTAAATGGTGATAGAGCGATGACAACTTCAGTAAATAAAACTAGTGAAACCACAGTCATTTAAGCAAATAAGTGATTAAAAGTGCAGAGTTTCACCCCAAAACCCTGGCAAACTGCCCCCAAACCTCTCCCTGCCCTCCCCCTGGGAGTTATTTTTAACTTAAAAATAATCTTGTGGCAGGAAAAGATCCCCAAAACAGGACTGATGAACTTTAAATACCGAGTAATTTAAACTGAATGTTTAGAAGCAGAATTCAGCAGCAAAAGACCAGAAAACAGCCCCAGATCCCTCCCAAATCTATCAAAGTAACACAGATGGTATAGGAGACAAAGGGGAGGGAAATGGGGGGGGGAAGAGAGAGGGTGCAAGGGTGGGGAGGGGGCGGGGAGTCAAGTGGCAAATTCACTGAATTAAACCCCACCCTTTTTAATTAATCCCGGCAGATAATTAATCCATATTTAAATCTCCCTGCCCTGCCCCGCCCCACCCCGGCATTTAATGCCAGTCCACTCATCCGCGCTCGCCATAAATAATTAATTTAAACTGCCTTTTCTCTCTGCAGGCTCCTGGGGGGTTGTCCCAGGTGTTAATTAGCCGCTAATGAGAAGAACTGAACGGGTTGGGATGCTGCTTGTCTGTGAACGATCGGGGTTCGCCCCACCCTGAGGCAGTACAATCTTGAACTGTTAGTACCGAACAATTGTTGATGGAACAACTCGACCATAAGCCCTGGGCTATGTGCAAGGACAGTGCTGCTTAAAGCATATTTTGTAACCGCAAGGAGCAGTACGTTAGAACACTCGAAGGTTAAGGAGTAAGCAAGACGATTAGATTAAGGGACTCGGCACGATTACAACATCCACGAAGAAGCTCGAATGTGTGAAAGATAAGCTTTGTTAGTTAATTGTTGCTAAAGGTTTTGTAGCCAATCAAGTTAAAACGTGTGTAACGAGATGTAGAAATCACCAATCAGCAATATGTATACGTGGCATTAGCTCTTAGATTAGTGTATAAATATCGCCTTCTGATTCAATAAAGTTGGACATTTGTTTGCATCAAACAAGTCTCCGTCTCGCATCTGTTTGCATCAAACACCCACTGCGACAAATGGTGACCCCGACGTGATGTCGGTTTGAAGATTTTCCGGTCGCAGGTCTCCAAGAACTTAGGATTGAAGAGGAAAGGCTGAAAAGAAGCCGATAATTGTGGTGCGCACCTCATCACCTCCTCGCGATTGGTAGGTGAAGCTTGGAGAAACTTACTTCTTTTTGTTATGGGTTCAAAAGAAGAACGAGACGTTTATTATACTTTAAAGACTTTACTTAATAAGGATAAAAAAGTTATATCCGGCCATGATCTAAAACTGGTTTTAAAATGGACTCGTGAGCATTTTCCTGACATCAATTCGGTCTCTATTTATGACCCTACATTTTGGGACGAGGTCAGAGTTAAATTATGGGATGCCACTACACGGGGCAATAATGAAACCGCCAAACTCTTAGCACCTTGGCGAACACTTTTTGAAACTTTAAAAGGAAAAGAGTCTACTACTTCATCTGTCCCCCCTTCTGCCCCCCCGCTGCCAACCACTGCCGCTATGGTGAATGCGGATTTGGACCCAGAACCCTTTGACCCTGGGGGCTGGATGAAAAGTAAAAATGGGACCGAGAAGCAAAACCAAAAGCGACCGAAAACACCACCAGAATCATCGGAGTTCCCAGAGGGAGAGAAGCCGGAGAACACAGGCGAGGAATCTTGGAATGCAGACTCCCGACCTTGCGCCCGCCTGCCGCAGCTCCCGACTGCTCTGCCACCTTTCCACCTCGGAAGCTTGATTTATCTTCTTGACCACAGTTGCCATCAATTAATCCTCTGCTTCACCTGTCAACACCATCAGTGCCTGCTATAGAGCAACAATCAAGGAAGGAACTGGGACTCGGAGACAAGCAACTAAGGAAACTGCTGAAGAAGCTGACAGAACTGGAGACCAAGGATGAGTATACCCCTGAAAAAACCCTAGTTTTTGCTCCAGGGAACATCCCAAACAATGGGGCACTAATCCATTTTTACCCCCTGATCCATTCCCTATTCCTGCTCCTATTTCCCTTAACCCTTTAACACCCACTGCTCTACCTCTTCCAGATCCAACATGGGGAGGGGAGGGTAGTGGGGGGGGGGTTGTAATGTGTATCCAGTAACTAGATGGAAGGGAATTATTCAAAATGCTATAGTTGAAGGAGAAATGGTTCCCAATATGAGTCCGATGGTTTTCCAGTGATTGTGGGACCAGGAGGAGGAGGTCAATGGGTTGCATTAGATTGGAAAATGGTAAAAGAAGCCAAAGTTGTCATTGCACAGTACGGTTTGAAATCAGTTTGAGTCATCTCATTTGCAACATTCTTTTTACTGCTCAATTGTTGATGCCATACGACACAAAAATGCTCATTAATACTCTGTTAATTCCTTCTCAATAATTGCAATATAGTTCTCGATATTGATGTATATTGTGGTGCATGGTACACTGGTGTTTCATACAGAGATAAAAAACTTGGTTGGTAATTATACTTGCAGTTTTGATTTAGGAAATTGTACCATTTCATTTTGTTTCAGGGTGACTTTACCAGATTTTAGTAGCAATATCATTTCATTTTTTAATCTTCTAGTGGTGGTTGTTAGTTTTTCTTATATATTGGTGAGAAGTAAGACAAAAAACACAGTTATGAGAATGAGTATGCCTTTTTGGAGGCTGGAAGTTGCTGTGGAGAGCAAGAGTTGCTCCTGGTACGGAGAGCACTCCCACTCCTGCCTCCACAGCCGCTTCTCGCCCCCCCCCCCGCACACACTGCTGCTGCTCAGAAAACGAGCCCACCATACCTTAAAAACTATATTACAGAAACAAAAAGGAGGAGTTGGAGCATTATCAACACCTGAAGAGAGACTGCTCAAAGCTATATTTACTTTTAATTTTTTAAATTGTTATACTTCAGATGTGCCTCCCATTGCTAAACACTTTGCGAGTAATAATCTTTTCCAATTCCAGGAAAGACCTCCAGTCCTTATTAAAGATATGGAAACGGGACAAATTAAAGGCCCATATTCACTCATAACATGGGGGAGGGGTTATGCTTGTGTTTCCACAGATCAAGGACCTAGAAAGGTTCCCAGATCAAGGTTTCCAGTGAAAAATGTTCGACCCTACAGGCTACGAGCCGCGCAGGACTAATAATTCCTGCTATTACTGTTTCACCTGTAGTAACTTTTACGCTACCTAAAGAAAATATGTGGCTCACTTTATTATAATAATACCTCTAAAAATGTATCTAAATCCACCAACAAACTTTTATTGCTTCCCCCGGGCTTGTTTTTTTTTAGACCATGGCCTGAAAGTTGCTGAGGAGAATGAGAACTGCTCCTCGTACAGAGAACACAGAGTAAAAAAAAAAAAAAAAAAAAAGAAAAAAAAAAAAGAGTGTGTATGCCTTTGCTATTTATAGGCTTGGAATTTTGTCTGTAAATAATTTTATTTGGCTTTTTAGGCTTTAATTTGGCAACCATAGAGGAAACTAGGACTCCACCGTGCTGTGATCCAGGAGGGGTCTGGGGACGCTTTTGGGGCCCCCCGACCAATTTTTGTCGGATAAGCCTCCTCTACCCCCTTGGTTCTATGCACCAGTGGACATCTGAACTTCCTCATACTAAAAAGTTATTTAAATCCTTCCACTGCAGTGTGAAATGTGCTTTTCGTATTGTATTGATAACAGGCATTTGTTAATGTTGTAATTCATGTGATCATTTACATGTTGACTAAGGGATCCCTCGTCTATATGTTGATTGTTGATTGTGCTATTCTGTTGTACTGCTCTTTTTATTGTTAGCTTTTAGGTCATATTTGTGAAGATTTTAATGGAATGTGTTGTATGAATCTTTCTGATCACTCTCAATCTATACATGCTGCAATACAATCACTTAAAGAAGGGGTTGCACATTTGCAATCACAGGATAATTAGGACTGGTTTGATAAACTTTTTTCAGGATGGGGTTTAACAGGATGGTTGCGAAGTTTGGTTAAGACTGTTTGTTATGCCTTACTTGCTTTTTTACTTTCTCTAATCTTGCTACCCTGTATTTTTCAATGTTTTCAACGGATGCTCAATCGTGCCATGAAAAGAGTTTATCTTGTTCAGTCAGAAGGGGGAATTGAGGCAGTACAATCTCAAACTGTTGGTACCGAACAATTGTTGATGGAACAACTCGACCATAAGCCCTGGGCTATGTGCAAGGACAGTGCTGCTTAAAGCATATTTTGTAACCGCAAGGAGCAGTACGTTAGAACACTCGAAGGTTAAGGAGTAAGCAAGACGATTAGATTAAGGGACTCGGCACGATTACAACATCCACGAAGAAGCTCGAATGTGTGAAAGATAAGCTTTGTTAGTTAATTGTTGCTAAAGGTTTTGTAGCCAATCAAGTTAAAACGTGTGTAACGAGATGTAGAAATCACCAATCAGCAATATGTATACGTGGCATTAGCTCTTAGATTAGTGTATAAATATCGCCTTCTGATTCAATAAAGTTGGACATTTGTTTGCATCAAACAAGTCTCCGTCTCGCATCTGTTTGCATCAAACACCCACTGCGACACCGCCCTTTATCACCTCGGTTCTCCCCCCCTCCAAAAGCCCTTGAGCCAATCATCAAGCCGGCTCCTTCAGAGGTGCTGGCCAATCAGGACCTGGAGGCGGGTGGGAATGAGGGAAGCAGGCAAGTGGTGGCCAATCAGCGGCTTGATCACCTCAGAAAGAAGGCGGGCACCTGAGCCTTGAAGACAAAGGAAAGCGGTCCCGGGGATGCCGGTGATGTCCCGCCCTCCAGCCAATGGTGGGGGCAGCTGCCTCAGAACTGCTGGCCAATCAGTGCCTTGAAAGGCTGGAGAAAGAGGGGGCGGGTACGAGCAATGGGGGCGGGAAAGCAGCGACCAATCAGCGCATATATCGCCACAAGAGGGATGCAGGTGCACGAGAGGTCAGTCAGCGAACCGCGAAGCTTGGGTGCTGCGTTGCCTCAGGGGGAGGGAGCCTTGGCAGCGAGGAGACAAAATGGTGGGTGGGGAAATGGTGTCTGGGGAGGGGGTCATGGGGAAGCAGAGCAGGGCTTGGGGGGGTGCCGGGAACAGTCAGAGGGGATCTGCGGACAGGGGGGTACCCAGAGGGGGGTGCGGGGGTGGCAGCGGCAAACAAAAGTGGGGGGGAGGGCTTGGAAAGAGAAAATGGCATCTCCCGGCACAGTGACGATGACTTGGATGGGGATTTCTTGCCACTGGAGACGCAGCCACACGGGCACACGTGAGTTGTGGGGCTGGGGGTGGTTGTGAGGCTGGGGTGCGGGGGAACAAGGACAAGGAAAGAAGGGACTGGCATCGGCTCCAAGTTCGGGGGTGGGGAGGGGGGAAGTATTCTTATGGTGTAGAAAGAGTGCAGTGGGGGGGGAGGAAGGGGAAGAAGGGGGAAGGAGGGGTGAGCACATGGTGGGCAAAGTGTACGCAGAGTGTCCATTATACATGGGATGTGTCTGTACTCTGGGCTGGGGGGGTTTAACACAAAAAAGGTGTGGCCACACCCAAAGAGGACCAGGGTTTTTACACCTGGATGTATGTCCACAGAGTAGGAGGTGAGACCTGTGCTCATGAGAGGGGCGTGTCTGCACGCTAGTGGCTGTGGCTTGCAGCAGCAGAGGGAGGTGCCGAGGTGACGAGATCCAGCTCTGCTATGGACCCCAGGTGGAACAGGAACTGGGGGAGTGGAGTTTGGGGGGGAGGGGACACACACCGACCCCTAGGGACAAGTGAGGACCCACATGTGACCCACACTGGCCTCCCTATTGGGCTTCTCAGCTGCCCTGTTGTCCCTTAAGGATGCCCAGTGCCCCATAGGGCTTTCTGTTTGCCCCTGTATGGGGCCCTTAGGTGCCCTATTGTTTCATAACCAGCCCCACACAGACCCCCAGTGCCCCATTGGGCATCTCCTCTGCCCCTGAGTTGCCCAGTGAGTCCCATAAGGACACCTAGTGCCCCATAGGGCTTTCTGTTTGTCCCATATGGGCCCCTCAGCTGCACTCTTGTCCCTAACCTGCCCCACACAGACCCCCAATGCCCCATTGGGCATCTCCGCTGCCCCTGAAGTCCCCCAGTGTCCCATAAGGACCCCTAGTGTCATATAGAGCTTTGAGTTTGTCCCATATGGGCCTCTCAGCTGCGCTCTTGTCCCTAACCTGCCCCACACAGACCCCTAGTGCCTCATTGGGCATCTCAGCTGCCCCTGAGTCCCCCAGTGAGTCCCATAAGGACCTCTAGTGCTCCATAGGGCTTTCTGTTTGTCCCATATGGGCCCCTAAGCTGCACTCTTGTCCCTAACCTGCCCCACACAGACCCCCAGTGCCCCATTGGACATCTCTGCTGCCCTATAGTCTCGAGGTGTGTGGGGCTTCAGGGGCTCAGGGGTGTGTCCACTCTCAAAGGCTGTGGGATTTTCCTTACCTGGTGTGTGTCCACTTATGGGAGGGTGGGGATATACACAAAGGGATGTGTCCATACCCCAAATGGGTGGGGTTTGCATCACAGGGGGGGGGGGGTGGCCATGCTGAGGAAGGTGGGGTTTAACCTAAAAGTGGTGTGTCCACAAACAAAGCGGGTGGGGTTTGCTTCACACAGGGATTGTTTTTTCCCAGGAGGGTTGTAGTTAGATAGGGCCTGGCGGTTGGAAGATATCGTGCTGTACGGGAAGACAGGGCCCCCTCTCTTATCAGCAGTTAGATAGTGATGTAAGTGGACAGGAATGAGGTTGTAAACCCAAGTTATATAAGGCTGTATCACCTGCGAATAAACGCCATTTTGCTATTCACCACATTGGTGTCTGCATGCAGATGGACAAAGTTCGCCTTCCCTGAACCAGGTCGCCACGCCTAATGATAGGCAACAGAGTGTGGGGCTTGCATCACATGAGGGACGTGTCCATGCAAAGGAGGGTGCAGCTTAATTTGAAGGAGGCGTTTCCACAGCAATACAGGGCACCATGCAGGGGGGTGCGTCTACACATAAAAGGGCGGGGCTGTTCACCAAAGGGGTGTATTCACACACCAAAGGGGTGGGGTTTGCTTTGCTCCACAGAGGGAGTCTTTATTCCCAGGAGGGTGGTGCTTCATGCAAAGGGGGTGTGTCCACAACCGAATAGGACGGGGTTTCCATTACAGGGTGTGTGTCCAGACTTCAGAGGGCGGGGCTTTACATAAGAAGGGGCATCTCCACCCAAAGGGGGCAGGGTTTGCATTACACAGAGGGCGTGTTGACTCAGGAGGGCAGGGGTATAAGCAAAGGGTGCATGTCCACACCCAAAGTGGGAGGGGTTTTCATCACACAGGATGTGTTTATTCCAAAGAGGGCAGGAACTAAAGCAAAAGGGGCATGTCCACACCCAGAGGGGGCGTGGTTGGTGTTACATGGAGGGTGTGTCGAGTCTCAGGAGGGTGGGACTATCCCCAAAGAGGGTGGGGTTTGCATCACACAGGGAGTGTTTATTCCCAGGAGGGTGGGGCTTCATGCAAAGGTGTGTGTGTACACCGAACAAAGGGCAGGGCTTGTATCACACAGTGGGCATGTCCGCACCCAAAGGTGGTGGGGTTTTTATCAGACAGAGGGTGTGGCCAGTCAGGAGCGTGGGAGTGTAAGCCAAGTTGGCATTTCCACACCCAAAGTGGGAGGGGTTTTCATCACCCTGGATGTGTTTATTCCAAGGTGGGCGGGGCCTAGACCGAAGGGGCGTGTTGACACCCAAATTGGGTTGGGATTGCATAAAAGAGGGAGTGTTTGTTCCCCTGAGGGTGTAGTTTAAGGCAAAGGGGGCGTCTGCACCCAGAGGCGGTGGGGTTTGCATCACTTGGAGGGTGTGGTGCTACTATAAGCAAAAGTGGGTTGGGTTTGTGCCACATGGGGGTGTATCCACCTGAAAAGGGTGGGGCTTAGCCCCAGGGGTGTGTGTCCAAAGCCAAAGGGGGTGGGGGTTGCATCAAACGGAGGTGTGTCTATTTAGGAGGCCAGACTGTAATCAAAGGGGGCGTGTGCACACCCAAAGTGGGTGGGGTTTGCACCACATTGGGGTGTGTGTTCACGTTCAGGAAGGCGGGGCTTATCGCAAAAGGTGCGTGTCCACACCCATGGGACTGGGGTTTGCATCACACAGGGAGTGTTTATTCCTTGGAGGGTGGGGCTTAACAGGAAAGGGGGCGTGTCCACAACCCAAGTGTCCATAGGCAAAGAGGGTGGGTTTTGCCATCACACGGAGGGTATGTCCAACCTCAGGAGGGCGGGCCTATACCCAAGGGGGGTGTGTCCAGACCCTAAGGAGGTTGGGTTTGGACAAGGGTGTGTGTGTGTGTCCATCCTAGGAGGGCGGGGCTTCGCAGAAAAGGGGCGTGTCCACACCCCAAGGGGGCGGGGTTTCGCTCAGAGGAGGTGTGTCCACTCAGGAGGGCAGGACTCTACCCAAAGAGGGTGGGGATTGCATCACACAGGGAGTGTTTATTCCCAGGAGGGCAGGCCTTTAGGAGAAAGGGGCGTGTCCACACTCCACAAGGGGTGGCGCTTGCATCACAGGAGCGGTTTGTCCATGCAAAGGCTGGTGTGGCTTAATCCAAAGGAGGGGTGTCCATGGCGGTAAAAGGTATGCATGACCCAGGGAGGGGTTGTGTGTCCCCCTAAAAGGGTGGGACTTTACACAAAAGGGCCGTGTCCACACCCAAAGGGAGGAGGGGTTTTGATCACATAGGGGTGTGTCAAAGCCCAAAGTGGGTGGGGTTTCAAAGCAGAAGGGCTGTGTCCACTTGGGGAGGGGGGGGTGTGGGCCTTTACACAGAAGGGGCATGTCAGTGATGCCAATTTATGTATATCTCTCACTCTCTCTCCTTTCTTTCCCAAATGCCCAATTCTGGTACCTTGGTGTAAAGGTATGAGTGAAACAGGTAAAGAAATCTGAGAAGGGGAGTAGAAACCGGGGAGGCTAGATGTGGGGGGCAGGCAGCTGTGTGTTGGCTATTGAGAGGATTAACTTTTAGGACTGTATTTGAATCTTCACGTAGTTATGTTGAGGTATCTAGCCTGAGGGTTTTTTTGGGGAGAGGGGAGTTGAGGTGGGTGGTATTGGAGATGGGGCAAGATCCTGCGACTGAGGAGAGGGGAGGGAAACATGAAGGTCAGCTGTGTAATAAGGTCGGTACCTGTCAGCTGATGAACTCCAATAAAAACGAGCCGTGAACCTGTTAAAGGAGGTGCTTGCTTAATTATTAGCAGACGTTCAGTTTTAAGGGGAGACGCCTGACTGGGGCAGTGACTGGAAGAGGGGCGTGGGGGGGCTGGAGCTGCACTTGGGTGGCGCCCATGACTGCTGGGGGCACTTGGAGGGGGTTAAACGGGTCCTGCAGAGGGCAGGGGGTAACAGGGATGCTGCGGGGCGCTTTTATTTTGGAATTAATTTTTTTTTCCCCCTTTTTTATTTCCCCTTTATTTCGGCGCTCATTGCGCCCCCTGGTGGCAAGAAGCCGGAACTGCAGCAGCGTGGCACCGGTGGCTCTGCGCATGCGCGGCAACGGCGGCTGAAGCCGGGCACCTGCCCTTGTTACGGAATCGTGGCGGCGCCCTCTCGCTCTGTATGGAACGGCCATGTCCATCTCTTCCCGGCTTCGCCGCTAGCGGAGCGGGCAGGCAGAGTGCAGAATGCCAGATCGGCGGTTGCTCCACTGTGCCGTGTCGCCTTCGGGGCAAGGAAAAGGTACACGAGGCTTGGGGACGGCGGGAGGGTTGGGGGTGGTGGAGGGGACACGGAGGGGGAGTGCCTCTATGGAGAAATGAAGGTGGTTAGGCCCGGGAGCAGCCAGGGGTCGTCTTGTTGGTGGCTTAGTCCTCCAGCGTATGCGCAGAAGCAACTACTGGCGACCGGGAGGCGCATGCGTAGATTGGCAAGCATCCAGGCACCTTTCGGCTTCTTTCGGCACTACTGCGTATGTGCGAAAGCTGGGGATGCCAGTACTTGACGGTGCGCATGCGTGGACTAAGAGCTGCAGTGCGAACGGCAGTACTGCTTTACAGCCACAGGGTGGCAGCACTCACGGCGGTAAACGGGAGAAATTAATAAGACACAGCGGAGCGGCGCCGCCCTCCGTGCAGGTACGGAAACGAGACCGGCGGATACGTTAAGCGGGGAGCAGAGACACGTAAGTGGAGAGGCGAGCCTTTGTGTGTCTCAACAAGGGGACAAGGCTGGGAATTAGAAATTTATAAAAACATACATTTCCAGGGACTTTGGGATTGAAATAGACATGCCAGGGGACGTATGACACTCCATCGGATTTGCACCTTTCTGATTTTGGCCATCAGTGGTGCAGGTGACCTTAGATTCAGCCTTAAGAAATCCATATTATTCTGCTCCTGTCCCCATCTCACTGCTGGAAATTTCTGATGTGCTTTAGTGAACATTTTCTGGTTCTCTGTGGCCTGAGTCTTTTCATAGCCCCAGGGGTCAAATTGCAGCTGTTGGCAGGGGGAATGGGGAGGGATGGGGGTGAGTTTATGGTTAGGGTGTGATGTTCTCAGATGGTTTGCAGGTGAGGCTCCTTCATCCCAGGTGGATACAGTCAAGGAGAGGAGGGGTTTTTCCAGGGGATTGTGAGAAAGAGGTGGGGCAGGACAATTGCATAGAAGTCTTCACCTGGGTTTAAGGGCTGAGTCTGTGTGTGGAGTGAATCAGTGGCTCCTGGATGAGTTGTCTGCAAACTCTTCATCTTCCAGGTTCTAAAACTGAAGATGGCTGCAAACTAAAATACTACAAAGAGCAGGTGAGTGATTTACTTTATGAATATCCAGAGTTTTTAAATGTTCTTGAAGAGCTGATGATAATGTTAGGGCAAAATTATATGAATCCAGACAATTTTTACTTGTGTGGAAAAGCCATGTGTAAATGTTTTGAATTTGGGAGCCGAAATTTGAAAAAATGACAGAGCTGCTGAGGGACTGAATGTTTGTGGTTTTAGGTACTAAAGAAAATTTTTAGCCAGATTGTTGGTGGTGCTCTGGGTAGGGTTCCATGTGAGAGTTAGGGCCAGCAAAAATTTTCAGTGGTCACTCTGTGGATTTTGCCAGGCCAGTTCATATGGAATTTTGGAGCCACACTGATCAGCAGTGGGAGAGCCCCTGAGGGGTGGAATATTTGAGGGTTTTGGTACTAAAGCAAAGTTGTAGCCAGATTGTTGGTGCTGTGGGTAGGGTTCCATGTGAGGGTAAAGGCCAGCAAATGTTTAACATGGTCACTCTTTGTGGTTTTTTTTTTCCAGGCCTATTTATATGGAATTTTGGAGCCATACTGAGATAGAGTTGGATGGACGCTTAGGGGTGAAATATTTGAGGCATTTCAAAGCTAGAGTAGGGGAGAGGGCTGAGTGGGAACCATCAAGGCAGCATGTTTATTTTTCTGCATTCAGATAGTGTGTGCCAGGCAGGGCAGCTCCATCCTCTGTCTGTGTTCTTTTGTGTAGCTTGTGTAGTCCATCATCTTCTACATCTCAGACCCAGGTCCCAGTATTTTTTTTGCAGTCAATGATTGCAGCACATGCCTTGTGCCCTTAGGGTCTTGAACAGCTTTGCTCATCATCACAGCACCAATCAGGTGCTGCTTCTCTTGCACTGGAACTTGAAAGCACAGCTGAGTCTTGTGACTCACAAGCACCACTCCTGAGCCATACCTTTTCCTGGGCATTCCTTCCTGCTTCCTTGTGTTCTTAGGTCTTAGCAAGGCTTCTTGCACATCCATCCATCTCTCATTTTCTTGTCACAGATTCTGATGTTTGATTCTTTCTCTGGGGCTTCTTGCTATAGAAACTAGAAGGGTAACGACTGTGGGAATAATGGGACCAATGTGTTGGTTAGTCATATCACTTCCAATTGTAAATGATTTAAAGATTTGGCAAGCTGACAACTGCTTGACCTAAGTGACTTGTGATTTGACTAACCATGAGCAGCTGGAGGCATAAGGCCTTAGGCTGCAGTTTTAATTAATCTTTAGGTGAACTGTTATGAGGAACTTTAATGAGACTTCTACTCTGCCTGCTATAACAGTATTACTAGAAGTAGACAGTGAGAGAATTACTCAAAATTATCCTCTACAGTGGTAAAGTTGGGTAAACAGAAACTGTTGGGGAAATCAAACTGAGGAAGAATTATCCTCCAGCGAAGCAACTGAAAGAGAAAAAAAAATTGGCCAGAAAAGGAGGGGACTGATGGTGAATGGTGACTCTCAGAGAGAAGAGGAAAGAACAGATCAGAATGGGAAGACCATATTCACCATGGAAGATAACTAGATGAAGAGTAATGTGAACAAGTGCACAGTCGTATTGTGAGGCATTAAAAGGAACAGGTAAAATAAGAGTGGGGTTTTTCTGTCCAGAGGCACCCAGCTGAAGCTGCAATAAGATGATTCTGTGACTGAACCACGGGGCAGAACTTTTCTTTCCAGTCAGAGACTAAGATTGGATCCAGCTATAGCTTGACTCCTCCTTGCTGAAGAGTTTAAAAAACAAAGAGGTCCTTCACAAATCTCACATGTCAAGAGGGCCTTTCCAGACTCTTCAACATTCACCTCTGTCTCATGTCACCATACATCTCTTTTCCCAGTAGCATCTGAGGTCTGGGAGTTATTGTGGAGCATTTCTTTTCTCACATTTTCAACACATCCTGTGTGTGTGTGGTTGGGCTGGAGCTGCCCTCTCTGGGGGGTGTAGCAATGGTGGGGTTGGGGGAAGAATAGCAATGGGGTTGGTGTTGATCTGCTGTCTCCAACTGCTGAGGCACAGACAGTGCAGTGCATTTCAAGGCAAGTAGCAGCTCTCAGCAGGGAAGGGTTGTCTTTTCCTCAGTGTTAACTGAGAGGGGGTGGCTGGAGTCATCTGAGAGAGGCTACCACAGGGATGGCTGAGCAGGTTGGGTGGCCATGTTGGTAAGGCTTTAACACGTGGGGCCTCATGTTAAGTTTTCTTGTTCTTGTGGTTTTGTTTTGGTTTTTTTTTTTCTTAGTTGTAGGTAGTTTGGATCTAGATGGTATTCCTACTGGGGAACCCTCTATAACTGTTCAGCTATTGCTCATCCTCCAGCTGACTGCAGGATATTGCTGTTTCAATGCAGAGAGTGGAGAGGAGCAGAGTGCTGTCAGAGAGCAGGTGGGTGTGTGTTGAAGAGGAGCCTGTGGTGAGTGAAGACTGGTGTACTGGAAGAGCAGTTGTTGGTCAGGAGTTGTGTTGTCAGGGAGTGCCAAGCATCGCTTCTGTGTGCTTCCCAGGTGGTACGCAAGGCTCAGCCTGTAACCAGCAGAGGCCAGGTGGGCAAAAGGGAGAGCAGCAGGGGGGAGATATTTTGGGCAGGCTTCTGGCTTCGGCAGTGTCTCAGTGTGGGTTTTTTGCTCTAATTTTTGCAGAAGAGGTGACCTCCTTGGAGTGGTGAAGCAGGATGCCAACAACAGCCTGAGAAGGTGAGACACTCTTAAGACACTGACCTGGTTGTGTTGACAACCAAAGCCACCTGTGGCAGCTCACTGAAGTGTTTGTTTGGTTTGGCAGATACTTGGTTTGTGCAGGCCCTTGTTGAAATGGGATGAGCATTTGAGGTAAGCTGGGATGTTAGTGAGGAGGGTCACAGGGCAGGAGGCTTCTCAGAAGCACAGCAGTAAGTTTGTGTCTTTCAGTACCTTAGATGCCACAAGCAAGGAGGGCTGCAGCATCCAATTCTGGACTGAGTAGGTGAGCAGAACACCACAGTGCTTTTGGGGAGCAGTGTTAAAGAGGTTGGTGGGATCACTGCCAGCACTGATTGTGGGTGGGTTGGTTGGTTTGATTTTAAATGTTTCTTTCATTTTTTTTTTCTTTTCAGATGTTTGAGAGGCCTGGCAGCTGCAGGAGCATCCCAGTTAGACCAAGTGGCTGCAGACCCCTGGCCAATTTGAAGCCGAAAAAGGCCAAACAAAACTGTTTAGAGACAGAGTTTGAGTCTTTAAACAGTAAAGGTATTTATTTTCGGATCCGGGGAACCCCCAGCTTGCGCCGGACAAAGAGTTCCAAAGGGTTAAGGGAAAAGGGGTTAGGGTATTTATACAGTAAAAGGGGGAGGTTACAACATTACTACATTCTTAGTTCTTGCTGACTTCATTAGGTTATTACAAAGCAATATTGTTACAAGACCCCAGCCATAATTTCTTCTTATTCCTTGGTGATGATATCTTTATAGTCTTCTTGTGCGGATGTTCACATCCTTTAGTGTCCAGCTGGCCTTGGCAGTACCTTGCTTTTAGAACAAGACTTGTTTTAAGAAAAGAGTTACAGAAGAAAAGACTTACACTTTAATTATTTGCTAGCTAGAAATTAATCCCGTTAGGACCTTGTATTGGTTACATTGTTCTAGTAGAAAAATGACATGTCTCAGCTGCTTTGTATGGGAAAGTGAAATGTCTCGGCTGCTTTGTTAGCTTCTTTCTCAGTTTAACCCTGAATTATTAGTAGTTATGAACACAAATTCATTAGCATATATTACAAGTCTTAATTTTCATTAAGTAATTCACATAAACAGTTTGGCCTGATCCACTCTCTTCTTCAAATTGAAAGCTAAGCTGAGGGCCTGGGAGGGGATGAGGCTCCAAATTGAGAGGGGTTTTACATTTACGGTAGGGGTGAGGGCTATCAGGGTGTAGTCCCCTTTGGGTGGGTAAAGAGAGTGGAAGAGTCTTCAGCACAACGCCAGCATGTACTGGGTAGGGCAGCTCCAGCCTGTGTCTGTGCTGTTGGTGTTGTACAGGTGGGGCTCGAGAGCTGGGATTTGTACTTCTAACTGTAGTTAGAGGCTATACACAAGACCACCTCGGGCCTCATCAAACTACCTGGCAGCATCCAGGTGACTTGATTGCCATGGTTGGTTTGGGTTCTTTTCAGGTGCATGAGCTGTGTTCCAGAGGGCAGAGCAAAGCGCTAGGTAAAGGTGGGTGTGGGTGGATGGGGATGACTGTGGGTGGTTCTGACTCACACTTCTCTGGCTTTATTTTCTAGATATGAAGTGAGACGCTGGCATTGTGGAGGACAACGGCAAGCTGAGGGGTGCCTGGAGTGCAGAAGCAGCAGTTTTGGGTTGTTGCATTCTGTGGAGGGGTGAGCTGTGCAATGCACCAGTTACCTGGGGTGGCTTCTGTGAGGCCCTGGCTCACAGGGTCGAACCTCCTGCCCCAGCTCCGCGTGCGAGTCCGCGCACCCTCCCTCCCCTCCCCACCCCCCCCCGGCCGCTTCCCATGCCGTGGGTGAGCACGGGTCTGTGGGTCGGGGCGGTCGGTGACACCGCAAAGGTGAGCGGGGGTGTGCACCAAGACAGCGCATCTGCGCTGCGGACACAGCTGGGAGCCGCAGCGGTCCCTGTCCTTGTGTGTGCACTCACACACACATTGGAGCCGAGCACTTTTTTTCTTTTTCATTCCAGCCCTTGCAGCCCTTCCTGGGTGCAGAGCGCGGGGCTGAGGCTGCGGGCACAGCGTGGGCATTGGGGTCTACATGGCTGCGGTGGCGCTTTGGGCGCTGGGGAATTGTCACTTCCAGGTGCGTGAAGCCGTGCCGCTTTCGGGGTGATGGCGGTGCTGCTGCCGTGCTGTTGCCTCTTACTGGGTCTGGAGCCACCGCCTCCTCTTCTGCCGCCACTGTTGGCAAAGCCGGCGGGCTGAGCGTGGAACTCCAGCCCGGTGGCGGGTGCCGGCTTTGGTTGCTCTGCCATGCCGCCTGCCTCCGGGGTGAGGAGAGGGGTGGAAGCGGTGGGGACAGTGAGTAAGTGTGGAAAATCCGCAGAGGCTTAAGGACAACATATAGTCACTAATATGGTTAAAGTGAAGTCATCTATTAACAATTCACACTCGCTTTATATAGAGCCCTTGTTTATATAATGATATCTTGCAGGTGGCTATATCTTGGCCACAAATCCTGTTCTCACAGAACTTCTGCTGGCTACATGATTATCCTGTTATTCTTCTTTTCTGCTGCCAGCTCCCTTATCTTTTTCCCATAGCTCATCTTTCACTAACCTTGCAACTGGAGCTCAAGGCCCTTAGCTTACTCTAGCTAAAGCTAAATAGTCACGATTGCTCACATCTGTTTTCTTCCAGACAGTTTCCCAACAAGTAAGGAGAGGAGGTGCATGCTGCAGGGCTGCTCTGGGCTGGTTTTGACCGCTGCCCTGGGGCAAGGTGGGGGGGAAGGGTGGAATGCCCCGTCCCGTTCCCACCTTTTGCTCACTGGGGGCAGAAGTGCGTGCCTGGGGCTGGGGGGAGGAGGGGGAAGGGGGAGTGGAAGGTCCCCAGTTCCTTGGGGCGGGAGTGTGTGTGGGGCAGAGGCGGTCTCTTTAGCGCCGCTGGCCAATCAGCATCCCAGGAGGGTGGAGACTGAGCAGGCGGGTCTAAGCAACGGGGTCAGGAAAGTATTGACCAACCAGCGCGTGGATCGCCACAGGAAATGGGTTGGGTGCGCCAGACTCTGATCCAATGGAAAGCTTTCTCCTGGTATCGTGTGGCCAATCAGTGAATCCCGAAGCTTTACAGCAGTGACTCCTCAGTGTGAGGGAGTGATGGTGCTGACAGGGATTTGAAATGGCAGCCGTTAGCTGCGGGTGGGGAAAATGCGGCCAGGGAGGGGGGCATGGGGGGCAGCACAGGGGTTGGGGGTGGCAGGAATAGACGGGGGTGATCCATAGGCACGGGGAGACCAAGAGGGGGGTGTGGGGGTGGCAGTGGCTGAAAAGGGTGGGGAGAGCTTGGGGAGAGAAAGTGGTGTCCAGAGAGGTGTCTCCCAACACAGCGACGATGACTTGGACGGGGATTTCTTGTAACCGAAGACGCAGCCACATGGGCATGCGTGAGTTGTGTGGCTGGTTGTGAGGCTGGGGGGAGGGAGGGGATAGGGGCAGAAGGGACCAGTATGGGTGTCCAAGAGCAGGGGGGGAGGGCTGTGTGTGTGAGTGTGTGAGAGTGAAGGTGAGCCCAGGGTGGAGAAAGAATGCAGTGAGGGGGGAGGGGTGAGCACATGGTGATCAAAGTGTACACAAGGAATGTGCATCACATACGGGGTGTGTCTGTACTCCAGGGTGGGGGTTTAACACAAAAAAGGCGTGGCCACACCCAAAGGGGGGCAGGGTTTTTACACCTGGGAGTATGTCCACAGAGAAGAAGGTGGGATCTGTGCCCATGACAGGGGCGTGTCTGCATGGCAGCGGCTGTGGCTTGTCACAGCAGAGGGAGATCCAGCTCTGCTGTGGACCTGAGGTGGAACAGGTACTGGGGGAGTGGGGTTTGGGTGGGACAGGACACATACCGACCCCTAAGGACAAGTGGGGACCCACTCCTGACCCACAGTCACCTTCCCATTGGGTATCTCAGCTACCTTATAGTCTCCCAACCTGCCCCACACAGACCTCTAGTGCTCCATTGGGCACTTTAACTTCCCCACATATGGCCCCAGGCTGCCCTTTTGTTTCCTCACCTGCCCCACACAGACCTGCAGTGCCCCATTGTACTTCTCAGCTGCCCCATAGTCATGGGTGAGTTGTGTGGGGCTCCTGGAGGCCTGGGGTGTGTCCACACCCAAATGCTGTGGGTTTTCCATTACCTGGGGTGTGTCCATTTATGGAAGGGTGGGGCTATACTCAAAGGAACGTGTCTACGTTCCTTTTGGATGGGGTTTTCACCACATGGGGTGTGTGTCCATGTTCAGGAAGGCAGGGCTTTAGCTAAATGGATGCAGTTTGCTTCACATAGGGAGTGTTTATTTCCAGGAGGGCGGGGCTTAATTCAAAGAAGATAAGGCTTGCATCACAGGAGCGGTGTGTCCATGGAGGAGGGCATGGCTTAAGTCGAAGGAGGTGTTTCCACAGCGATAAAGGGTGAGGTACGCATCACAAGGGGGGGTGTCCACTCCTATGAGGGCGGGGCTATACCATAAAGGAGCATGTCCACACCCAAAGTGGGCGGGGTTTGTTTCACAGGGAGTGTTTATTCCCAGGAGGGCAGGGCTTAATGCAAAGGGGGTGTGTCTGCACCCACAGGGGGTGGGGTGTGTCCATTCAGGAGGGTGGGGCTATAAGCAAAAGTGGGTGTGTCTGCACCAAAAGTGGGTTGGGTGTGCCCCACATGGGGGAGTGTCCATCTGAAAAGGGTGGGGCTTAATCTGAAAAGAGCATGTCCCAACCCAAAGGGGGTGTGGTTTGCATCATATAGCAAGTGAATAGTCTCAGGAGGGCAGGGTTTAATGCAAAGGGGGCGTGTCCACACCCAAAAAAGCAGGGTATTGCATCACATGAGGGGCATGTCCATGCACAGGAGGGCGTGGCTTAACCTGAAGGAGGCATGTCCACAGAGATAAAGGGTGAGGTATGCATCACACAGGGAGTGTGTCCACTCCTAAAGGGTGGAGCTCAACACAAAAGGGGCGTGTCTACATCCATCACAGGCAAGTTTATTGCCAGGAGAGTGCGGCTTAATGCAAAAGGGAGGGGTTTGCATCACATGGGGGGCATTTCCATGCAAATGAGAGTGGGGCTTAACATGAAAGGGACGTGTCCACTCCTAAGAGAGTGGGCCTTTAAGTAAAGGGGGGTGGCCACACCCAAAGTGGGTGGGGTTGTCATTACAGGGGGTGTGCCCAGAGTCAGAGGGTTGGGGCTATATCCAAAGGGCTGTGTCCAAACCCAAAGAGAGTGTGGTTTTCATCACAGAAGGGGCATGTCCATGCCTCAAAGAGTGGGGATTACATTACTAAAGTGTTTTTCTCAGGAGGGCGGTGCTTAACAAAAAAGCTTTGCCTATGCATAAAGGAGGTGGGGTTTGCATCACACAGGGGGTGTGTCCATGCAAAGGGAGGGAGGGACTTAACACAAAAGGGAAGTGTCCACAACCAGAGTGAGTGTGTCCACACCCAAAGGTGGCGGGGTTTGCATCCCACAGTAGGTGTGTCCAATCTCAGGAGGGCAGGCCTTAAAGTAAAGGGGGTGTGTCCACACCCAAAGAGGGTGGGGTTTTCATTAGATGGGGTGTATGTCTGCCTAAAAGGGTGGGGCTTAAACTGGAAGAGGTGTGTCTCCACCTCAAGGGGGTGGTGGTGGTTTTTTTGTACCTTAGGAGGGTCTACACACAAAAAGTGGGCACGGCTGCGACATTTTGGGTTGCGTCTCTTTGGAGGGGGTGGGGTCTTTATGCAAAAGGGGTGTGTGCATGAGACCTGTAGCCAAGGGACGTGTCACACACGGCCTGAGAGGGGGCCGGGGCCTTTACACCTGCGTGTATGACCAAAGAGGAGGTGGGACCTGTGCCCATGAGAGGGGTGTGTCTGCATGGCAACGGCTGTGGCTTGTCACAGCAGAGGGAGATGCAGCTCTGCTATGGACCTGAGGTGGAACAGGTACTGAGGGAGTGGGGTTTGGGTGGGACAGGACACACATCGACCCCTAGGGACAAGTGGGGACCCACACCTGACCCACAGTAACCTCGCCATTGGGTATCTCAGCTGCCTTATAGTGTCCCAACCTGCCCTACACAGACCCCCAGTGCCCCATTGGGCAACTTAACTAGTTCAAATGGGCTGCTCAGCAGCCCTATTGTCTCCTAACCAGCCCCACACAGACCCTCAGTGCCCCATAGGGCATTCTCACTGCCCCACATGGGCCCCTCAGCTTTCAATTGGGCATCTCATCTGTTCTGTAGTCCCTCAGTCAGCCCCACAGGCGTCCCAGTGCCTCATATTGTGTCCTAATTGCCCCACCGAGCATCTCTGCTGCCCGATAATTCACCACACAGACTTCCCTCTGCACCGTTGTGCATCTCAGGTGCCCGGTAATCCTTTAATCTGCCCTACATAGATGTTCATATGCCCCATAGGGCACCGTAGCTGACTCACAAAAGCCCCTCAACTGCCCCCTAGTCCCTGAATTTGCCTTCAAAGGGCCTTCCATTGCCCTATTGTGCCTTTTATCTGCCCTATAATGACCCCTAAGGCCACATGGGACCTTGTAACTTTGTTTTGTGCTTTCAATGTGCCCCATAAGACCCTCCCAGTGTCGCATAGATACTGCTCCCAGTGTTTTACTTGGGTCCCCAAATTGCTACGTAGAGTCCCACAAAAACAGCCCCAACTGTGCTGTTCTCAAATGCCTTACCAGGGTCCCACTGCCCAGCAGGGCACCTTAAATACACAGCAGGGCTCATCACCTGCCCTGTAAGTCTCCCAGTGCCCCATGGGGCCTCCTTACTGCCCCCCTATGGGTCCCCTGACACCTCATGGAGACTCTCAGGTCCCCATACAGCTCCTCCCAGGGCCAATAGGGTCCTCACCAGCCTCACAGGGCCCTCAAGTGCCTGATAGGGCCTGTGATCCCATAGGGCCCCCAGTGCCCCATGGGGCTCGAAACAGCACCCAATAAGCATCTGTTGTTGCCCCATAGAACCCCCCCACATACCCCATACTACAAGGTCCTGAAGAGCCCCACTGGAGGCTCCAGTGTACTGTAGGGCCCCTCAACACCTACATACTCCCCTCCAGTGCCTGATAGTGCCTTCTAACTGCCCTGTTGAAATCCTCTGCCTTACAGGCCTTGCTAATTGCCTCATTGGGACTTCCAGCTGCCCCATAGTGATTACCAGTGCCCCACAGGGCCTCCCACTTTCCCCATAGGAAACCCCAGTGTGCCATAGTGCTTTTTACCTGTCCCACAGGGTCCTACCAGTGCCCTATAGAGCCCTCAGTGCCCCATAGTGCCTCTTAACTGTCCCCAAAGAAACACCCAACAAACCTGTAGTGAGCCTCAGTGCCACACAGGGCCACTGTGACCTTCCCTTCCAAGGGCCCTTAGAACCTCAAAGCACTCCATAGGGCCACCTAAGTTTCCTATGTGGTTCTCATTGCCCCATAGTGCCTCGGACCTGCCTCACAGGGGCCTGCAGTGCCCTATGAGGGCCCAGAAAAGCCCTATAGCAACCACTAAATGCCCCATAGAGCCACCCAGTTGCCCTGTAGGGAATCCTAGTGCCCTCTAGAGCCCTCAGTGCCACACAGAGCCTCATGTTGTGCCATGTAGCCATCTACCTGCTCCATAGGGATCCTTAAATACCCTATAGGGACTTCCCCAGTACCCCATAGGACGCCCTAGTTTCCCCATAGTACAGGACGCCCACCTGCCCCATGAGGATCTGCAGTGACCCATAGGGGCTGCCAGCTACCTCATAGTGCTCTTCACCTGCTCCATGTGGACCCCCAGTGCCCCATCCCATTTTCTTGCAGTTTATCTTGCAGTCCCACTCAATTTCCTCTCGGTCTCTCCCCACCTTTCCCAGTCCCAGTTCCCTCAGTTTGGCCATTCCTCCCAGCTATCCCCCAGGGTTAGGGAGAGCCCTGTGTGTTGTAGTTCTTCCCAGTCCCAATTTCCTTCAATCTCCATTTCCCTCTCCACCTTTCTTAGTTCTTGATAATGCTTTGTAATGGAAGAGGGCTGGGGCACGGGGAAGGGGCATTATGGGATACTGGTTTATACTGGGGGGCACTGGGTGGGCCCCTTAAGTGAGGATGGAGGATAAAGGTACTTGGGAGGTGCTGCGGGGCAGGAAAAGAACCATGGCTGGCGGTTGTGGGGTGGTTTGGGGAAAGGGCAGTCTGTGGGGCACTAGGAGGGGGACTCTAAAATGTGGGAGGGTTGGGGTGGGGCAGGAGATAACCCTTAGGTAGTGTGGGGGGTGACTATGGGGCAATGGGGAGCTGGGGGGTACTTAGGCGTCTCTGTGGGGTGAGACATGGCCTGAAGGACACTTAGGCTCAGTGGGGTTCTGGGGCACTTGGGTTGTGTCAGCCTCATTTGTTGATCACTGTGGGACAGAGGGGGATCCCTGATCATTTTTTCTGTCCCCCAGAACCGGAATTGAATTTGTGGGGCTGCTTCCCCACAGCTTTCCAGGGGACCTGGCCTGCCTGACCAGTGGCTACTCCAGGCTCCAGTGAGCATGACCCACAGCTGCCTGCCTGCTCCATAGATACAGCTGTGCCCCATAGATTTCATCATGTACAGTTGTTGGCCCCTCCCTATGAAGTCATCACTTTATGCCTGGTGACATCACTAGCCTTCTCCTCGAGCCAGGCTATGTAGTCCAGGTTTTGTATACGCAGTGGATTTTGAAGGATAAATTTAAGTAGAAGTATCTTTAACAAAAAAAAAAAAAAACAAAACACAGACTTATCTGTGTGTCCTCGTAGAACAGCAGAGGAGCAGGCTTGCGTGGGATAGAGGAGTGCTGCAGATTCCTTGGCACTCACTGACCCTGAAGAAGAACAAGGAGTTGTAAATAACTTAAGGAATTTGATATCTGGACAATGTTATGTCCTGAAACCCAGTGCCTCTGGTGGGAACGGGTAGATAAGGTTTTATGTTTGTGGGAAGAGCACTTTGAGGTGTAAATTGTAGATCGATCAATAGATATCGGGATACCATATGTCTTGCGATCCACAGCATAAACAGTTCTGATTGTGCACAGCAATTGGAGTCTGTTCCTTCATGTCTTCAATCATGTCCTAATTAAAAAAGACTTGAAAATGTAATGAAGGAAAAGCTTGTGTTGGGAGAGGAAGAAATGTAAAAGAGAAATAAAATAAAAAATAAAACCAACCAAAACCAGATTTGACTCCAATATCTGCGTGGGTATGAAAATGTGAAATATGACCAGAGATTGGAGATGTGTAAGATGAGAAGTGAATATTTTTGTGTTTCAACAGTATCAAAGTAATGTAGTTCCCCCTCCCCAGCCTCCATGCAATGCACCACCCCAGATGCATCATGTCCCCACGCTCCCTCTAATCTTGTCCTCGTCCCCCATGCATGTCTCTGTGCCTCTGCCCATGTTGTGTCTTGGTCCTGGGCTCCTTGTACTTGTCCTGTGCCCATTTGAGTGTTTCTGCCCCCTGGGGTGCAGTGGCTCTGCCCCCCTGATCTGGGCCACACTCCCGTGGGTGACTGTCTGCCCTGTGGGTGGCCATGCCCCTGATCATGACCACATCCCTGTGTGTGGCTTCACCCCCTGCCCTGGGAGGTGCCTCTGAGCCTGACCACGCCCTCATGCAACTCTCCGCCCACCTCATTCTTGTCACAGCCCCCTGAGTGTGGCCCTGCCCTCCCACACGTGTCTCCACCCCATTGCCTTTGCCCTGCCCCATCTGTGACTCCGCCCCCTCCGTGCTTTGCCCTGCCCTCCCATTTGGGGCTGCACCCCCCTCCCTTTGTTTCCCCACCCTTCAGGGTTGGCTCTGCCCCAACCGTGCTTGGCCCCTCCATGGGGGAGGGGGAGGTGACAGGGGGACAAAAAGGGGTGGGGGTTGAGGCCTTGGTTGTCGTAGAATGCTCTTGAATGTTTCCGAAAGGTAGGGGGTGTGACCTTTTTGCCGTGCCCAACCCCATGTTTGAGGGGCCAATGAGATCAGCCCACAATCCTGTGCTACCTGCACCCCGGATTCAGTGTGCTACAGGTAAACACACCAGGTGTCCAATAAAACATCATGTTGATGTTTGGTGGCGGGGGTGTGGTCATAGAAACACTATATAAGAAAAAGTTACTGCGCAATAAAGAAGAAGCTTGTTTATCAACCATATTCGTTGCACGAGTTTCCTTGCCATTTCCCAACACTCGATTCATGCTGCTAGGAGGCAGGAGTTAGGGGGGGAAGAGGCCTACCCAGAGTGGCCCTACTCCTGCTTCCTGGCTCTGGATTGCAGGGGGTGGGAGGCGGTGCTGGGCTGGGAAGTCCCCACCTCCTCAGGGGTGATGTGCTGTGCAGTGCTGGTGGCTGCACCCCAACCTGTCTGGGTCTTACCCCCAGTTTTTAACCTTGCCCTTGGTGGGTGACCCCCTCTGCCTCCCATATGTGGCCCCCCTCTTCAAGCAGGGCTCTGCTCCAGGGAAGTGAAGCTCTTTGCCCACGAGCAGGCTGTGCAGATGGGGTGGTATTCCGCCAGGTTGATGCCAAGGGGTGGCAACTCAGTGCAGCACTTTCCAGTTGTGTTTGTAGGTGCTGTGCGGGTCCTGTTGGAATTGGATGGTCATTTGGGGTGAGCTGGGATGGTAGCCAGGAGGGTCAGGGAGCAGGTGACTTCTCACAAACACAACAGGAATTTTGTGTCTTGCTGGTATCTTATATGCCTCAAGAAATCACAGTCACAGCATCGAATTCTGGAATGAGCAGATGAGTAGAACACCATGGGGGAATCTGTGAAGTCGGGTGCTGAAAAAGTTGGCAGTGGCTGGTGTGATGCTCACTGGCAGCACTGATTGTGGCTTGGTTCCCTCTCCCCTTCTCGACATTGTGGCCCTGTCCTTCTATTCCTACCCCCAAGGGTGTGGCCTTGCCCTTCTTTCCCACCCTTCCTCCTTTCTTTCTCCGTCATTTTCCTTCTTCTCTTTCCTTTTGTTTATTTTTCTGGCTCAATTCAGGCTCTAAGCCTTGTCTCCAACTCTGCTGGGATTTCTGAGGAGTCTAAATGAATGTTTTCCTGCCTTCAAAGTGCCCCGGAGGGTGTCGGCAGCCCCTGGGGACTGAGCTCCCAGCTGTGGCAGGAGTAGGGGATGGTTCTCTGAAGGGCTCCAGCTGGGGCTGGGTAGCCCAGGTGTGGGGAGTCAGGTTGTTGAGGGGGCTTTCCCAAAGGACTGTGGGGAGAGGCTCAGGCTATATAAGCCTCCACCTCTACACACTTTGCTTAGGGGTTGTGTTGTGCTTGGAGCTCTACCAGGTAAGAGAAGCAGGGCTGGGGGCTTTTGGCTTGTGCAGTGGTTGCTTGCTCTGTCTTGGTATTCTTTTGATGGTTCCTCAAGTGGTAATGCCTGCAGTGTTCAACTCTAGAATGAGAGGGTAAGTGGAACGCCCAGGGGCTCTTTGGAGGAGTTCAGCATTCTAAAAGAGGTGAGTGTTACTGGTATGGGGCTTGCTGGTGGTACTGTTGGTTGGAATTTTTTTGTGGCACATGATGAAGAGGAACCCTGTGCCTACTGAAACATCCTATCCCCCTGATGTGGCTTTCCTTGTTGAACATGGCTTTAGTTGCCCAGCCCTCTGAAAAATAAGTGGAACCAGGTGTGGGAAAGGGCTGGACAGGGAGGGGGAAAGTTGAGATTTGCAGGGAAGGGGTTGTAAGTTAGTGTAGGGGAGAGGGCTGTCCAGGAACAGCCCCCTTTAGTCAGGTGAAGGGACCAGGTTAGATTCCAACACAATGCAAGTGTGGGCAGGGCAGCTCCAGCCTTTGTGTGTGGTGGTGTGTAGTTTCTGCTGTTTGTCTTTGTTGTCTTAGAGCTTTCTATGGCCTTGGTGTCCTCGTTGTGCTCACAGAGCAGGTCTTGCACCTTGGGCACCATCCCTAGGCTCTGAAACACCTTATCAATGCGTTCCGTGATACATTGTCTTGCATAACAAATTCACAACATGGAACAGTCTTGTTTATCATAACTTTCTCAAAGGTTGTTCTCTGACATGTTCTTCCTAACTGCATCAGCATTTCTAGTTGTGGATTTTCTTAAACTGGGACTGGTTCCCTGTATCCTTAGGTCTTGAATCCAGGCTTCTCATTTACCTGTCATCTAATCTTAGAAAGTAGCTTCTTTTAAAAGGCGGTGTCCTTCGACACTCTTGGGGCCCCAATGGAGCCTCTATGTGTCACTCTTGCATCCCTGGATATCTTCCAGCCCAGCTGTCTTGGATCCTGGCATCATTCATCTTCCTGTGAGTTTCCTCTAGAGGTCGAGTCTTGTGGTTTGCAGCGTTGTGTATTGAGTTGGCCTCAGCATTGAGAGTTTGGTTTGGAGCTGCCCTGCCCACACTGTAGGGTCAAGGGTCCTTGGAAGAGTGGAACTGTCCATGTGTTGAGCAGCATTCCATAGAGCGAAGGTTGGTGGGGTGCAGGAGCAGTTATTTCTCAGGTGCTGAATTCCCGTGGAAGGCATTGGCATCCCCTGTTTTTTGTGTTTTCTGTGTGCCCTCCAAACCTCGCTTTAGCATCCCACAAGGCTGGCAGGCATATGGGATAGAGGCCAAGGTAAAGGAGCGAGGGGGAGGTGGACATCACAGTGGGCTGCCTGTTGTTTGAGGCAGTATCTCGGCATGTGCTTTTCCTTTGACTTTTGCAGGTGCCACACAAAGCCATGCGTTGAGGAGTGGTCAGAGAAGGTGAGATGGTAGCGGGCTCGCTCATCCAGAGATTTTTTACGTCTACTCGGTTAAGTGTTTCCCTTTGTTTTTGCAGGTGCTGTGCGTGCCACCTTTGGAGGGGGAAGAGTGCTGGAGGTGAGACAGGATGGTAACGAGGAGGCTTGATCTCACAAGCAGAACAGTAATTTTTTGTCTCTTGGTATTTCAGGTGCCAGAAGCGATGGTGGCCATAACATGTGGAAGGAGAAGGTGAGCAGGGCAAGTCGGGGGTTATCAGGAGCTTGTGGAAGAAGTTGGTATTTAGCTGACATCCTATTTCTGGTGGCACTACTGTTTGTTATTGCAGATGACTAGGACGAACTTGGTGGTTTTGGGAAGATTCCTGTCACCTGATGCAGATTACTTTTCTGTCCAGCGCTTCATAGCCCCAACCATTTGAAAGTTAAGAGAAAGAGAGGATGAGTGGGCAGGGTCTGTGTAGAGGGGTCAAGGTTAGGAATTGCAAGGTTAGGTTTTAAAGTTACTGTAGGGGAGTGGGCTGTCCAGAAGTGGTACCCTTTGGTTGATGGGAGCCTGTCCCTACCTGGCATGATGTTAGTGAGTTCCAGGAATTGAATGAGCATTGGAGGTGAGGATGAGTGGGCAGGGTCTGTGTAGAGGGGTCAAGGTTAGGAATTGCAAGGTTAGGTTTTAAAGTTACTGTAGGGGAGTGGGCTGTCCAGAAGTGGTACCCTTTGGTTGATGGGAGCCTGTCCCTACCTGGCATGATGTTAGTGAGTTCCAGGAATTGAATGAGCATTGGAGGTGAGGTGGTAGTGCAGGGCTTGTGGACATAGTGTCTTCTCTCAAGCACAACAGTAGTTTTGTGCCCTGAATGACAATGCCTACAGCATCCAGCTCTGGAAAGCGTGGGTGAGTGGGACCCTACAGGGCTCTTCTGCAAAGCTGGGTCATTTGGAAAGGAATGGGGCTGGCTGATGTTGGGCTTATTGCAGAATATTCTGGTAGGTGTTATGGTGTTGTGGTTATGCGGGGGGGTGGGAGGGGGTTTGGCTTGTTTGTTTAGGTATTGTGGTGTGTTTTTTTTTTATTATTTATTTATTTCTTACTTCTTTAAATGCAGGTGGTGAATGGGAACCTAGCAAGCTGAGGATTATCCTGAGCCACTCCTGTTATTTTTCCTGGCTAACTATGGCTTTGGAGTGCCAGTCCTCTGAAAGATAAGTTGAGGGACCAGTGGGGCATGGGGAGGGGTTGAGCAGAGGAGTCGAGATTGGGAATTGCAAGTGGTGTTTTGAAGTGAGTGTAGGGGAGAGGGCTGTCTGGGAGAAGCCCCCTTTGAGTGGGTGAAGGGAACAGGTTACTTTCCAGTATGATTCCAGCATGGGCAGGGCAGCTCTAGCCTTGGTGTGTGGGGTTGTATGTTTTGTGTTGTCTGTCTTTGTTGTCTTAGAGCTTCCTCAGGCCTTGATGGTCCTCTGTGTCCTCACAGTCCAGAGCAAGTCCTGCATCTTGGGCATCATCCCTGGAAAGTCTTTCCTGCTCAGCATGGTGCTAATCAGCAGCATCTTGCAGATCGGTCTCTTGACTTGGAAGTTTCTTGATTGTTGTCTTCTGCAATGTCATTCTCAATTGCATTGTCATCTGATCTCTGTCCGTCCAGTTTCCCTGAGCAGGACTCAGTCCCCACATCCTTGCATCCTCAGGTCTTGAAGGCAGCTTCTCGAGCATCTGTCGCTTCATTCCCTTGCTTTGTAGATGCATCGCTGTAGGTCTTATTGCCCAAAAGTCTTGGATTCCAGAGTCCCTCATCTTGCTGCAAGTTTTATCTTGAGGTCAAGTCTTGTGGCTCACATGGCTGTGTCTTGGGTCAGTCTGTGCATGTGAGTGTTTGGCTTGGAGCTGCCCTGCCTGCTGGGTAGGATCAAGGGCCACGGGAAGCACTGTAAAATGACTGACTTGGTGCTGAGCAGCTTTCCAATGATTTGCATAATTCTGTTATTCAGATCCTACCTGTCAATGACTAGCAAGAAACAGATGTAGGTCAGGAGGCCACCATCCAAAGGGTGGTCAGGGTGTGAAGTCGGTGGGAAGGTGCCTCCCTTGGCTACCTGACCACATTATGGTTTGTTGTCATTTTGAAGGTGGAAGCAGTGAGCAAAGCGGGATATGGGCACCAGAGGTGGCTGTGGCAAGGTGAGCAAAGGCTGGTGGGCTGGAGGAGCAGTAATTTCTCAGGTGTTGTATTATTGGTTGGTCATGAGCATCCCTTGTTGTTTTGTGTTTTTTTTCAGGTGCCCTCTTAGCCTCATCGTGGCACCCCAAAGAGATGGCAGGCAGATGAGTGAGAGGCTGAGGTAAAGGAGCAGGAGATAGACATCACAGTGGCCTGGTTGTTGCTGGGGGCAATATCTCAGCGTGTGCCTTTTGCTTTGACTTTTGCAGGTGTCACACACAGTGCTGGAGTGACAAAGCCATGTCTTGAGGAACAGTTGGAGAAGGTGAGATGTCTGTGGGCTGGATCAGCCATGTATTAACGTCAACTCTGTTAAAGGTTTCCCTTATTTTTCAGGTCCTGTGCGTGCCACCTCTGGAACCGGATGAGCATTGAATGTGAGCTGGGGTGGTAGAGAGTGGGTTCATGGAGCTGGTGAGTACTGATCAGCAGAACAGTAACTCTTTCTCTTGGTCTTCTAGGTGCCCAAAGTGGTGGCGCCCACAATATTCAACTCTGGATCACGGAGGTGAGTGGAACTGGGTGGGGCTCTTTTGAGGTGGTGGGTGTAGTATAAGGGGTTGTTGATGGCTGAAGTGCACCTTATTGGTGTCACTCTTTCTGATTTTCCTTTTTTTCTGATTGTAGGTGATGAAGAGGAACGTGCCCCTCAGACAGTGTGGTGTTTTGCTGGACATGTGCCGCACAAAGCCATTCGTTAAGGAGCGGTCTGAGAAGGTGAGATGGTTGCGGGCTGGTTCATCCAGAGATTTTACGTCGACTCAGTTAAGTGTTTCCCTTTGTTTTTGCAGGCCCTGTGTGTGCTACCTTTGGAGGGGGAAGAGCGCTGGAGGTGAGACAGGATGGTAACGAGGAGGCTCGATCTCGCATGCAGAACAGTAATTCTGTGTCCCCGGGTATTTCAGGTGCCAGAAGCGATGGTGGCCATAACGTGTGGAAGGAGGAGGTGAGCAGGGCAAGACACGAGGGGTTTGAGGAGCTTGTGGAAGAGGTTGGTATTTAGCTGACGTCCTATTTCTGGTGGTACTGCTGTTTGTTATTGCAGATGAAGAGGAGGAAGTTTGTGGTTTTGGGAAGATCCCCGTCAGCTGATGCGGGTTACTTTTCTGGCCGGTGCTTCAGAGCCCCAGCCATTTGAAAGGTAAGTGAAAGGGAGGATGGTTGGGGAGGGTCTGTGTAGAGGGGTCAAGGTTAGGAATCGCAGGGTTGGGTTTTAAAGTTACTGTAGGGGAGCGGGCTGTCCAGAAGTGGTGCCCTTTGGGTGGTTGTTGGGAGCCTGTCCCTCCTTGGCATGATGCTAGCAAGTTCCAGGAGTTGAATGAGCATTGGAGGTGAGGTGGTAGTGCAGGGCTCGTGGACCTGGTGTCTTCTCTCAAGCACAACTATAGCTTTTTGTCTTCAGGTGCCCTGAATGACGACGCCTACAGCATCCAGCTCTGGAAAGCGTGGGTGAGTGGGGACCCTGCAGGGCTTTTCTGTGAAGCTGGGACATTCGGAAGGGAATGGGGCTGGCTGATGTGGGACTTACTGCTGGATATTCTGATAGGTGTTTTGATCTTGTGGTTATGTGTGTGGGTTTTTTTGGTTTGTAGGTTTTGGTTTTGTGGTGTGATTTTTAATTATTTTCATTTAACTAGGTGGCAAAGGGGAACCTTGCAAGTTGAGGATTATCCCAGGCCGCTCCTGTTTTTTTTCCTGGCTAACCATGGCTTTGAAGTTCGAGTCCTGTGAAAGATAAGTTGAGGGACCGGTGGTGTAGAGGGATCAAGGCTGGTGGGAGTAGTGGAAGTGGTTTTGAAGTTAATGTAGGGGAGAGGGCAGTCTGGGAGCAGCCTCCTTTGGTCAGGTGAAGGAAGTGTGTTAATATCTGATGCAATGCCAGCGTGGGCAGGGCAGCTCCAGCCTTGGTGTGTGGTGGTGTGTAGTTTGTCTTGTATGTCTTTATCTGAGAGCTTCTTCAGGCCATGATGCCTTCTCAGAGCAAGTCCCGCATCTCGGCCTTCATCCTTGGAAGGTGTTCTCTCATCAGCACAGTACAAGTGAGGAGCATCTTTTTCTTGCATGATAAATTTGAAGCATAGATAGGTCTTTCTGGGAAGTTTTCTGATGGTCATCTTCTGAAACGTCATCGCCAATTGCATCATCATCATCTCTGGTCATGGATTTTCCCAGACTGGGACTTTATTCCCCACATCCTTGCATCCTCAGGTCTTGAAGCCCAGGTTCTTTGGCATCCCTTGATTCAGCCCCTCATTTTGCAGTTGCATCCTCATAGGTTGTCTTGCCCAACAGTCTTGGATCTCGGATATATTCTTCTTAAACAGTGTTCTTCTCTTGAGATTGAGTGTCGCGATTTGCAGGGCTGTGTCTTGAATTGGTCTGTTTGTCTTGGAGCTGCCCTTCCCGGAGTTGTAGGGTCAAGGTTTGTTGGAAGAGCCCTAAAGGACTATTCCAGCGCTGTTGAGCAGTATTCTGGTGACTTGTGTCATACTGTTTTTCAGATCCCATGTGACAAGGATGTACATGAAAGAGCTGGAGAAGAGAAGAGTGCCATCCAAAGGTTGGTCAGCGTTTGGTGTTGGAAGGAAGGCCCCCCTCCTGGCTACCTGACCACATTATGGTTTGTTTGTCCTTTTGAAGGTGAGAGCAGCTAAGGAAGCAGAATATCTGTTCCAGAGCTGGCTCTGGCAAGGTGAGCAAAGGCTGACATGCTGGAGGAGCAGTTATTTTTCAGGTGTTATATTGCCATTGAAGGCATTGGCATCCCCTGTTTTCTGTGTTTTCCGGGTGTCCTCCAAACCTACTTTTGGCACCCCACAAGGATGGCAGGTAGTTGGGTTGAGAGGCTGAGATAAAGGGGCAGGAGGTGGACATCACAGAGGGCTGCCTGTTGTTGGAAGCACTACCTCAGCATGTGCCTTTTGCTTTGACTTTTGCAGGTGCCAGAGCCATCCTTGGAGGGACAAAGACAGACATTTAGGAGCGGTTGGAGAAGGTGAGATGGTGTTGGGCTGGGTCAGCCATGTATTTTACATCAAGTCACTTAAACGTTTCCTTTTGTTTTTGCAGGCGCTGTGCGTGCCACCTTTGGAACCGGATTGGCGTTGAAGTAGAGTTGAGTTGGTGGCAACGGGTTCATGGGGCTGGTGGCTTCTGATCAGCGGAACAGGAACTCTTTCTCTTGGTGTTTCAGGTGCCCCAAGCGATGGTGATGCTAGCGTTCAACTCTGGAATGAGAAGGTGCGTGGTATACCATGGGGCTTCCCTGAAGAGGTGAGTGCAGCGGAAGTAGCGTGCGTTGGCTTAGGTGGGACTTGTGCCAGTGCTGTGTGTGATCTGTGGGTTGTTTATTTTTCTTTTTCTAAGTATAGGGGATGAAGAAGAACTGTGCAACTGGCATCACCTCCCAGTCAAACACTGTGGTTTTCATTACTGAGCATGGCTTTGTGCTGCTGTCGCTCTTGAAGATAAGTTGAGGGCCCAGGGGTGGGTGGGGAGGGGCTGAGCAGAGGAGTCGAGTCTAGGAATTGCAGGTGGTGTTTTGAAGTTAGTGTATGGGAGAGAGCTTTCTGGGAGCAACCCCCTTTGGGTGGGTGAAGGGAACAGGTTACTTTCCAGTATGATTCCAGCATGGGCAGGGCAGCTCCAGCCTTGGTGTGTGGGGTTGTGTGTTTTGTGTTGTCCGTCTTTGTTGTCTTAGAGCTTCCTCAGGCCTTGATGGTCCTCTGTGTCCTCACAGAGCAAGTCCTGCATCTTGGGCATCATCCCTGGAAAGCCTTTCCTGATCAGCACGGTGCTAATCGGCAGCATGTTATTCCGCATGATGAGTCTAAATTGCTGATTGGTCTCTTGACGTTGAAGTTCCTTGATTGTCATCTTCTGAAACATCATTGCCAACTGCATCAGCATCTGGACTCATTCCCTGCATCCTTGCGTCCTTAGGTCTTGAAGGCGGCTTCTCGGGCATCTGTCGCTTCATTCCCTCGCTTTGCAGACGCATCGCTGTAGGTCTTATTGCCCAAAAGTCTTGGATTCCAGAGTCCCTCTTCTTGCTGCGAGTTTTATCTTGAGCTCAAGTCTTGTGACTCACATGGCTGCGTCTTGGGTCAGTCTGTGAGTGTTTGGCTTGGAGCTGCCCTGCCTGCTGTGTAGGTTCAGGGGCCACGGGAAGTGCCACAACCTGACCGACATGGTGCTGAGCTGCAGTCCGGTAACTTGTGTATTCCTGTTTTTCAGATCCCCCGTGTCAAGGTCGAGGAAGAAATGGATGGCGGAGGAGACAAGGTAACCATCCCAAGGTTAGTCAGGATGTGGAATTGGTGGGAACGTGTCTCTCTTAGCTACCTGACCACATTATGGTTTGTTGTCATTTTGAAGGTGGAAGCAGTGAGCAAAGCGGGATATGGGCACCAGAGGTGGCTGTGGCAAGGTGAGCAAAGGCTGGTGGGCTGGAGGAGCAGTAATTTCTCAGGTGTTGTATTATTGGTTGGTCATGAGCATCCCTTGTTGTTTTGTGTTTTTTTTCAGGTGCCCTCTTAGCCTCATCGTGGCACCCCAAAGAGATGGCAGGCAGATGAGTGAGAGGCTGAGGTAAAGGAGCAGGAGATAGACATCACAGTGGCCTGGTTGTTGCTGGGGGCAATATCTCAGCGTGTGCCTTTTGCTTTGACTTTTGCAGGTGTCACACACAGTGCTGGAGTGACAAAGCCATGTCTTGAGGAACAGTTGGAGAAGGTGAGATGTCTGTGGGCTGGATCAGCCATGTATTAACGTCAACTCTGTTAAAGGTTTCCCTTATTTTTCAGGTCCTGTGCGTGCCACCTCTGGAACCGGATGAGCATTGAATGTGAGCTGGGGTGGTAGAGAGTGGGTTCATGGAGCTGGTGAGTACTGATCAGCAGAACAGTAACTCTTTCTCTTGGTCTTCTAGGTGCCCAAAGTGGTGGCGCCCACAATATTCAACTCTGGATCACGGAGGTGAGTGGAACTGGGTGGGGCTCTTTTGAGGTGGTGGGTGTAGTATAAGGGGTTGTTGATGGCTGAAGTGCACCTTATTGGTGTCACTCTTTCTGATTTTCCTTTTTTTCTGATTGTAGGTGATGAAGAGGAACGTGCCCCTCAGACAGTGTGGTGTTTTGCTGGACATGTGCCGCACAAAGCCATTCGTTAAGGAGCGGTCTGAGAAGGTGAGATGGTTGCGGGCTGGTTCATCCAGAGATTTTACGTCGACTCAGTTAAGTGTTTCCCTTTGTTTTTGCAGGCCCTGTGTGTGCTACCTTTGGAGGGGGAAGAGCGCTGGAGGTGAGACAGGATGGTAACGAGGAGGCTCGATCTCGCATGCAGAACAGTAATTCTGTGTCCCCGGGTATTTCAGGTGCCAGAAGCGATGGTGGCCATAACGTGTGGAAGGAGGAGGTGAGCAGGGCAAGACACGAGGGGTTTGAGGAGCTTGTGGAAGAGGTTGGTATTTAGCTGACGTCCTATTTCTGGTGGTACTGCTGTTTGTTATTGCAGATGAAGAGGAGGAAGTTTGTGGTTTTGGGAAGATCCCCGTCAGCTGATGCGGGTTACTTTTCTGGCCGGTGCTTCAGAGCCCCAGCCATTTGAAAGGTAAGTGAAAGGGAGGATGGTTGGGGAGGGTCTGTGTAGAGGGGTCAAGGTTAGGAATCGCAGGGTTGGGTTTTAAAGTTACTGTAGGGGAGCGGGCTGTCCAGAAGTGGTGCCCTTTGGGTGGTTGTTGGGAGCCTGTCCCTCCTTGGCATGATGCTAGCAAGTTCCAGGAGTTGAATGAGCATTGGAGGTGAGGTGGTAGTGCAGGGCTCGTGGACCTGGTGTCTTCTCTCAAGCACAACTATAGCTTTTTGTCTTCAGGTGCCCTGAATGACGACGCCTACAGCATCCAGCTCTGGAAAGCGTGGGTGAGTGGGGACCCTGCAGGGCTTTTCTGTGAAGCTGGGACATTCGGAAGGGAATGGGGCTGGCTGATGTGGGACTTACTGCTGGATATTCTGATAGGTGTTTTGATCTTGTGGTTATGTGTGTGGGTTTTTTTGGTTTGTAGGTTTTGGTTTTGTGGTGTGATTTTTAATTATTTTCATTTAACTAGGTGGCAAAGGGGAACCTTGCAAGTTGAGGATTATCCCAGGCCGCTCCTGTTTTTTTTCCTGGCTAACCATGGCTTTGAAGTTCGAGTCCTGTGAAAGATAAGTTGAGGGACCGGTGGTGTAGAGGGATCAAGGCTGGTGGGAGTAGTGGAAGTGGTTTTGAAGTTAATGTAGGGGAGAGGGCAGTCTGGGAGCAGCCTCCTTTGGTCAGGTGAAGGAAGTGTGTTAATATCTGATGCAATGCCAGCGTGGGCAGGGCAGCTCCAGCCTTGGTGTGTGGTGGTGTGTAGTTTGTCTTGTATGTCTTTATCTGAGAGCTTCTTCAGGCCATGATGCCTTCTCAGAGCAAGTCCCGCATCTCGGCCTTCATCCTTGGAAGGTGTTCTCTCATCAGCACAGTACAAGTGAGGAGCATCTTTTTCTTGCATGATAAATTTGAAGCATAGATAGGTCTTTCTGGGAAGTTTTCTGATGGTCATCTTCTGAAACATCATCGCCAATTGCATCATCATCATCTCTGGTCATGGATTTTCCCAGACTGGGACTTTATTCCCCACATCCTTGCATCCTCAGGTCTTGAAGCCCAGGTTCTTTGGCATCCCTTGATTCAGCCCCTCATTTTGCAGTTGCATCCTCATAGGTTGTCTTGCCCAACAGTCTTGGATCTCGGATATATTCTTCTTAAACAGTGTTCTTCTCTTGAGATTGAGTGTCACGATTTGCAGGGCTGTGTCTTGAATTGGTCTGTTTGTCTTGGAGCTGCCCTTCCCGGAGTTGTAGGGTCAAGGTTTGTTGGAAGAGCCCTAAAGGACTATTCCAGCGCTGTTGAGCAGTATTCTGGTGACTTGTGTCATACTGTTTTTCAGATCCCATGTGACAAGGATGTACATGAAAGAGCTGGAGAAGAGAAGAGTGCCATCCAAAGGTTGGTCAGCGTTTGGTGTTGGAAGGAAGGCCCCCCTCCTGGCTACCTGACCACATTATGGTTTGTTTGTCCTTTTGAAGGTGAGAGCAGCTAAGGAAGCAGAATATCTGTTCCAGAGCTGGCTCTGGCAAGGTGAGCAAAGGCTGACATGCTGGAGGAGCAGTTATTTTTCAGGTGTTATATTGCCATTGAAGGCATTGGCATCCCCTGTTTTCTGTGTTTTCCGGGTGTCCTCCAAACCTACTTTTGGCACCCCACAAGGATGGCAGGTAGTTGGGTTGAGAGGCTGAGATAAAGGGGCAGGAGGTGGACATCACAGAGGGCTGCCTGTTGTTGGAAGCACTACCTCAGCATGTGCCTTTTGCTTTGACTTTTGCAGGTGCCAGAGCCATCCTTGGAGGGACAAAGACAGACATTTAGGAGCGGTTGGAGAAGGTGAGATGGTGTTGGGCTGGGTCAGCCATGTATTTTACATCAAGTCACTTAAACGTTTCCTTTTGTTTTTGCAGGCGCTGTGCGTGCCACCTTTGGAACCGGATTGGCGTTGAAGTAGAGTTGAGTTGGTGGCAACGGGTTCATGGGGCTGGTGGCTTCTGATCAGCGGAACAGGAACTCTTTCTCTTGGTGTTTCAGGTGCCCCAAGTGATGGTGATGCTAGCGTTCAACTCTGGAATGAGAAGGTGCGTGGTATACCATGGGGCTTCCCTGAAGAGGTGAGTGCAGCGGAAGTAGCGTGCGTTGGCTTAGGTGGGACTTGTGCCAGTGCTGTGTGTGATCTGTGGGTTGTTTATTTTTCCTTTTTTATGTATAGGGGATGAAGAGGAACTGTGCAACTGGAAATACATCCCAGTCAAACACTGTGGTTTTCATTACTGAGCATGGCTTTGTGCTGCTGTCGCTCTTGAAGATAAGTTGAGGGCTCAGGGGTGGGTAGGGGGAGGGGCTGAGCAGCGGAGTAGAGGCTGGGAATTGCAGGTGGTGTTTTGAAGTTAGTGTATGGGAGAGAGCTTTCTGGGAGCAACCCCCTTTGGGTGGGTGAAGGGAACAGGTTACTTTCCAGTGTGATTTCAGCATGGGCAGGGCAGCTCCAGCCTTGGTGTGTGGGGTTGTGTGTTTTGTGTTGTCCATCTTTGTTGTCTTAGAGCTTCCTCAGGCCTTGATGGTCCTCTGTGTCCTCACAGAGCAAGTCCTGCATCTTGGGCATTATTCCTGGAAAGCCTTTCCTGATCAGCACGGTGCTAATCAGCAGCGTGTTATTCCGCACGACGAGTCTAAATTGCAGATCGGTCTCTTGACTTGGAAGTTTCTTGATGGTTGTCTTTTGCAATGTCATCCTCAATTGCATTGTCATCTGATCTCTGTCCATCCAGTTTCCCTGAGGGGGACTCATTCCCCGCATCCTTGCATCCTCGGGTCTTGAAGGCGGCTTCTCGGGCATCCGTCGCTTCATTCCCTCGCTTTGCAGACACATCGCTGTAGGTCTTATTGCCCAAAAGTCTTGGATTCCAGAGTCCCTCACAGGGCAAGTGATATTGAACATCATCCCCACGGTGTGGAACACATTCAGTCATCATCATCATAGTGCCATCTGGATCCTTTTCTTGCATCTTGCAGATTTCTCGATGGGCATCTTTTGTAATCTTTATGAATGAATGAGCATCTCTGGTCATAAATTTTTCACATTTGCAACCTTGTCTCTGCGTCATTAGGTCTTGATGCTAGTCTTCTTGCACATCTGGTATGTTATTTTGAAGAGTAATTATTGTAACAAGCAGTGTTCTATGACACCTGATGTCACCATTGGGCCTTCTTGCCTCACCCTTGCATCCCTGTAGATCTTCTTGGCCAACTTCTTGGAGCCCAGAGTAATTTCTTGTTGAGAGTTTTCTCTTAATGTTGAATCTTGTATTTTGCGGTGGTGTGTCTTGGGTTGGTCTGTGTTTGTTTGGTCTGGAGCTGCTCTGCCCAGAGTGTAAAGTTGGGGATATTGAAGAGCCATAAGGGTCTCTGGTGATGTTGGTGTGCCTTGAGTTTTTAGGCCATAATTTTACAGTGATCTTAGGTTGAGCAGCCATAGTCAGGCTGGGTGGGCAGTTGCTTTGATGGTGTTTGAAGGTGATGGGACCCTCATGAGAGGATTTTTCCTGTACAGTGCAGGAGATTGACCTTCGCAGTAGTTAACGGTTGTATGTGTATGGGTTTAAAGTTTTGGGGCTGTGTTTATTAGTGGCTTGAGGGTAGTAGTACTCTAGATGGGGTTCCTAAATAGGATTGAGATGTCTGGAATTGTCTGTCCATTGTTCAGCATTCCAATGATTTCTGTAATACTTTCTCTCAGATGCAAAGGACAAATATGCGCTTGTAAGAAGAAACGAGGGAGCAGAGAGTGGTCAGGTCAGTCAGTGTGTAGTGCTGGAAAGATTGTGCTTCTGGTAGCTACCTGATTACAGTGTGTAACTCATTTTGAAGGTAGAAGCAGTAAGCAAAGTGGGACAGTCACTGAAGGTGATTGGGGTGAAGTGAGCGATGACTAGTGGGACCAAAGAGCAGTTATTTTTCAGGTGTGTTGAAGTTAGAAGCATCAGTTGATGTTTATAGGTTCTATTGTAGCCACCATGTGACAATAAGAAAATTGCAGAGGCTGGATATGCAAATTGCCAAGGTAAAGGAGTAAGAGATGGGAATTGTTGCAGGCAAGGGTGCTGTTTGAGGCAGCATCTTGGTACATTCCTTTTGTTTTTTGCAAATATGGTAAGCAGGCTCACTGGGACAAAGCTGCTGACTATACCAAGTAGTTCAAGGTAAGGTCAGTGTCAAAGAGCAGAGAATAATGTGGCTACTCAGTGAAGCTGTTACTTTTTTGCATGAACTCTGTAGGCCACTTTTGGGACTGGATGAGCATTTGAGGTGAGCTGGGGTAGTAGTGAGGATGAACATGGAGCTGGTGATTTCCTTCAAGTATAACTGTCTTTTGTCTCTTAGTGTAGCTTGGGTTCCACAAACAATGAGAGATGCAGTATCTGGCATTGAATGGGTACAGAGCAGGTGAGGGGAAGCCCAGGGTGCTAATCACAGAATTACCTCTATTAGAAAAGACCTTCAAGATCACAGAGCCCAACCATTAACCTAACACTGACAAGAATATAAGCCATATCCCTAAGTGCTATTTCTGTATGACTTGAGGGTTGTCTTTAGAGATGATGAGTACTTCAAGGGATGGTGAAGGAGGTTGTTGCAGAAGAGGTTTGTCAACCCATAGGATTCTTCTGGATGCTTCCTGCTGGCACTCTGCTTTGTGGAAGATGAAGATGAGCCTGGTGATTGCACAAATATACCAGTTACCTGACGTGCCTTTTCTTGAGGAAGGAATCTGATCCCTGGCCTGCTGCAAGCTAAGCTGGGAGACCAGGAACAACAGACTTTCAGCATGAATATTGATATAAGATGGGAAGAGAGAGTTCAAACCAGAAATGCCTCTCATTCAAAGATGTTGCATTTTGGAAACTCGCCATCAGAGCAGATCCCGAGAGTCTGTGGAAATCACCAGCAACAAGACTCTTTCCTCCTTCAAAAAAAGGAGAAAGTCATTCTCAAGATGGAAGCACAGCACATCTTTCTCAAGTTGATGGTATTTCTGGTTTTGTGGTTCACAGTTGCAGCAGCTGAGATGATGACGAAAATGCATTCCTCTGCACATTTTGGTACCTCCAGATGTATTAACAAATCAGAGACCTTTTTGGTAACCTTATATACTGCAGCACTGGGGATTTGTTTGACTCCTGCAGTTTTACCCTCCCTTCTCTCCATCATCCTTCAAAAACTAAAGCCAAAGAGTTAGCACAGATTTTTGTTGTATCATAACTAACAAAAACTTACAGTTGTATAAAGTACAAACTGTATTGTTTAGATGGTAACCATAATGCTTTTGATGTCAGATATTACCTAGTTCAGTTAATTATCTATTCTAAATCTTTGCACAGAGGGACAGCTGGATGCTGCAGGTATCTTTTGCTGGTGTTTTGCTGGAGTGCTCTGAAGTACTATGTTTCTGTCTCCCTCTAAATGGGATATTTCCCTGGTGGTTTGGTAGCATCTCCTTTGGGTAGCTCTCCCTCCCGATTGTGTAACACACAGAAAATTCCTGGTCAAATTATCCCTGTGTTTGAGATAGAAAATGTAATGGTATCAGTTAACAGTTGTACAAATTACATGAATGCAGAAAGGAAGTGAAATAGTTGCCTATAGAAGTATTTAAATAGGATATGTATAAACATGTGGACACCTCTTGAGCAGATGGTGAATTTATTTTTTTTCTTTCAGGAGTCATTTTTTCCTTTCAGCTGTGCTCTTTAAGCAGGATGGAGGGCTGTTACTGCTGCAGTGTGTGTGTAGGTGTCTCTTTTGGTACAAGTAGAGGCAGCCATACAGGGTTCTCTACCCCACCAGTGGAATAAGGAAGAAGCTTTTTCTGCTCCCAGCAAGAGTGTTACTTTGATGTTACGAATGTAATGACAAATCCTGACCAATAGTCTTGATCCATGTGTTTTAACCACTGGAGTTACAGTGGGGAGGGGTAAAGGGCTGTGAGGGCTGTCAGGCTGTCTGGGGTAGAGGTGAGGGGGGAGTGTGGGACCAGAAGGGATGGGGGACATTTTCCTTCAGGGAGTCTGTGTGAGTGTATCAAAGCTGATCTATTTGACAAAGATCAGAGGATCTCCCAAATGGTGTGTTTCCATGCGCAGGGACCATTGGGGGTTCCTGGGGACAAGGGGAATTCCAAATTTTTGACTTTTAGTTTGTCCGATGGCCGGAGACTCATTTGTAGTTTTTTGCTAAAAAGATGGCCGACTTCCGGTGACAAAATGGCCGACTTCCGTAGACTCATTTGTTGTTTTCCGCTAAAAAGATGGCCGACTTCCGGAGAATCTTTTGTAGTTTTCCGCTAAAGAGATGGCCAACTTCCGGTGAAAAAAAGATGGCCGACTTCCGGAGACTCATTTGTAGTTTTTCGCTAAAAAGCTGGCCGACTTCCGGTGACAAAATGGCCGACTGCCGGGGACTCATTTGTAGTTTTCCGCTAAAAAGATGGCCGACTTCCGGTGACAAAATGGCCGACTTCCGGAGACTCATTTGTAGTTTTTCGCTAAAAAGATGGCCGACTTCCGGTGACAAAATGGCCGACTTCCGGAGACTCATTTGTAGTTTTCCGCTAAAAAGATGCCCGACTGCCGGTCAATGGTTTTGTGTCTTTTTATATTCAGTGCTCGGCAGCGTGCATTGGGGTGTTCAATTCTTAGCACACGTCGCACTGTCTGGTTTTTGGAGACAGCGCATCTGACACGGAGGACCAATCTTAATCCTGTTATGTGAGGTAACAAGGGAAAAGTGTGAGTTTGCAGAAGTGAACAGCAGGGTGATTTGGAATTGACAGAAGAGGCTTAACAAAAGGTTTTGGATTTCCGATCCTCACAAATGAGGAGAAGAGGTCTCAAACATATCTGTAAACAGATAGTTTAGACAAGTTAGTTACACAGAACTTGGAGCCTTGGGGAGAAAATTACCAGAAGCAGAAAATAACTACACTTTGAGAGTTATTAGTGTTATAAATGACTGGGACTCAATATTCTGTTAATAGTTTAATTTAATTAATCAAATTGCAATAAGCAAAACAGCTCTGGGTACGTGGGCAGTCTCCGCTCCACTCACACGCACGCCGTAAAGTTCAATCTTTTATGCATCTTATCTTAATGCATATTCATATCTATTCTAATACATATTCATGACTATTCTAGGAATAGGCTGGGTTATGTTTATTAGTTCTTGGAAGAGGCAGGCCTTCAAAGGCGCATGCCCACTTTATCTCTGAGGGTCTTTTTTACCCCCGTCTGGTGATCGTTGGATGAAGTCAGTGTCTGCCTCAGTTTCCCCGCTCGTTACCCTTTGATTCCGCACATGCGCTCCTTCACTCTTTCCTGTGCAACACTCTGCAGTCAGCAGTAAAACTACCTTAAATTGCACGGCTATGTGGTGAGCAGCAAAATCAGCTTAGATTAGCACAACAGGATGTACATTGTAATGTTTTCAGGGTACAGAAACTGTGCATGTCTTGTTTCTTGTTCCCCTAAGCCTTGTAGTTACAGAAAGAACAGTTATATTTCATTCTAATGAATGCCTACGTTTGCATATTTCACAATGTTGAATACAGATATATTATTAGTACTCTCAAAGTTGGGTTAGCAAACACTTTATAATTATTTAACATGAATTCACAAACACATATATTACATTAGCACGTTTTTGGGCTGCGCTAGAACTAGAACAACTCACAATAGGACATAAAGTGGCTCTGCCTGTCATAATTCCGATCATGCAATGGGTCAAATGTATTCAAGATAGAGCCAAAGTGGGAGGCTATGGTGTGCCTGCCTTCCACTAGCAGCTAGCCACTGCCCCCCATGAGTAATCAAGAATTAAACCCTGATTTTGCACCCAAAAATAAATCTTTAATGAGGTTTGAAAAAACCTTGGATCTAGTAACTCATCCTAAGACAGAGCACATTTGGTTTACTAGGAGATTAGCTAAGTATATAGGAGGAAAAAGGCTTGTTAAAGCAGGACCTTACTCTCCCTGTTCTGAGACATTTTTTTTGAAACCATGAGAGAGTGCAAAAGCAGCAAATATGCTGAATTGTCAGGGCAAATATTTTAGGTAACTACCATTAAGATGTCTAGGGGAGATAGTTTACGTAGCCCTACAATCTGCGACTTGGGCCCCAGCCAGGCCCTGGTTTCAGTTGTTATGGGGCAGAAGACCAGATGTTTTCACATTAAGAAAAGTGCAATTTCTCCAGACTAGCAGCAACGGGATACTCAAAAAAACTGGACCCTTTCTGGGGTCCTCACCTACAAGAGGATGCACCATGTAGGTTTTCCCAACTGCTGAGAAGGGTTCTCCGTGTCCTCATAACAACCAGGGCTCCCCAGCAACCGCAGATCCAGACAAGGTCGAATCATTACAGCAATCGGCGACACATCTTTCTTA
The DNA here is from genome assembly GCF_003957555.1 of Calypte anna. NCBI lineage: Eukaryota > Metazoa > Chordata > Aves > Apodiformes > Trochilidae > Calypte > Calypte anna. The sequence goes on along the minus strand of NC_044256.1, from coordinate 21,826,036 downwards.
CTCGCTATCGCTGCGTGTGTGTAGTAACAATTAGATGAGTTGCTGTGTTTTGCTTTGACTTTGCTATTGCACTTCAGTTTTGTTGTTTGTTTCTGCACTTGTTCCCTTATAATTTAATACATCAGTAAATCTAAACTAACTTCTTTATTTGGGTGCCTGTGTCTTTTGGGCTGACCCCACCCATTTGGCAAAATATCATATTAAGTAGCAGACCTGTATAGACCTCAGGACACTCTCAACTGTCATTGAAATCTAGTAAAACCGTTGCCACATGAAACACTAGGGACAGACTAATAGAGTTGAAAAGCAGCGCAGCAAGCCCCTCCCCCCTTGAGAGTCAGATAAGTCCACAGGTCATGGAGCTGGCAAAATGAAAGCTGAATTTCAGGAACCAGAGTTCCATATGGAGACCAGGAAGCAAATGGATCCATCTATTTGGAGATGGCAGCAAACCATCAGAACTTTACGTGCAGACGGAACAACCAGGGAAATCAAAGGCACATGCAGAAGAGCCAAGAGACCAATCACCCTGGGGTAAGATGCATTTTAAACCAACCCTTTATACAACAGGTTGAGTGCACATCATGCGGACAAGTAGCGAGGTATTAAAAGGCAGAGATAAAATACACCAGCTCTGGGGCCGAAGGAGAGTAAGAACTCTGCTTTATTGCCAGGGGCACAGACCACATCCAGCCACACCTAGGGTCCTCTCCAAGTAAGCATTCAGAAAGAGATGGGGGTCCAGCCTCCCCCTCAAGACTCTGCCAGAGGGTCTTCCTGGACTTTTCTTCAACATTATTGCCTACCAGAGCCCTCTCATTCAGGGCACCGCTCCTTATGAGACCATCCTCACAATGCCCCACACCCTTCGATGTCTGTGGTGCTCTTTTTAGTTCTCTTACTGAGACAGAATCCTTCTTCAGGCTCTCTTTGCACCCCAGAACCCTTCCTTTATTTGTTGTGATCCTAGATGTCTGTTCAGTCAGTCAGCCCCTGACGGCATCCATACATCACCTGAACAAATCCATTTTTTCCTCGTGTCCCAGAGCTGCCTTTTACCTCTCTCGTAGCACCCTTCTGCCACCATTACTCCTCTGGAGGCCTACCTCACACCCCCTTGTGTCCTGGTCTGGGCCAGGATAAAGGTGATTTTCTGTTTTGTACTTTTGCTTTTAGCTAAGTCTCTTGTAAGTAGTTCGCACTTGCTGAAATTGACAGCAAGTTTCTCAGACATTGTGTGCTTCTTCTAGGACTGATAACACTTGATGTTTATAGGTACTGCTAGAGACTGGTATGCAGAGGCAAGGCCACTGCTCAGCTCTGTAGTGGGAGGAGTCATTCTTGCTCCTGAAGCTCAACGAGCTGCTGGTCTTTTCCAGGACTCCAGCCACCACACAGCGCTTCCAGGGTAGAAGTGTAGCGGGAAGAGCCTTTCTTGCTCCAGAGGCTCGATGAGCTGCTGGCCTCTCCATGCCTCGCACCAGAGTGAGCTTCCTCTATAGGTGTGTGTCCCACCTTTATTGGCCCCCTGGTAATAGGGGGCCTGCCCTAACCAGGCACAGGTGGACTCACACACACTCTTTGGAAACCCGAGGCACCTGGTTTATCTTGTTTCTCTACACAGCTCTGAGGAAAACTTTGACCCTCCAGAAGGAACAAAGAGGTCCCACCTGCAGCCCTCCTTTGGGGAGGAACAGACACGATAGCTGCCAGCAGTGACCCCACAGAGTGTTCCATCCCACACACCTCATACTCGGTATAAATTTGAGGCATCACGAGGGCCAAGCCAGATTTCCTGTTTCCAGCTTCCATCTGCCTGCCCTTCCTGCCTTTCCTGCTTCCCTTCCTCCCCCCGGCATCCTGGAAGGAATCCGTCCATTCTTCTGCCTGTGCTCCTGATCCGTGCCAGCCCATAGCTGTGTGTGTTCCTGCCTCCAGCTCCCGACTGCTCCTGACTCTGGGAGTCCAGGACTTTCCCAGGGCTGCCCTGCAGCCTCTGTGGGGACGTGAGAGTTCTTGGGGGAAAAGGGGGGAGGCACGTGGTTTCCATTTTCCTGTATAGTTGTATATATTTAGTAATTTTTTCCTATTTATCATTACTGTTTCATTAAAGTTATGCAGTTTAGTTTCCAACCCATTAGTCTCTCTCCCTTAATTCTCTATTCTTTCTTTATCAAGGAGGAGAGCAAGATTAATAGAGAGCATCTGTTATGTGGTTTAATTGCCAGGCCAGTGTTAAACCGTGACACCTTGCTGGCGTCCCACAGCCCTCTTCTGGCTCTGTTGCACATTTTACATCTTTTTTGCTCCACGAGAAACTCTTCTGAAACCGTCTGTCATTTGGTTCCCAACATCCCAGGGACACCTGTACTTTATTCAAATTCCCTCCAGACTGCTGCTTGTGCCCCTCAGCTTTCTTCAGTGACTTTGATCCAAAAATGACCCCTCTAAAAGAACAGTGCCTTCCAGGTTGCCTTTAGTATACTTTTAGCTTTGTTGCAGAGCTCTCACTCCTCTGAGTCTTTCAGGGGACTTCTTGAGTCCATATCTGTGACCCACCCCACTTGTTCTTTCCTCCTTTCTGTCTAATCCAAGCCTCCAACAACCTTTACTCTGTTAACATTCTCTAGGGGTTGAATTCTTACCTGGTCATGTTGCTGAAGCAACAAAAAGAAAAAACCCAAAATTCCTGGGCCAGCATCATAGACCTCTGCTTGTCCTGTAAACTGAAGAAAGGGGAGAAAACTGACTGCTTCTCCTCTGGCTGCTTTTATACCTTGTGGTAATTGCTACCTCCCCTTTCTCAGGGGATTGTGGGAACAGCTGTGGGCGGTGCCTGTGGTATATAAGCCACAGCCTTTGGCTAGGGGCTTCAGTCAGCTCTTGGGCTTCTCTGAAGTTAGAGCTCTTCTTCTCCTGTAGCTGAGGGCAGCTATGGAGCCGTTTGGACTGATCAAGAAGACTCTTCAAGGTAAGAACTTTAGAACCACTTTAAGGTAGTGCTCTTTATAGCAAGAATATGGTTGCATGCAAGTACCTGTGCTTGTCATGTAAACTGAAGATGAAAGAAAAAACTGAGGGCTTTTGCCCTGGCTGGTTTTATACCTTGTGGTAATTGCCACTTCCCATTTCCTAGGGGATTGTGGGAGAGGCTGTGGGTGGTGCTTGTGGTATATAAGCCACAGCCTTTGGCTAGGGGCTTCAGTCAGCTCCTGGGCTTCTCTGAGGTCAGAGCTCTCTTGCTCCTGGAGCTGAGGGCAGCTGTTGGGCTGTCTGGGCTGTTTGAGAAGACTCTTCAAGGTAAGAACTTTAGAACCACCAAAAGATAATGCTCTTTATAGCAAGGATATGGTTGCATGCAAGTGTCTGTGCTTGTCAGGTAAACTGAAAATGAAAGAAAAAACTGAGGGCTTCTGCCCTGGCTGGTTTTCTACCTTGTGGTAATTGCCACTTCCCCTTTCCTAGGGGATTGTGGGAGAGGCTGTGGGTGGTGCTTGTGGTATATAAGCCACAGCCTTTGGCTAGGGGCTTCAGTCAGCTCCTGGGCTTCTCTGAGGTCAGAGCTCTCTTGCTCCTGGAGCTGAGGGCAGCTGTTGAGCTGTCTGGGCTGTTTGAGAAGACTCTTCAAGGTAAGAACTTTAGAACCACCAAAAGATAACGCTCTTTATAGCAAAGATATGGTTGCATGCAAGTGTCTGTGCTTGTCAGGTAAACTGAAAATGAAATTAAAAACTGAGGGCTTCTGCCCTGGCTGGTTTTCTACCTTGTGGTAATTGCCACTTCCCCTTTCCTAGGGGACTGTGGGAGAGGCTGTGGGTGGTGCTTGTGGTATATAAGCCACAGCCTTTGGCTAGGGGCTTCAGTAAGCTCCTGGGCTTCTCTGAGGTCAGAGCTCTCTTGCTCCTGGAGCTGAGGGCAGCTGTTGAGCTGTCTGGGCTGTTTGAGAAGACTCTTCAAGGTAAGAACTTTAGAACCACCAAAAGGTAGAGCTCTTTATAGCAAGAATATGGTTGCATGCATGTTTTGTTTTTTTTTTTTAATTGCAGTGGTTGATCAGGAAGCTTAGAACTGCAGAAACATGCTCGTCAGCCACTGTCGTTTTGTTACTGGACATAAATTTTGACCCACAGCCCTCTGAAAGCTAAGTACAGGAACTTCGTTGCAGAGGGGCCGAGGCTTTAGTTCCAGGAGGGGTTTTGATGATGGCATCTGGGTGACGGCTGTATATAATCAGCCCCCTTTGAGTGGGCGAATAGAGTGTGATACTTTCCAGCATAATGCTAGGGTGGGCAGGGCAGCTCCAGCCTTGGTGTGTGGGGTTGTTTATTTTATGTTGTCTGTC